>NC_136159.1:7041947-7179447 GCF_965212315.1 Lampetra planeri
CTAAACGCCATCCCCATCCAACCAGGCAAAGCTCACTGAGGTATCAACTTGTTTTTCAGAAGCGACCTGGCCACAAATGATTGCTCAACAAAGTGGCCCCATCATTTAAGGCCGAGTCTACCTAGGGAAGGCGCAGGACTGCTCGAAACATTCGCCACTGTTATTTGCTGTGAGTGTGAGTAGAACAATCTGAAGCCCAAGCTTTTGCACAATTTTTCTGTCATAACAACGGCGGTCGTTTCTCATCGCCGACGCATTTTGGTTATTACAACCACTTTCGGAAAAACCGTGCCGTCGAAAGAGCGAGCGAGCGATTGATGGCAGGTCGTTCTCTCCCAGTCCGCCACCACCACCACAACAGCAACAGCGGCTCGTTAGCGAGAGAATCATTCTAAACCCCGTCACCCAGCAGCAAGCCCTGTGCGCGCGCACTGTAAGCCGAAGACGTCAGCTGGGAGGAATGTGGGATTCCAAGCGCACAAGGGTCATACACACAGCTGATCCATTATGCCATTTGCACACGGAGGCAGGGGTGGTGGTGCTAGAGGACAAGGGAGGTACAATTTACCCAGCTGTGCCGTAGTGGTACGCTCCCGCGGGCAGAATGGGAGCGTTCACACCTGGCGACTCGCATGCACGCCGCGCTCCCAAAGGTGAGATGCCGTAAACTCTCACGCGTGGACTTTCCCTTCTTTGCTGTAATTCCGTAATGCGTGGAAAAGGCTGCGAGGCCTCACCGTTGGCACGCCCGCCACGCGACCGTGTGGGTCGTTGGCCCGACATTCCAACTGTTGGCCCCTTTATGACAACAAACAAGGAGATTAACCATGACTGTGGTATCAGCATCGGCCACAATCTATCGACTGTTGGAAGGCCTCGCCCTCAGCCCTAAGCCGTCGCTCGCCACCCTGTGACCCTACACCGGCACATGGGCTGGTTTCGTCGCTCCATCTCCGGCGATGGGGCGGCGTAGCTCTCCCACGCCTTCTCCAGGGGACTGAAGAAGCCTCGCGTTGGGGCAATCGCGCCGCCAGCCAGCCGACCGATATGGGTTTCGGCAAAACCGGTGGAACGTTGAAAAGGAAAGCGACGGGTTTTGAGAGATCGGAGCGTGAGAGACTGGAGCCCGCCGTGAATGCCGGATGACGCCGGCTGTCATCTCGAGAAAAGCGTCTTCGTACAAAATTGTCAAAACTTTGTGCTGCGTTTCAACATTATTCCGCTATTGATAAGCATATATCTGGGCCCATGGCGTGACAACTTTGATTCGACTGGCTCTGTTGTCGGGTGGTGGAAGGTTATAGTTCGAACCACGACATCATACCTAAGCCGTCTAAAACAAAATAAACAAATAACTAATCAAAATGTAGTGTTCTCCGAAATGTTTTCCGAGTAATCGGCGGGGCTTAGGTTGTTCCACAATGTCATCATTTTTGTCGCACTTTTAAATTGTGCAACTGAGTGTTGTGCAACCGGCAGCGTGTGTTACGAGCCGAGTGGTAGTGTAGCGGTTCACGCACTGAGCTACGACCCTGGCAACCCGGGTTAAGATTCCTGCTCATGGCCAACACCGGTGACGATTATCTGAACCGGAACTGGGCCTCTCAAAGGTCAACTCGGCTTCAAATGAGTACCTGGTGCGATGTGTCAATATCGTCGCTAAGGAGACAAAGGCGGTCGGGCGTGGTGTTGGCCACCCACCCCATTCGTGTGCCGTGCCGAACTGCATAGGTGCTACTCGCTAACAGCACTTGCCCCAACAGTCAGTTAAGGCTCTATGGGGGATCTTTCTATTTGCTATGAGCCGTGGGGGTAGACTACTCATCTTGGCGAGTGAAGTGCGGCCCAAGACCTTTTTCCGCAACCATCGCTCAGCAACGACACGGCAACAACGTGAGGTGCAAACCGCACGGCTGCGTGGAACCGACGCCGCAATGATCACCCCATCCGTCGCGAATACGATCATCGCATCGCGCGGCAACCGTGCTCGCAGCAGCGGCGAGCTGATGACGACGACAACGCCGCCACCGCCGGAAATTCCCTAAACACGAATGTGCACAAGCACACGGCCCGCGGGTTAACAACGCACAAATCGTCCACGACGAAAGTATCTCAACGTTAACGTTTAACCGCACGCGCGGCACTCAAAGCGGCAACGTGTCCTCACTTTGGCCGACGACCTTGAGCTCCGCAACGCGGCGGAGATTTGCGCCAATAAGAGATTGCCGCACGGCACGCGGCACGCAAATTAATCTCTCCGTCTGGCACCCGCCCCCACCTGCCCTGACTGCCATCCTCACCGTCGAAGTGGCAGGCAGCACCCCGGTTCTGATATAAGCGACACTTCTTTACATTGCAATCGCGGGGGTTGGTGAGCAAAGGGAAAGTTCTGATACAAGCACACTTCAAATTTAAGCAAACTTGGCCCTGCTCATATCCAGCTTCCACTTGAGTTCAGTATTTTTTGAGAGTAACTAAAAATTGCATGCGAAGGTCAAAATAATTCCCTGCTCGAATGAGCGTTGAGGCGGTGCTCACATCCCCTACACAGCAGCCCTGAGCCAGTGGTGGAAATTCCACATTCCCATGATGAGGGCGAGTCTATCCGTAGGGCAACCAATGCTGTCCTTGCCGTGAAGTGGAACTCGTTTTACTGGCGACGAAGGATGATGGTGGGCCGCGTCAACCACGTCCAGGAGTTGAACTCGCAACCGTCTGCCTGCTAACCACTCAGGAATGTTAATTATTTCTCGAATTCATCAACATTACATTCCTGTCTAGCTATGAAGGACAAAGTCACATGTTTGTAAGCAAGCCAAGAGACAATGAGATAAATATAAACAAATATTTTGACATTAAGTATTATGATCACCGTAATTCTACATTCCAGGATTCGAACAAATTTTGTGCGCACATCAGAGGTCGCAACCGGGTACCCGATACCCGTACCCTACCCGATACCCGGCTACCCGTACCTGGCCAGGTACGGGTACCCGTTTGCGACCCTGGTGCGGCCGGGTACGGGTACGGGTAGGCCGTGAGTCACTGGTAAGTAACCGTTTGTCACTCATTTTGGGTAGGGTACGGGTACGGGTAGGGAACGGCTACCCGTACCCGGCCGGGTACGGGTACCCATTTGCAACCCTGGTGCGGCCGGGTACGGGTACGGGTAAGGAATCAAAACCCGTTTGCGACCTCTGTGCGCACACGTGCAGTTTGGCGATGTATCGTGGAAAATCACAACGTCTCGCCGTCTCGCACGATGTGATTTTTTCCTCTGCCGTTTCATTTTGCGATGTTTGCCAATGGGCCATTTTCAAAACAAAGCATTCCAGAGTTTACAAAAATATATAAATAGCATCGATTACTATTAACTTTTCTTTTTAAAACAGAGGTAAAGTCAATGATATTGAAATGGCGAGACTTTTTGTAACCGCTCTTCATTGCAACGAAACCTCTACAAACTCGGGTCAAAACAAAGTGCCCCAAGGAGAAATGCCTGGTGGTGTTGAAATGACCTATCACTCACCTTACAGCAAGAGTAATAAACACTACCGCACTGTACTATTACAGGGCCCAGCAACGCAGGTCAAGGGAAAAATGTAATCGCTATGTTGGTACAGTTGAACTGTTCGTAGAAAACGGTCCTTTCCACTGCTGCATGAGAGCATCCCCAGTGGCGATGTTAACAACACACCGCACCGGGTACTAATTTGAGGCCGAGTCGACCTAGAGAAGGAGAATGACCGGTTCAGATAATCATCACTGGTATTGCCCGAAGCTTAAGAGCGGCGTTTCACTGCAACCTCCCCTGCAAATGGGATGAGACCACCTCTTGGCTCTAGGGATTAACCGGGTCGAATTTTTCGAGTTAATTAAATCGTAAGCAATCACTTCTTGCGCTCACGATCCCACGCGCGCATCACGCATCGGTGACATGCAACGTGCGTGCAATATGCATCTTCTGGATACACGAAGAGTGTATGTATACCGTAATATACGGCGATGATTGCACAAGTGTCCAGTGTGGTGAAGTATGTACAAACAACTGCCAGGACCGGCACGGGGCATGGAGACCTTCACCCAACAGTCGAAGGACAAAGCGGCTGTAAACAAAACGGCATTCGACCCTTGAACCCAACCCACGTGGGACGATAATAAGACGAGAGCCACTCCGTCTTTGAACGCTGTTTATCTACGGTGGACAGACTGGCCCCTGGTCATATGAATGTGGAATTCTTCCCCGTCAGAATCAATCACACCGTGAACTGAAGATCCAGGACAGCAAATACATTTCTTAGCAAGGACAGAAAAAAATTACTTTTAAAAAAACGTGGCATTTAAAAATTCTTAAATGGCCATTTCACAGCCCTTAAATAGTGGTGTAAATTCCACATTCCTATGACAGAACAACCACTGTTAAGAGTCGCACACACACTGGCGCTCCACTCATCGAGTCCCCTTAAAGGACAAACAGAGCACAGCCTGTGCCGCCCCCCTTGGCCGAGGGCTTTGGATCAATGCGACAGGAGACCTGTCCCCCCACAAGCCACATCGTCGCTCGTGAGCGTTGTTTGTTTGGGTTGTTTGACCGTACTTCACCCACCCTGGCCAGTCCGGGTTGGGGAAGGGGGGGCCGACGGTGGAGGCCGGGGCTGGTTCATTGGCAATGTCCATAGCCTGGAATCTAACTCGGGCCAAAGGGGCAAAACGGTTCAGTGTGTCGACCACTGCGCCACCGCTCCATCCCGGAGAGCAGTCTCGAGTCAACTGCGCCACGTGAAAAACAGTGCGACTTTGGTTTCACGCGCTCAAGACTATTCGTCAGCAAGAAACCGGCTACGCAATCGTCACATGGCACGACTTTGCTCGTGACCAAACTGCCCAGAATGTGCCCGAGCTTAACCAGATCTTGGAAGCAGAGAGGATTGCATCTGGCAAGTACTTGGATGGGAGACCACGGCCAGGATTTTGCCAGGAATCGTAGGCGTGCGGAGAGGAATTGGCGAGGAGACGGCAGTGGTGAGTGTCGCCCTCTCCTCCCTCTGGGTGGAGGGATTTCTCCGGGTTCCCGGGAGTCACTCCCACACAGAGCCAACACTCAATGACATTGGTCGAGCATCCCAGTGTTGCGGGACTCTCCCGCACAAAGGTCTAGGAGACTCGGTGAGGCTGTTAATTAAAACAGTCACCGTGTGTAAAGATCTCCGCCGAGAGGTGCACAACACCGGTGACAATTCCACATTGTTTCTGTTTGGGAGCCGGTCTCTCCAACCATGACTGCGTGATCCAACACGGCGAACCGCGCTAACGAGCGAGGGAGACGCGGCTCCTCGTCATCGGTGTGTCTCGAGCGAGCTGTGAAAATAGCACCTTCTCACGATGGGGTGGGGAGGGGGGGCCAGTACATCTGTAGGGCGGCCAACGTTGACTTGCCACAAAAGTGGCACTCGTTTCATCGGCCCCAAAAAGATGATGGGGCCGAGTCGACCACGAACATTTTGTAACCTTCAAATCGCGATTCTCGCTCACTACGATTCACAACGGCGGCATTCCGCACCATGACGGGGCACTTTAAATTTCAGCGATCAAATTTCACGAGATCACTTCTAGCCGTGCAAAACACAATTTGTGTGTGGCCAGCACCACGCCCAGCTGCTTTTTGTTTCCCCAATGCTGATGTTCACTCGTCGTGCCACCTACTCGTCGTTGATGAAGGCGAGGCAAGGAAATGGTTACGAAATCTCTCGGGGTTGGTGGGGAATAAAATTTTGGTTTGCCGAGGTTCGTATCGTGGTGCGTCAATCGGCCGTGCCACCAGACCACCATTGGTTTACCAAACAGCTGGGACAATTCGTGAATTAATTCCATTAACCAAATATAAATTGGACCCAACTGTGCGTGTCAATCAACCACACGTCCCGCTTTGGACAGGGCAGCTGCCGAGGCATCCCGCCTCGCAAAGGTAGAAAACCCCCGACTACAAGCCACGCCCAGCGCGACACAACCAATTACATCACCAAGCACCCCCGCCCCAACACCTCCCGTCCAGCGTCACACGCGGTAACAGGAGGCGAGGATTTTTTTTTTTCTCCCCATTTTTTTTTTGCATCAACCGAAGCGATAATCGGTGGAGTAATCGAGAACTCGAACGACTGGACAGCCCGATTCTGTTCACCGCACACAGACGCAAGCAGCAGAGCAAGGCAATGGAATTTGGGTTGCATCGACACACCTCGATTGAGAATTTGTTCCACTCACTCTGCGCGCTCGAGGAGCGATCGTCTGTACATTGGCGGTTGCCTGCAGCGAAATCCGAGGGCTCCCTTTTATTGCAAAAACAACCGACTGGGTCGGAATGAGCACGTGATGGCGACGACCGCGGTTAAGACTTTGTCTGCCTACACCCACACAGAACAGGACCAGGCAGGTACTGGGGGTGGGGGGGGGGGTACAGGGAGGGAGGGGGCACGGGCGGTGGCCTGCACATCGTCGCTGTGATCCTACAGGTAAAACAACGATAACCCCGACTGTACACCCCCACCACGTTCATCATTGTTTTACTGTTCATCATCATCACCATCCTCGCAGATCGTCCGTCACTGTCTGCTGCTCTCTTCGCGATCCTCATCGCCAGCAAGTGCGACGGCGTCATCGTCGGCAGCAGCAGCAGTCGCCGCTGACGGAGTTGACCAAATATTCCAATATAGGATCACAGAGCTTGGGCAATTTTTGGCTCCGGTTCGGGCAGCCTTCCCGCTTCGTCCGTGGTTTCCCGCGCCTCTGTGCGCATTACAAGCCCCCACGCGATGCAATCTGCACGGATGACGCAAAGTAAAATACAATTAGGATTATGCGTCATTACCTTCAGGCGTGTAACAATGCACCGGATGGTTGATGAAAGTTAATTCTGACGCACAACGATGGACGAATCGAGTCGAGCGCGTGAGAGGTTATTATATAACCTGCGTGCAAATGCTACACGCTGTTAGCTTTAGGCTAAATGGCATAAACATGAGATGAAAACAAGATGAGGGGAAAAAGAAGACAACAATAATCGATTTTTTTTTATTGACTTGCAACCCCTGAATCATGATCGAATGTATCACATTCTTCAGTCGGGTGGGGATAAATCGTTAAGTACTTGATCATCATCATCGTCATCATCATACACTGATCAAGTCCACAAAACCCACAGAATTCCACACAAACAGGCGAGCCAAGTCACCTGCACCCACGTGCATACAAAAGTTCGACCAAAGAGCTCAAGCCGTCTTGCACGCAGCCATGTTCCAGCCAACACCCACCAATACCGAAACCCGCCATTCGCCGCTAAGTACCGGTGACATCACCACGGTGCTTGTGCCAGGCCAGGTGCACAAAGTGCACCAACAACCCACCACATGCAAGGGCACGTGCCTGTTTGTCTTTCCTCTCCCCCCCCCCCCATTACCACAACTTTATCCCAAATCCACTCACAAGTCACACAAAGAGGAGAAAACTCTTGATGTGAGAGAGCAGTCCGTGGAAGTGCATCTCACGGAGCTACTTCTGAGCTCCCTACTTCGAGTGAATTCTTATCCACATGGGGGTGGCGGCACTTTGCCACCCATCCCGCTAAAAGATAAACGTTCGTCTCGTGATGTGGAACTGATGATTTTAATTTTCAGAGACGGAATTTGGTGGCCAAATTCACGGTAGAACCAAATTTAGATGTTGGGTTTTCTAAATACAGTAAAACCTTGGATTGCGAGCATAATTCGTTCTGGGAACGTGTTTGTAATCCAAAGCACTCGTATATCAGTTGTGATCACGTGACGCTCGGCAGACAAAGCGTGTACAGGTACTACTCGTATTGCAAGACCTCGCTCGTTTATCAAATTAAAATTAATTTAAAATGTTTGCTCGTCTTGCAAAACACTCGCAGACCAAGCTACTCGCAATCCAAGATTTTACTGTATATATGTTTGTATGTGTGCAGCCATTCATGACCAGGCTGAAACTATTAACTCGCTACACTTGAGAACCCGGATCAATCCTGGGCCGTTGACTGGATTCGAACCCAGGCTCTCAGTGTTGCTGGCTCAGAGCTCCGACCTCCGAGCCAGTCAACCACCCTTGGCGATGGTTTTACAGTGTAAAAGGTGTCCAATTGTTATAGGAACTCTGACTAAATGCTGCCCCAGCAATCGTCTATTATAAATGTTTGCTTTATAGCCTCACTAAAATGGTTCCAGTTAACAAAGACAAAGACCCCTCGTATAGCCTTAACAGACTGTTGGAGCAAGTGCTGTTAAGCGAGCACTTATGAAGGCCAGCACAGCACATGAGGGGGTTGGTGGCCAGCACCACGCCCGGCCGCCTTTGTCTCCCTAGCGGCAATGTTTTTACACGTCGCACTAGGTACTCATTTGAGGCTGAGTTGACGTAGGGGAGGCCCAGGACCGGTTCAGATAATAGTCACTGGTGTTGGCCTTGAGCGGGAATCAAACCTGGATCGCCAGGTTCGTAGCGCAGCGCAGTAACCGCTACACTACCGCTCCCCACACACACACACACCTCTACACTGGTAATGTGTGTTCACCCGAGTGATCACCCCCCCGACACATTGACATCAAGGACGGCGACAAATGAATAAGAATTCTGCGAGCGTGAGGACGATGAATCCATTAAGGGCCACTAACCCACTCAAATTTGTGAGCCCCTTTAAAATGGGGTGGCTACCCATCCCCCCACATGCTGCCGCCCCGAAGGCAGGAAACCCCCGACAAGCCACGCCCAGTGTGACGTGGCTGATGATGTCACCAAGCCCCGCCCATCACCTCCAGTGGTACGAGTGGTGAGACTATTACATGGGGTTATTTGGTTAGCTCAGCGATCGAACAGAGAGCAGGTAGTTATCTTTAACCGAATAACCAGACAGCCATGCTCTACTCCATACTCTAAATTAACAACAAACATCTGTTTCTGGTATTTACAACCGGAAAAAAAAATATTTGCAAGCCTGTGATGAAAAGCAGGGTTCTTATCATCATCTGATGTTATCTTTAGGGTAGTGTTTCCCAGAACACTGACACACACCTTTACACCGCATAGCTCAGCGGCGGGCTCGAGAACACATGGCCTGCACCATTTTAAGCCGCCCGCATGCAGCGACCGGGCAAGGTCTGGTGCCGCGCTAATTCCGAGTAAAGGCCCCGCACTTCGTGAAACGCGCACGCTCCCGCATTCATCCCGAGTGCTCGTTGCAAGCGTTGCCACGCAGCTGTGCTTGTCAGATGGAGCCGCCTGGTTCCATTCGATGATTGCCACACTCCGTGTGAAACAGTGACTTAGGAATTCAGCGGTCGCCGGTTCGATTCCATCTCCCCGCCTGGCAGTTGAAGCAATGGGACCGTTCCTTAAATGGCCTCCCTTTCTCTTGTCCACCCAGGGGTATAAACGGGTGCACGACGGTAATTCGGCCGGCGGGGGTTGCATGTCGTTGAGTAAAGCGTGGGTGTTCCCACCTCTTCCAAGGTGTCCAGCAAGCGTGGAGGAGTAGGCCAAAGCACCGTGGAGAGCGGCTCTCTAACGACCCCTCTAGAGCAGTGGTTCCTGACCTTTCTGAACCCGCGGAAGCCTACCTGTCCACACCGCAGATGTGTGTTGCGCCTTGCCGTGCAGTTAGGAATCTGGTGCTTGTGAAAAACGTCGTGCCTGCAAGAAATCCTGTGGGACCAATTGCCTCGGCGATGACCAGACCTTTAGGCTCAGGAGACAATAGGGATGTCAAGGCCAAAGGGTATATACATGGCGACTAAAACACGTGGAAAGTTGTCATCGCAGAGAAGCAACCGGCACTTTTCATGAGCCGAGTTCACGTGAACGTGCGGCACTAGGATCAAGCGGAACTCACGATTTCTGCTCTTAGGTTTTTTCGGTAAAGTCACGTAGGTAAAATAAAATAAAAATAAATTAATATTATTGCAAAATGTTATACTAATAGAAATAAAATAATAAATCACGACGTTTCGGAGGCAACACAAGTCTCCGCGACTTTACCGAAAAAACCTAAGAGTATGAATCCTTGCAGTCACGAAAGCTTCAAATCTAGAATCACGATTTCTGCCCCGGCGGGAACGCGTTGAACACCGCGGGTTGCAGCACAGACTAATGGAGGTGGATGAAAGGGCGACAGAATGGCAGCATAATTGTTTTTATTATTTAATGTATTGAAATGTTTTGCATACTAACCTCACCATCATGGATGAAAGTGAGCAGAGACACGCATCTGAGCCAGCGGTTTATATTTTCTGCATTTCTATGGCAGAGGGGAGTGGTGGCGTCAGCCCCATTGAAGGCCCGAGTAGAAATAACTGCTGCGAACGTCACGTGATCACAAACAATTACACACCAGATGAGCTACGTAACGTAATCACAACACAGTTGTGTGAACAAATCAAAATTACCGGGATGATACCTATTTACATTATTTGAATGGTGTTCTTTTTTAATTATGAACTTCCTAAAATGTTTTTTTCATATATAAGAGATCTTATCTTCTTGGTTCTTTCGGTAAAGTCACGTAGAAGGGAAACAATAAAATAATAAAAATAAAACATAATAAAATACATTTGTATTTTATTATGTTTAATTGTCACGTAGAAGGGAAATAATAAAATAATAAAAATAAAACATAATAAAAAACATTTGTATTTTATTATGTAAAATTGTTATTTGATTATTTTATTATTTCCCTTCTACGTGACTTTACCGAAAGAACCAAGAAGATGAATCCCTGCAGTCACGAAAGCTTCAAATCGAAATTTAAGGGATCTTAGTTCCATTTGGTGCAGCCCTATTATTTTAATTAATTAATTAATTATGCGCACTTTGAGCTCCTTGGGACCCTAAAAAGGCTTCTGCTCGGTTTTGCTTGCGCCGAGAGCTGCTGACACTGGACATTGTGAAAAAGTTTGGCGACCGACCGACCAGAAGGGGGAGAGGAGGGGGGGGGAACCCAACAACAACATGCGGCCACACTGAACGAGAACAGCGCGGCATCTCCGCCGCACATCGTGTGGCGGAGAGGAGGAGGAGGCCGCGTCAGAGACTCCCTGGGGCACGGGGGAGACGCTGAGACGCCACGACCACCCGCCCCACGAGCCCAATAACAACCTCCCACCATCGCCACCGCTGCTGCCCCCTCCGTCATTTTATTAAACGGCTGACGAAGACGCAAGGTCCACCGGCGCGGGCATGGGGTGGTGGCACCCAAACTAACCGATAAACTATGAACTATTTTTTTTATTTTACCGGGTACGGCCGACCGAGCTGCATAGCTGTTTTTCAGACGCAACCTGGCTAGCGCAAATGATAGCTCAACGAAGTGGCTCATCATCACGTGGCAATTGGCAGCAGTAGCCAAATACTCTCTAAATGCGTCATGCTGATTCTCAATGTGGAGGAGGGGGGAAAAAAGGACCCGGAGAAAAATCCACGCAACCTCGGGGAGAGAGAGAGACACGCAAACTCCAAATATACAGCAGGCGTCAGGGTCGAGATCGAACCCACGAACTCCTGCATATCAGGCGAGGTAGTTAACATCTCACCACCGCGGCACTAACGGCAATTGGAACGGACGTTACATATTATATTTGATAAAAGTAAAAGTTAAGGCACAGCCTTGCAATTGCTTGCTCAAGCCACTGCAGGCAGGAAGGGCCTCTATCCGAAGGAGCTCTGGAGAGCACCTCTCGAGGGTGCTTTGGCCTACTCTACCACACTTTTACCCGCCGCTATGTGTAGCTGCATATATTTACTTAATATTGGCACATACTCCCGCGATAAATTTTACTTTTCCGGTTATGCAATCACTCCTCTCCCTGTTTGTGTTATTTTCCCTTCGCTTTTTGTAACTTTCTGTGATTCAGGTCACTCTTGCCAATGAGAATATCCTGGTTTTTAGGTCTCACCTGATTAAACCAACTAAAATAAACTACAGCTGACCTGGGGCCAATTATGATTGTAACTGCAAATTTACAATTGACAACAATGTCCCTGGAAATGTCATTTATTTCACGTTGTTGTTGTTGTTGTTTGTAATTGTGATTGGCCCAAACAGTGGCTCATCGGTACAACATAAGGTGACAAAATGCTAACAATGATTAACTCAAATTTTTTATCTCTCCAGCACAAACTTGGATGATGGCAATTAATCGGGCGGTAGCTTTGCACGAACGTAATGACGCTTTATATAAGGGTATCTCCGTGTGCTTTGTAAGAGAATACAATTTTTGGGAAAACCCAGATTGCGATGCAACTCATCTCGGGAACACGGAAAGACTCTGCCCTTCTGTGCGAACCTCGATCCCGGCTGGCCACTCGCTGTGTCTGCGCCAAGGTCGTGGAACTCCCTACCGTTTGAAATTCGTTTATTCAATAATGTGGATACTTGCAAGTCTCGTATGAAAAAATAAACACATCTTCCCAAGTCCGTTAATTCTATTAAGCTTCTCTGTCTCTCTTGGCCTCTCCTGATCCCACATTCGTGGAAGGCGCCTTACAAATACATGCAAATTATTCATTGGTAAATGTGAAGCATGCACGTGAAACAGACGGTCATTGCGATCCAAGCCTTCTGCCCGCGGTGGACTCAAGCAGCATATTTCACCCCATGTGGTGCCAAGCATGGGCTCCGACTGCACGTCGTGGAAGTGCTCTTTCCTACTTGCAATTAGCACGGTGTCTGTAATCTACTCAGCATGTTTACCCCGAGCCAAGGGCAAGCGGGTTGGTACACACACACACAAAGACAAAGACCCCCCGTGTAGCCTTAACAGACTGTAGGGGCAAGTGCTGTTAGCGAGTAGCACTTATGAAGGCCGGCACGGCACACGAGGGCAGTGGGTGGCCAGCACCACGGCCGGCCGCCTTTGTTTCCCCAGTGGCGATGTTTACACACCGCACCAGGTACTCATTTAAGCCTGAGTCGACCTAGGGGAGACCCAGAACTGGTTCAGATAAACGTCACTGGTGCTGGTCGTGAGCGGGAATCGAACTCGGGTCATCGGGTCCATAGTGCAGTGCACTAACCGCCACACTACCGCTCCCCACTCACACAAAGACAAAGACCACCCATACGGATCTGCAAGCGTGCGAATGAGCACCTATTACGGCTGGCAACGGCAAACGACTAAGTGGCGTGGTCAGAACCGCACCCGGATGCCACCTGTCTCCCCCGGTGCCAATGTTTCCCAACACCTAAGCAGTTCTCAAGCCACACATGTGGATGCACAGACATACGTGACGTACAAACGTTAACCATCAGTCCACTGTTGGACGAAGGCCGCACACACGCACACCGAGTCACGCATAAATACATTCCGACTTCCATAACAAATGTCTGGGATCCTACCATCGGGGGATCGTGTTCCGTGTCTGAGATCGTACCACTGGATCGGATTGGATGTCAGAAACTCAGCAGGGTTATGCCTGGGCAGTATTCGGCAGATGGGCGACGACTATGCGTGAATAAAGACCAATGCTATAGGCCGCTGCAATGGGGTTACGTTGTCAGCAAGATGGAAGGGCAGCAAAAGACAAGTATGAACAAATGTAGCCACTTCCGTGCCCTCGTCGAGGAGGCCGCTCTCCTCCTATCTTACAGTTACATGCTAATCTCTCACATTAACATCACTAGCCCCGGCCACTTCTTTATGACCCTTGGGCTACACCCATTTCAAACATTTTAAAACAGTCTGCCTCAGCAGCAGACCATGCTTTCCCACCTGATGACGGCCGCTTGTGTTGTGCCCGAAACGTCGTGATTAATTTTATTTTATACCTAGGTGACTTTACCGAAAGAACCAGAGTATTAACAAATAAGAATGGGTTTTACCCAGTCTGGCAATAAAACAGGAGCTGTTAGATGTTGAAACACCAAATAGACCCCTTTTGCAAGGATTCACGTCTGCATTACCCACACACAGTAGTTGCGGTGAGCACGCAAACAAAACATGCTCCAATAAGCATATATGCATTGTCCTTGAAACTGATTGGTCTACACCAGAGACAGCTTTCTTTAGGGTGTCAGACCAGAGAACAGCAAAAGGTGAACACAAGTGTTGTACTGTACTTGTACGCTGCAACATCTACGCTCCCCCCCCCTGTCTTCACCAACCGGGGCTGGCCAGCGTGCGGTGAAGTACGGTCAAAGATAAACCCCCGCAGCCCGCATGGCGTGGTGCAGACAGAGGTAGTCGTCCAGCGGTGGGCCGACTCAAGGGCTCTGCGATGTACAGACACAACACACGTACCCCCCCGCCACCACCTCCCCCCTGTACAGTCGATCACACGTGTGTATCGGAGCTGGTTTGACGAGCAGTCCTGCCCAGGTAGATTTATTGGCACACACCCAACAGTAACAAAAAGTGAGCATGTTTTTTGCAATAAAAAATAAATATACAGGTCCCTTCAAAGGGCAGGGTGTGGAGTCTTCGCCTGACAGTTGGTGGTGATCTCCGTAACACCCAGTGCGGTCGTAACACGGCGAGTAAACGAACAAACACACACAACAACACACACACCAACAATCGCGTGCGGAGCTGCTGCAGGTGAATGGAGAGTTGGAATCGCTCGGCTAATTCCCCGGCAGAGTAGTTTTACTTGCGGGAGGGAACTGGACAGCCAGGAGAAAACCCCCACACAACCCCGTATCGGTGCCCGACCTTGTTACAGACCAATTCAGACCGTATTGGTCACCCCCGTATATCCTTATAAATCTCAACGTTCATCCTACAAAGCCCCATCACAAGGGAGAAACACAAACAAATAGACAATCTCCACGAGTACACTCACCACTAGTACTTACCACTACAAACCTGTCAATCCCTTAATCAGTGCCCTACCTTGTTACAGGCCAATTCAGACCTTATTGGTCAGCCCCGTACCCTTATAAATATCAACGTTCATCCTACAACGTCCCATCACAAGGGAGAAACACAAACAGACAAAAAAATAGATTTTTTTGTTGGCCTCTATTGAAACGGATGTATGCTGTATGGACCTGAAAACTCAATTTCCCTGCACAAGAATACGGGCTAAACCATATGGGTTGGCACGGCATGTAGGCAAGAAGACTCCCTTCTGCAAGGGTCACAACAGCACCGAAGCGACTAATATTTAGTAGGGCCGAGTTAACAGGGCTCAAAAGTGATGGATGGTGGTGACAAAAGTCACAGAGAGCGCGACAGGCTTGTAAAATCGTGCGGGCAGTCGCAAAAGTTGTCAAAAAACAAAGGAGAATTGGACTTTTGCTCTTTATGGCAAGACAACTGGAGGTGTCAAGATGTTCAAGCGCCAAAAAAAAAACCTATTGCAAGGCATCAAAAGTGTGCAATAGCCACACGTACATGTGGCAAAACATGCCCTGGCAATACATGCGTCGTCTTTGAAACCGATTGGCCTACACCAGAGACAGCCTCGTCTCGTTTTTTATCCGTGTAGAAATAGGTGGGGTTGGGGGGGGGTTATGACATAATATGCGTCATCCGTTGTTATTGTTGACGAGAGGAAATTGCTTACGTGCGGGGAAAAAAATGTGCATCACATGGACACGAGCGAGCGAGGTACCGGCGGGCCCTGCCGGGAGTGAGGAGCAGCTTCTCAAGGAGATCGCCGGGCAAGCGCCGACCAAATCGACGTCGAAGAACGATGGGAAAAAACCCAACATCGCAACAGAGCGCGAGTTCCACGCAACATCACGGGCACACGCCGGACATACAGCGGGGCGGACGGCCTCCGTGCGGTATGCAAGAGCGTCAAAAGCTGTCGGTCGGTCACACTCGATCTAATTTATTTTCGACGGCCCTGTTCTTCGATGGTTTTTTTCTCTCAACGATCGCAGTGTGCCCTCTCTCCCTCTCTCTCGCACGTCTTTTTGCGTCTCGTTTAGAACGATGAAATCCAGGACCCAGTGAATTTGCCCAGAGACACGCGGAGAGAGTTACCCCAACGTATACACCAGGGAATCACGCGCACACACACACAGACATTTCACAGACCAACAAAGACAAAGATCCCCTGGAAAGCCTTAACAGACTGTCGAGGCAAGTGCTGTTAAGCGAGCACCTATTAAGCCCAAGAAAGCGCACGAGGGGGTGTGTGGCCAGCACCACGCCCGGCCGCCTTTGTCTCCCTAGTTGTGATGTTTACACACCGCACCAGGTACTCATTTGAGGCCGAGTCGACCTAGGGGAGGCCCTGGACCGGTTCAGATAATCGTCGCCGGTGTTGGCTGTGAGTGGAAATCGAACCCGGGTCCCAGGTTCGTAGCGCAGCACGCTAACCGCTGCACCACCGCTCCCCACTCACACACCAACAAAGACAAGACCTACGCTGGGTAGGGCTGTGGTTCACACGCTGCAATACGAACCAGGCGACACTCGAGTTCGATTCCTGTCCAACGGGTAACCTCAGCGGCGAGCGATACTTGAACTGGTCCTGGGTGCCTCCTCTCACCAACCCACAATGACCGGCGTGGTGAAGTACGGTCAAAGAACCCCTCAAACAGCCCCCGAACAACAAAGCGATGTGAATCAGCAGTTATATAATACGTAAATACCCAACCGAATGTGGACCATTATCGCAATTGTCTTTCGCTTGAGAAAGCCTCGGCAAAGTCTCGTGAACCTGTTTCAAGAGAGTCCTGCTTTTGGATGTTTTAGCCAGACCATTATTGAGTATTTATATTCGCGAGGAAAATTCTCTTTTTTGGCCCAGCACTGCGAAGTACACGGTTGAGATAACCCGCGTGACCCAACACGGCCTTCATCCAGCAGTGGAGTGAGCAAGGAGCGCGCATTTGATTTTATTCCCTCTCGTTGCAGAGCGAACGCCGGCTAAACTGGACTGGAACGCGATTAGGGCACGAAAGCAATTCGAGCAGAACAGCTTAAGAGTGACGACAGTGGATCCATACAGTGGAGCACAGAGCGCACACACAATGAGGGTTGGCGAGCCATTGTGCGGATCCTGATCTATGCCCCTTCTCCTCTCGCTGACGCGCACGCACACAGACACACACGCGCACACAGACACACACGCGCACAGACACACACGCGCACAGACACACACGCGCACAGACAAACACGCGCACAGACACACACACACAAAGACACACACACACACGCACACAGACACACACGCACACAGACACACACGCACACAGACACACATACGCACACAGTCACACACGCGTTGTG
The DNA here is from genome assembly GCF_965212315.1 of Lampetra planeri. Taxonomy (NCBI): domain Eukaryota; kingdom Metazoa; phylum Chordata; class Hyperoartia; order Petromyzontiformes; family Petromyzontidae; genus Lampetra; species Lampetra planeri. The sequence continues at coordinate 7,059,194 of NC_136159.1, forward strand.
GCCAGTCCTGCAAATCAAGGGACGTTTCAGAAGGGCCGCTCACGACAAAGGGGTAACGTCCCCAGACGATCTCGCTCTCCCCTGTCGCCTCCCTCGCTGCTGGCTCCCTCGCTCGTCCATCTGGGCTTGACAACATTCAACTGTGGGGGTCCCCCCCCCACACCACCACTCGCTCAAAGTCCCACACCGACAATTGGCAACGGCAGCGGCATCGGCGGTGGTGGCGGCAGCCGGAGCCCACGCCGGTGTCGCCCCCCGCATTCCACGTACGGCTTACAAACGAGAAAATAAATAAGAAGGGCAGCGACGACGAATGACGGAGCGCGAGCGAGTGGCCAGGCGGTGACCCGCCGCCGCCGCCACCCCGGACCGACACTCACCCCCAGCGTGCGTGGCGAGAGATGTCGAGAGATGGAGAGGGTCAGGCCCCCCCCCCGCCGTCCCCGTCCTCAACGTCGAAAAATAAGAAAATAGAAAATCCCAAACTCGCGAAGGCGGTGCGGGCGGACGAGCGCTGACCACGGCCACGGAACCGGACACCGCAGCGGCCGCAACCACCACCACCACCACCACAAAGCCTCGCTTCCCTCTCGCTTGAGCTGTGCTCGTTTTTTTTCAGCCTCAGCTCTGCCTCTCTTGTTGGCCTAGTCCCTTCTTCCTCTCTCTCTCGGCTCTCCCTCGGCTCTCTCTCTCTCTCCCCCGCCGTTCTTCCCTCCGCCCTGTTGGCTCAATTGCCTCTCACTGGCCAAGGTACACGACCAACACCCAACCAGAACATACCTCCATATCGTCAGGGGCACGCTTGCTCCTCCCATTTCTCACCCGCTCTCTCTCCCTCCCACCACCACCACCACCCACCGTCGCAAGTGAATCTGGGAGGCAGCGAGCGATTAGCATAGCTAAAGATACTCTCGGTGGGCTCTCCTCCGTGTGGCACAACCCTGGCTGCACAGCAGGGACCCGGCGGTTTCATTGTGCTCTCCAATCGCCGCGTGTACTCCCCCTCCCGTACTTGCAGGGCGAGTTTTATTGAAGAGATAGTTTTCAAGGTGGGGGGTTGGGGGGGGGGCAGAGAGAGGAACGAATGCACTCGCACGCTGGGTTTGTAACGAGAGTCGGCGTCGCTCCCGAAACCCTGGCACACGCCGGAGACGATGTCTCGCCTCGGTCTGGCAAAATCGGCAGGGAGAAAAAACGGAAACAACGAAGGACCTTCCCGTGCAATTTCCACGGCCCAAACGTTTCACGGGGCCACGATTTCACGGCTGCATTTGATTATTGACGGCTCCTCCGACGCGTGTCGGGGTCGCGTAACCACGGCGTGCCTCGTCCCAGAAAGCCGCGAGAAAGGAAAACGCCGAGCGGCGAGCGAGTTTACCGCAATTTTACCGTCAAGTGATTTGACATTGAAAATCTTTGTGCCGAGCATTTTGATGAGAAAAAAATATCCTCTGGCTACGACCGTCCCTGCGCCTCTGTTTCTCAAGTAAAAATGCCAACCTGTGCCTGTAAACCGTGAGAAAAAACAATTTGCCCATAACGAAGGTAGCGATAAAGTTTGGCGAGATACAATGGACTTGCACACTCGAGGTCCGCCGCCGCGTTACTGTATCACTCCACGCTCGCTATCACTCCACTCAGCCACGCAGCTCAAGAGAGCAATTCGTCGTCGACCGCTCAGAAAACGCGCTATAACGGTGTGTGCGCTCCACGCTATAACGGTGTGTGCGCTCCACGCTATAACGGTGCGCGCTTTTCGTGTTGTGCGTGAAGCGTTACGTAACAGAAGAACTGCGTTATCACGAAAACACGTTATAGTGTGAACACTGCGCGTTAAGCGGGGACCCACCGTACTTTATCGTACAACTTCGCGACAAACTAGGACCCAGGTCGGAAGAAAGGGGTTTTCCCTTGCCTATGGACATCTGGCAGTTCACCAGTGTCGATTCAACACGAGCCTCACTCTGCTGACGAGACACTGTGCGCCAAAAACCGGACCAGAGTTTGCTTGTGTGGAACCGATGCTGCTGCAATGATGTAAGAAGATAGATATTTTTACGTTGTATGTGGAGGGGACGTATAGGCGGTGGGGATAACGTTATCTGCGGATCTGTTTTGGTACAAACAAATTGCATGGCTACTCCCCACCATAGCCAGGAGCACTACCGCCCTCTGCCGTCTGGAGCTTGTATTTTTGCCGTGCATCTACAGCGCCTTTTTCAATCCACTGCTGGATGAGAAGGATTTCCCCTCCCCCCCATGCCTCAAGAGCCGTGGGGTATATTTGACCATACTTCACCGTACTGGTAAGTACGGTAAAGACGGGGCTGGGGGGGCAGAAGTATAGACCTTGTGGCATAGTAGAGTACAATTTATATTGCTGCACTGCCCTCTGCTGGTATGCATGCAGCAGCAGCCTTGTTTCAGTTAAGTTTCATTTGTTAGGCATAGCCCTGTGAGCCATGCGGCTCTTGAATAATAAATGGCCAACGGCCATACGGCCTTGCACCGTGGTGCTCTTTCTCAATGTCGATTCGTATTTAGTCGTATCGTTCCTGTTCTTCTATTTACGGGAGTTCACCCAAGAAAGGCCGAGTTTCGTTACTTTTACGCGAGGGTCCTTGCAAGTTTTTCTTTTTTTTGCTGCAGTAGGGAGGCGATGCTGCTGCTGCTGCTGCTGCGTAATCCCACTTGAGTAACTTTCCAGGTTAATTATCAGCACGAGGATGTTTTTGGTCGATATCAGTTACATTGTGTGTGTGTTTTTATCGACAGAAATCGTAGAGCTTGGAGGATACCCATTGCTGAACTAGGGGGAAACCATTAAAAGAACAAACACTCTACACAAAGAGAACATACAAACGCTCCACACAGAGGCGCCCGAGCCGGGAATAGAACCCAGTTAACATGCCCCAGGTGGTCTGTGTGTTCTGCAAAACGTACCCCCGTAGGGCAGGGGTGGGGAACCTTTTTTCTGCCAAGGGCCATTTGGATATTTATATAACATCATTCGCGGGCCATACAAAATTATCAACTTAAAAATTAGCCCGTTATATTTGGTCAAACGTTTTACTAACTAACCCCTAAAGTGATGGCTGGAACTGCTTCTCTTTGGTGAGGCGTGTGATGTTAGCTGGTATTGATGATGTTGCTGCTACTCGCAACTGCTTTTCGAGGTTTGCTCCTAGATTTATTGAATTTCGAGTCCCGCCTGTGGTTGCCTTGGCAGGGCCACACCAAATTATTTTGCGGGCCTCATACGGCCCCGCGGGCCAGACGTTCCCCACCCCTGCCGTAGGGCGTACCGCAGAGCAGAACCGCAGAGGGTACCCGCACAGCGTACCGCAGAACGTGCAGGGGCACGTACCGTGCGCGCGCGGTGACTTACTGAGACACTGCAAGGCGTCGCGTGATCCCAGCCCCTTCCCGCAGTGCGAGCAGTGCGTGGGGCTGGAGAAGGTGGCCGAGGCAAAGCGATGAGCCCCACCCTGCGGTGGCTTCTCCTTGCCCTCCTTGGTCTTGGACTGCGGGAACAGCGGAGGAAGAACCGTGAAGACCAGAGAGAGTTATTATAGCGAGCAAGAGAACGAGATATTGGGCAGAGAACGATCCAACCCACCCCCGATCCGTCACCCCCACTCTATCCCAGCGACACGACCGGCAACAATTGCGGGCTCAGAGTTGGATTCGACAGTCGATGATTTTTGGTCTCGCTCGGTTCAACGCCGGCGTTGCAGTCAGAGTCATTCGTTACGCTGCAAGGGCTCAGATGGACCGCCTGGTAACGCTGAGCAGCGGCAGAACTACCGAACCACCACGATCCCACACCAGCAACTTGATGGCACCACGGTGGCTAGGAGATGTTAACTACCTCGCCTGGTATGCAGGAGGCCGTGGCTTCGATCCCGACCCCCGATGCCTGCATATTTGTAATATGCATGTTCTCCCCGCAGTCACGTGGAATAATTTCCGGGTCTCCCGGTTTGTCCCTCCACATTTAGAAACATGCATTGAAAGTATTTGGTTGGTTTCTATTTCCACATGATGATAAGCCACTTAATTGATTTATCATTTGTGAAAGCCAGGTCGCTTATGAAAAACAGCTATACGGGATCAGTGGGTAAAATCGTGGTAAAATAAAAATATGTTTTTCGTTTTTTTTTAGACTGCCACGGTTCGCAGGATGAGGTTTGATTCTACAAATCGATTGATTGTTTTTGTCTCATTTGTCTTGTTTGCTGCTCCGTTGTTTTCTCACCCAATAAGGCTCCAGCGTTGGAAATGGTGGAATAATTTCACAACCCTACACCAAAAACTCTATTTAATACCAGGTTATTTTCGTTTGTCATTTGCATTGCCTCATTGTTGTACCATTTGCATGCTCAATTTGGCCTCGCTGTGAATACATTAATTCCTTATGGCTTTAATTTAGTTTCGAGTTAGCAAACAATTATGTTCGTCTCACACCTAGATCGCTTTTCATTTTCGTTCCGTTTATACGATTCATTATATTAAGTTCACGTAATTTAAGATATACGTTTTAAACAATAAAGCGACATGGGTTACCCTATTCATATTCTTGGGTAACCTTTCGTATAATCACCGAGTTGCTTTTATTTGGCGCGTAGCACGTCAACCGATTATAACTGTGAGCCAGACAGAACACGATTTGTCCCACCATTTTTTTGGGTTTTCTATAAAAAAAAGTTATATACGGGCAGTGTCGGATGTACTCCGGCAAACCGCCCCCACCCCCCAGCCTCTACTGGACATCTGTGAAAAAGAGCTTCATAGCTCATCGGATTCCAACCTCCGGTCTAAATCAAGATACGGACTCCGAATCGCTGGGATTGTGGCGAAGCTGCTTTCAGTGTCGTCAATTTTCCCATGCACCGACTTGTTCCACGATCGGATTCCTTTGGGTTGTGTCAGCGGTGGCCACTACGACACCGAGCCCCGCGATCCACCGTGGCGGATCTCAACGGGCTCCAGCGATGACCAACAATCACTCGGACGGATCTCACCCCGTAAATCACGACAGTATAGACGTACCGTACTCGCGGCCATCTACTGGTCAGACGTTGCCATTATTTAGATCAGGGTTCAGCAACCAAAATAACAGTAACAGTGTAACAAAAAAATCGAATTCGGAAAAAAAAGAACCCTCAATATTTCAAGAACCGCAATGCATGTGGTGAATACGAGATGGTGAGTCCTTAATAAATAATGTCACGAAACAGTCCTTAAAGAACCATACCTGTCAACCCATACGGTTTACTCGTATTCTTGTACAGGGACATTGAGTTTTCAGGTCCATACGGGGGTACAGCTGTTTCAATACGGGCAACAACAAAAATATATTATCTATTTGTTTGTGTTTCTCCCTTGTGATGGGACTTTGTAGGATGAACGTTGAGTTTATAAGGACACGGGGTGACCAATAAGGTCTGAATTGGTCTGTAATAAGGTAGGCACTGATAAGGGGTTGACAGCTATGAAGAGCCGCATGCGGTTCCGGAGCAGCAGGTTTCCAACCCCTGATTTAATCGAATACATTCTTCAATCTTGATTTGAAGCTTATCGTGACTGCAGGAATCCATACTCTTTTGTTCTTTCGGTAAAGTCATGTGGGTAGAAATAAAATAAAACAAATCACGACGTTTCGGGCACAACACAAGCGTCAGTCATCAGGTGGGACAACCTCTTGCCACGGCAGCTCTCTCGCCCACTTCAGCAATACATGCTTCGTTGGAGACTTATATTTGCCATCATTCGTATTGAGAATTGATGTCTGCTTATGCTGTGATGTTCTGATTTGTACTTTCATCCGGCAGCGGAAACAGCTCAAGACCCGACGACGAAAGGCCAATCGGGAACGCTGTTTGCAAGGAGCGGGGGGGGGGGGGGGAAATCCTTAACACAGCAGTGGATAGAGCCCGGCCAAGCCCACCTTGTTGCGGTTCTTTGTGCTGGTCATGCGGTTCTTGAGGAAGCTGAACGTTCGCGCCACCCGGGTTCCGGCCTTCTCCCCGTCCGGCTTGCTCGGGGAGACCACTCCCGGCTCGTCCGCCCTGGACGCCACACAGCAATCATCAGTGAGCACGGAATGCTGCGGAGGCCTTAGCTCCAGTAGCGGGAGTCACAAAGCGGCGCAATACATCATCATCATCACCACCATCATAATTAGTATTATTGTTATTTTACTGATTCAGCGATTGTAAGTGGCGTCAGAATAATATGACGAGAGAATCGTAAAGAGGCGCCCGACTGAAACCTCTTCTCGCAATCAGGTGGCGCCGAATACGTGGCACACGGCCTGGCACAAGGCCTGGCACAAGGCCTGACACAAGGCCTGACACAAGGCCTGGCACAAGGCCTGGCACACGGCCTGGTACAAGGCCTGGCACAAGGCCTGGTACAAGGCCTGGCACAAGGCCTGGTACAAGGCCTGGCACAAGGCCTGGCACAAGGCCTGGCACAAGGCCTGGCACAAGGCCTGGCACAAGGCCTGGTACAAGGCCTGGTACAAGGCCTAGTACAAGGCCTGGTACAAGGCCTAGTACAAGGCCTGGTACAAGGCCTAGTACAAGGCCTGGTACAAGGCCTGGTACAAGGCCTGGCACAAGGCCTAGTACAAGGCCTGGCACAATGCCTGGTACAAGGCCTGGCACAAGGCCTGGTACAAGGCCTGGTACAAGGCCTGGTACAAGGCCTGGTACAAGGCCTGGTACAAGGCCTGGTACAAGGCCTAGTACAAGGCCTGGTACAAGGCCTGGTACAAGGCCTGGTACAAGGCCTGGTACAAGGCCTGGTACAAGGCCTAGTACACGGCCTGGCACAATGCCTGGTACAAGGCCTGGTACAAGGCCTGACACAAGGCCTGGTACAAGGCCTGACACAAGGCCTGGTACAAGGCCTGGCACAAGGCCTGGTACAAGGCCTGGCACAAGGCCTGGTACAAGGCCTGACACAAGGCCTGGTACAAGGCCTGGTACAGGGCCTGGTACAATGCCTGGTACACGGCCTGGCACATGGCCCATCACACGTCCCAAAACGTGGCCTTGCGGGGGGCCCCAATGCGGTTCTTACTGCGTCATGACGACCGACGAGAGGCTCATGTTGGACGGAAGAGTGGCCGACTGCGTCCGCCTGGGAAGAGACACGGGCAATAGATGCACCATGAGAAACAGGTGAACAAACCTCTTACCAATCCATACCAAAGCGGGGTAACGTCCTCTAAAAACTGGATTATTATTATTACGTTTTTTGGTGGGATAATTCCAATTTTATTCCGATTGTGCCGTTGGTGAGACGCGATTGGCCGAAGCATCCACTTGGATCTCGCGCACGGCAGTGCATCCCTCCGTGCTAGACAATGGACCCCGGAAGCAGACATTATGGAGCTACATCTGAGATCCCTTTGTGTGTTGGCGGCAGCATTTAGCCACCCGCTCTGACAGTCAAACCAATATTTTCTATTTGTTGTTTACACGAACCATGGAGAAATATAAATACCTCCCACAATACGGAGAACGCTATAGGGAAAAATACTCATCAGCTTACAATGCACAGAGGTTATTCGAGGAGCGTGAATATTTTTAGCGACAGCAAAGCCGAAGCCGAGCTGAGATGGAGGCGAACGTACCGTTCGGGTGATGGGACATACGACACGCTGCGCGACCTTGACTCTGAAAATACGACCACACAATCGCGCACGTGATTAGCAATGCGCATTTACGCTTTTAACATCGTCGTCGTCGTCGTCACCATCATCGCTACCAGCACCACCATCAACATCATCATTCTAGTGGAAAAGATAAAATAATGAGGATGCACGTGTGCATGTAGGAGCAGTGGCACAATAGTTAGTGCGCTGCGCTATGAACCCCGGGGACACAAGTTCGATTCCTGCTCATGGCCAACACTAACGTCGATTATCTGAACCGGTCCTGGGCCTCCCCTAGGTCGCCTCAGCCTAAAATGAGTACTAGATGCAGTGTGTAAAAATTGGCACTGGGGAGACAAAGGCGGGCCGGGCTTAGTGCTGGCCACCCACCCCCTCGTGCGCCGTGCCGGCCTTCATAGGTGCTACTCGCTAACAGCACTTGCCCCAGCAGTCTGTTAAGGCTATCCTGGGAATCTTTTGTCTTTTGACCAATGTGTGTACACGGGTATCAGCGTGCGCATGCGCGTGCGTGCTGGGTGTACGGAAACGACCCTGGCCGGAGCGCTTGCGGCGACGCGACAGCGCTGACCCGTGGACGCCGCACTAACTCACCTCGACGAGGCGGCGGGAGGTGGGGGGCGTACACGCGCCATTGCCCCGTTTACTTTACGATGGCAGCAAGCAGCTGCTCGCCGTGATTTACAAACGGACGCGGAAAGAGTGAGTCAGCCCGGCCCCAGCTGCGCAGGTGGCTCTCGGCAAGGATGGGCCAACGGCGGTCCGAGTGGTAGCATACGCTTGTGTGTACGTTGAACTTCTTTCGCGCTGTACGTGGCCAACCGTGGCTAATCGGAGGTGCGGGAAACACAACCCGACGGTGGCCACCGGTGACAGGACTGAGACCGTCAAGCTGGTTTTTACCAGGCCAACACGGCCAAGTTTTGCTAAACCGCTTTCATCGTTCAGCCGACGGCGACGCGGCCCAGCGGAAGCGCGTTGCGCCGCTCGTTGGCAGAGGATCGCGGTTCGAACCTGGCAGGCCCCTGTGGTCAATACTGCGGGCTAACGCTGCTCCAAATGTTCGACGTGACAAGATCGCGTGTCTCGTGATGTCGTTTGACTAAGAGTAGGCGGGCCGTCGGGAGCCGTCGTCACGGTCCAAACTCGAGAAACTTGAAAACTTTGTCCCGTAAATGTACTTCATTGGGAAACGCACGGCAATCGTCAGCCACTGCTGAGACAACGAGGCAGGACTCTTCTGAAAAAGTCTTGAGACTCAGTGAGGCTTTCCCCTAGGTAAATAAGGATAATAATATAAAGAAAATATAGTGACCATTTTCGGCAGGGGATTCAAAAAGATTTGCTTCCTAGTGTGGATTAAAAAATCTACGATGAGCCAGTGGTGGAAATTCCACATTCCTATGGTGGGGAACAGTTCTATTTACTTCTTACTTTGTCATTGCTATGGACAGCGCGCGTGTGTAAAGCGCACAGTCATCATCCTTCACAGAGGAAGCTTTATTTTTATGAATTATCGGTTTTCAAGACCGTGACCCAGGTTTTTTTGGGGAATGTAAAGAGACTCAAGAGAAGACACACGCGGGCTATGTGAGAGCGATTTTGGTAAACACCGTATGGGGCATGACCCTGGAAATTGTTGAATGTCCAACGATATATTATTTAAATTTTTATGGCAGATGCATCACATGACCACTAGATAGCAGAGGCGTCACATGGCCATATTCGGCTGTGGCCCTTGCCCGACTGCACTTGAGAAGAGCAGTGGAGCCGTGTGATCCCCAATCCCTTCCGTTAAAGACATTCCAAGCTGGTAACACGGCAAACCACTCACTGTTTATGAAGGGCTCGTGGTTCGGGAGGTGTGGCATCATCGCCGACTTCCTGTAGGGCATTGGGCCCAAACCCAGCGCTCTGGCCTCCTCGCCGTCCTGCGGACCGCAAAGACGGGGGGGAGGGGGGGGAGGAGAACGGCAATCCCAAGGCATGGTCAGCGTAGCGACCTTAAGTGACCGATTGTCCTGTCTATACTTATTTATTTTATCCCCAGGTCAATCTCGAGACAGTGGTATCATCGCCGCGAGACAAAGAATCCGTTCAGATCTCTCGGCAGGCCAGTGCACCAACCGACCGTGTTCGAAAACGGCTTAGAACTACCTCCGAGTTCCACGCAACACGAGGGGGGGCGGCAGCTTTCCCCTCCGTCTTTGCCACCAACGACACTCGTCGCACAACAGTGAAATCAGCATTTTGCATTTACAATCATTTCCACGATATATGAGTGGGGCATCTGTAAATGGTTGACCCTGTGTGTGTGTGTGTATGTCTATATATCTTGAAAATAAATTAGAAATATGGATAAAAAAAACGCGTGCTGTAATTATGCAGCTATTTTGAAAGTTATGTTTACCACTTAATGGCCAAAGAAGGATGAGGTGGGGGGACGGAGGAGGGAGAGGGGCTAGGAGGGGGGTAGAGGAGGAGGGGGGGGTAACACTTGCCGGTGAGAGGTCGTGGTGCTCGTGTAGAATCCCGAATGGAGGCGAAAGCCCCTCTAACGTTTGAGGGCGTTCAGCAACGGTGCCTCCCACTTGTGCCAAACGTCGTTTTCTTTCCACCTCCTCCTCATCCTCCACCTCGTCCTCCCCCTCTTCTCCATGTTCCTCAGCCACCACCGTGGACATCTGCGCACCCTCCTCCTCCTCCACCTCCTGCTCCTCCTCCTCCTCTCCCTCGCTGTGACTGTCGAGCTCATCAACGCTGGCGCTGCTCTCAAGAGAAGCACGCGGCACACGGTCGCTCCGTCAGCCTCCACCACCACGACCACCACGACCACCAACACCACCACCACGACCACCACCACCACGACCATCACCATAACCACAACCACCACGACCACCACCACCACTACTACGACCACCACCACCACCACCACCACGACCACCACCACGACCACCACCACCACGACCATCACCACCACCACCATGACCATCACCATAACCACAACCACCAAGACCATCACCACAACCACCACCACCATCACCACCACATCACCACACCACCGTAAAAGTCACCGTGTCATTGAAAACACACTATCGGTGCGGTAGGATTCACAATGCGACAGCAGCAATAACTATAAAAATCAAGGCAGGCTGGAGATACAATCAACACACGTAACCGCACCGAATTGCAAGATTGTTTTTTTTCTCCAAAATACACATCTCATGTTTTATCAACCCAATTTTGTCCATATTTATCGGGCGTCGCAAATCCTGGCAGCAAACAGCGGCATCGCCACCTTGCAAAGGGGAAGAGCCCCCTGCAAGCTGACGCCACATAACTACCCCTCGAGCCACTTCAGAGGGCCTCTCGTCCACACACTTGGGGGGCACACGCGAGGTTTTATTTTATTTGCCCCGCAAATGGCGTCGAATTGCATGTCCGTTAAAACCCGACGTTTTACACTCCCAGAAGCTGAAATTCGTGCCGTATTAAGTGGAAAAACCAGGTTTCAAGTGTTGGGTGCGGCGCCTTCGGACCATCAACTCGCTGCCCTTCCCGGTTTAATGACGGGCAGCGGCTGAAACCCCAAATCCCAACCAGCCTCTGGGCGATGGTGGTCCAGTATCTCAGACTTTTGAGCCAACCCCCGACCCACCCCTCCGAGTCTCTCCGATTCCTCTCCACTGCAATCGCTTCAATTCCCGCCCCCTCCGTCCTGGCTCACCGCCTGGCACTCTTCTCCCCTCTGTGGCCCCCTCAAGTCTCCAAAGATAAAGGTCCCCCCCGTATAACCTTAACAGACTGCTGGGGCAAGTGTTGTTCGCGAGTAGCACCTATGAAGGCCACCACGGTACACGAGAGGGTTGGGGTGGCCAACACCAATCTGCCCGGCCGCCTTTGTCTCCCCAGTGGCGATGTTTTTACACACTGCACCAGGTACTCATTTGAGGCCGGGTCGACCTAGGTGGAGGCCCAGGACCATTTGAGATAATCATCACCGGTGTTGGTGACCGTGAGCGGGAATCGAACACGGGTTTCTGGGTTACGTAGCGCGGCGTGCTAACCGCTACACTACCGCTCCCCACACACACACATACGCGCGCACGCGCATGCACACACAGACACACAAAGACAAAGACCCCCGCCCCAATACGGTCTATCAAGCGTGCCAATGAGCACCCATGACTGCCGGCAACGGCAAACGACTAAGCGGCGTGGTCAGCACCGCACCGGGCTGTCTTCGTCTCCCCAGGTGCCAATGCTTCCAAAGGCCGAACCTAATCTGAACCGGCCCAGGACCGGTTCAATATAATCGGTTTTGGCCGTGAGCGGGAATCGAACTCGGCGTCGCCGGGTTGCCTAGCGCGGCACGCCGACCGCCGCGTCGCCGGGGCCCCCCGGTGTGTCTCACCTGCGCCTCTTGGACTCGACGACCGCGCGCTTCTTGGCCGGCTCCCAGCTGTGGCGCCGTCCCGGCGAGATCGAGCGCATCGACATCCGCAGGCGCGACAACCTGAGCGCCGCGTTTCCGAACCCGTTCGCGTCGCATCCACCCTCGTCGTCGGCGTCTTCGTCGTCGTCGTCTTCGTCGTCGTTTTCGTCGTCTGCGGCAACGGCGGCGGCATCGTCGGTCGCCCCCCTCGAGCTCGCGTCTCGGTCCGCCCAGCGGCGCGACTCGCCGTCGTCCTTGCCGTCGCCGTCACCGTCGTCTTCTCGGTCGTTCTCGTCGGGTGGCTCGTCGTCGGGGCTTCCCATCGCCGTCGCCGTGACCATCCGTGGCGGGCGATGCGCGTCGGAGGATGACGAGGTGGTGGCGCCCGGGACGAGGTGGAGGTGGTGGTGGTGGTGCCGAATGCAATCGTCATTCTCCTCGTCCTCCTCCTCGTCCTCCTCGTCCTGCAGAGCCAACAACAGGATTTGGGGCGATTGCAAGCACGACTGTGAATTGCCCTCGCGTGTGCTAGAGTATGATCAAGCACTCTATCGCTAAGGACGAAAGTTTAACATTTCGAGTTCATTTTGTGTAAACCACAAATCCGCGGACACCGAACTTCCGCGCATACCTGCTCCATGGCCAACTTGTTGATGTAAATCTCCTCGCCTCGCCGGATCCCTTCCGAGCACCGCATCCCCGCAGAGCCGGCCTCGGGCGGAAAGGCCACGGAGGATGAACCCATCATCATGGCCAAACCCGACGGCCTTCGGGGACCTGGGCGGGCAAAACAACGCATCCCTGGTTCACGCGGGGGGCCAACTCCTCGCAGCAGACAATTGGCCAGATGTCATCAAAACCGCGCGGGAAGATTAAGCGAGTATTTCACGCAGCTCCGATTAGCAGGGTTTGCTATGTACAGTGCACAAGAAGTTCAACATACATACATTCACACAGCGCACTGATACAGGATCCTTAAAGCGCACTGAGTATTAGGCCTCGGCAAGGTAAGGTAAAAGGTCAAAAGCAACGAGCCTACCTTTACCTTGTACCCTTACCCCATACAAATTGCCCGATTACAGGGTAATTACTGGGGTACTACTACACATGAAGAAGGTTTTTAACAGGTAAATGCTAGGTAGAGCGCTTTATTCATATAGAATACTCTTGATGATTCCAATTTTGAATGGAGGCCACAAACTGCGCCACGGAGCTTTGAGCGAGCGGTAAACACAAGGTGTTTACCGGGTAATTTTTCCGCGCTACCTTTACCCTACCCTTTACCTTGGCATGTCGACACCTTTACCCTTTACCCTTTCATACTCTTTGGTTCTTTCGGTAAAGTCACGTAGGTATAAATTAAATAAAATTTAAAATCTATACCTACGTGACTTTACCGAAAGAACCAAAGAGTATGGATCCCTGCAGTCACGAAAACTTCAAATCTAGACATTACCCTTTTACCCAGTAAAAAGGGTAAATTACCTTACCTTGCCGAGGCCTACTGGGAGTCACTCTTTAAAACCCCGTTGGCTCGGGAAACGGGGAAAAAATCCGCCAGGGCCAGCGACAATCTTGCCGAGTTGGCAATGGCCGGGGCCCCAATACCGTGAGACCGGAGCCCGTCCACACGAGCGCCTTGGCTCGTGCCACGACGGCAGCAAACCGGACGGCCGGAGGCGACGATTCTAAAAGACGTCACAGGGACCAGGGAAGGCCTTGACTTTGCCAAACGCTCGAAGGTTTTACGCGATTTTCGCGATGAAGGCCTTTGTACTTTTACCTCGCCTACGTTTTCTCTCTCTCTCGGCCACTAGCTTTGTACTTAGCACACCGGCCCCTTCACCATCGCCGCTGGCAACCCCCAGCGCCACCGCCACCGCCACCGCCACCGGCCACTTTACAAGCGGCATGGGTGGTTTTCGCGGCCGTGCCGTACGGCTCCCCCCGGTCGAGTCAACCGAGTCCCCGCGCCGTACGGACGTTTGCCGTTCGGCGCGCGACGTCCCGGGGGACCGCTTCGGCGGTGAAACGCCGGGGGCGCCGGGCTCCCCAAAAAAAATCCGCGCGGCACAACCGCCGGGAAAACCGCGTGGGACACCCGTAAACCACCCCCCGCGTCCCACCGCCCCCCAGACAATGTCGCGCTCACACCTGCCGTCGGCAAAACCGGCAGAAAAACGACGACGTCGCGAAATCCGACGCTGCCGTCCCGCTAACGCTCGGGGGGGTGACGAGAAAGTTACGGCGCAAAAGGTAAAAAAAAAAGTCCTCACCCACGTGAGAGAGGCTTTCATTTTCCCCCCCGTCAACGTGGAAACTTGTCCGCTGAACCCACGATCTTTAAACCCAGCGCACGGCGGGACATAAAAGAATTTCCACCAGCAGAGATACCGGCGGCACCGCCCCACAATGAGGAACCGCAACGGAGAGTGAACCGTTAATTATTTTACTATCGCGACAATGATGGCCTCACCGTGCACAATAACCACAATCATGGAAAAACACCATAGGACTTATTGCGTGCTTGTGTGCCGTTCCATACACACACACACACAAGTAAAACACAAAGACAAAGGTCCCCAATATAGCCTGTAACAGACTGTTGGGGCAAGTGCTGTCAGCAAGCACCTATGAAGGCCGGCACGGCACCTGAGGGGGTGGGTGGCCAGCACCACGCCCGGCGGCCTTTATCTCGCTCGTGCCGATGTTTACTACACACCGCAAAAGGTACTCATTTGAGGTGGAGTCGACCTAGGGGAGGTCCAGGACCGGTTCAGATCATCATCACTGTTATTGGCCGTGAGCACGAGTCGAACTCGGATCACCGGGTTTGTAACACAGCACGCTAACCGCTACACTGCTGCTCCCCACTGAGATGACTGACATTCGTGTGCGTACACACACGCACGCCACACATGTGCACAACCGCACACAAAGATAAAGACACCCCGTGTAGCCACACGGGCTTGCCAGGGCAAGTGCTGTTGCAAGCGCCTATTAAAATCGGCAAGACTTACCTGTCAAACAATTAAAATGTGTTCCTGAGTGCTCCGAATGGCTGATGAAGGAATTTCAGTCATTCGCCCGAAATCAATCTCAAATGTGCCGCCTTGTCGTAAATCCCCTGTTGATGAGGTCCGCGAGGAAATCCTCCACCCCATGCGGGGCATGGGGGAGGGGGGGGGGTTGCCTGACCATACTTCGCCACGCTGGTCAGTGTGGGTTGGTGAAACCGAGGGAAGGAGGGCGGCCACAGGACCGGTTCTGATATCGCTCACCGCCGATCTTGGCCGTGGCTGGAAGAGAACGAGGTCGTGGGGTTTATTATCGCGGCGCGGCACGGCAGAACCCTGCCGCCACTCTTGCCGCGGCGTCGCTGGGACTCGTCGGGACGGAGCCCCTCACCGTTGTGACGCATGCAGCGGCACACCCCCCCCCCCCCCCCGGCGCGTTAACACGCTCCCGAACCCACTCCCAAACCCACTCCCGATCCCAAACCCACTCCTGCTCCTGCTCCCAAACTCAATCCCACTCCCGATCCCACTCCCGATCCCACTCCCGATCCCACTCCCGATCCCACTCCCGATCCCACTCCCGATCCCACTCCCGATCCCACTCCCGATCCCACTCCCGATCCCACTCCAGATCCCACTCCCGATCCCACTCCCAATCCCACTCCCGATCCCAATCCTGCTCCCGCTCCGCCGTGGCCTTGACGACGCACGGGGGGGGGGGAGGGGAGGGGGGGTTAAGAATACACCTCGACGGACGGGCCCCTATTTTTAAACGTCGCCATATAAAGCGTCCACGGATATCGCGTTACGTAAACACAGCGGGCGCCCTCCGGCGCTTTCGCGTTGCCGGGCCCCACTCGCCGACGGCGGGATCCTCCCGGAACGTGCACGCTCCGCGATCTCGAGGGACCTCGGAAGCTCGGCTTAGCTGAGCAGGGAACAAAATTAAGCCCGGGTTCGTAAAGTGACCTGCAGCGTCGACCCCTGGAAGCAGAGGTTGGAAACGGGTTTTGATTCCTTACCCGTACCCGGCCACACCAGGGTCGCAAACGGGTACCCGTACCCGTACCCGGCCGTACCCGTACCTTACCCATACCCGGCCGGGTACAGGTAGGGTACGGGTATCGGGTACCTGATTGCGACCTCTGGCATGAAGCCATGTTGCAGGCGTGGGTGGGTTGATTCTAGGAACTTGAATTTGTGTGAAGAGACAAGACGTTGGGAAATGAGTGACAAACAGTTATTCACCAATGACTCACGGTCTACCCGTACCCGTACCCGGCCGGGTACCCGTACCAGGCCGGGTAGCCGGGTATCGGGTAGGGTACGGTTATCGGGTACCCGGTTGCGACCTCTGCCTGGAAGTGAATTGTGAAAGGTTATGGGTAGAGCTCCGGCATCACGTGCGTCAAGCACCGGGCCATCACTCGTCCCCCATTCATTCCATTCCGCTCGTCATCATTGAGTGTCATCGATTTCGCTTCCACCGAAATCACGCAGCATCGCAGATTTGCCCCCCGCCCCCCCCCCCCCCCCCATTGCTTCGTCTCACCGGTTTCATTTAACTCACCTCCAGCATGCACATGTATACTTTGCACCCGTTGTTAATTCTTCGTTGATCGCCTTGGTTAAGACGCAACATGAATTCCGCTTGAGGCAAGATAAGATGTACGTTGGAGGTGCACCGAAAATGCAAATCGAACGTTAAAAAAAAAATAACAAAGTAAAGATCCCCCGTATAGCCTTAACAGACTGTTGGGGCAAGTGCTGTGAGCGAGCACCAATGAAGGCCGGCACGGCACACGAGTGGATGGGTGGATGGGTGGCCAACACCACGCCCGGCCGCCTTTATCGCCCCAGTGCCGATGTTTACACGCCGGACCAGGTACTCTTTTGAGGCTGAGTCGACCTAGGAGAGGCCCAGCACCGGTTCAGATAATCCTCACCCGTGTTGGCCGTGAGTGGGAATCGAACTCGGGCCGCCGGGTTCGTAGCGCTGCACGCTAACCGCTACGCCACCGCTCGCCTTACACACACAACGCACTCCCACACATGCTCACACACACTCACACTCGCCGTTCCCCAGGCCCCAGGTTATAAATCGGAAGGAAACCGTGTTGGCCGCGAGCGGGAATCGAACAAAGGGCCGCCGGGTTCGTAGTGCAGCGCGATAACCGCTACAACCGCACAATCGAACGTGAGCCGGCGCTCATCAAGATTCCGCTTTGCAGGCCAAGGTGAATCCGCAACCCCGGCGACGGGGGGGGGGTCAAAGGTGACCACGGGGTTAAGTCGCTCAGCTGTAGGTGGCAACTCGCACAGCGCGCGCCTTTCTTGACTCAGGAACTCGCCATCTGACCGCCACGTCGAGTCGCGAGAAAGGAGCGGACGCGAGGTAAAGGTGCAGCCCTGCAAGTGCTCGCTCAGACCGCTGCTGGCAGAAGGGTCTCCTCTCGAGGGAAGTCTAGAGAGCTTACCCTCTAGAGAGTATCTCTCCTCTCTAGAGAGAGTAGAACCCCCTAGAGAGAATAACCCCCTAGAGAGAATAACCCCCTAGAGAGAATAACCCCCTAGAGAGAATAACCCCCTAGAGCAGGGGTCGGCAACCTACGGCTCCGGAGCCGCAAGCGGCTCTTTACGGGCTGCTTCTTGACGATATGTACGTATGTACAGTATGTACTCAGATGCATTGCGGCTCTTGAAATACTGAATTTTGTACCGAATTGGAAAGAAATGGCTCTTCTTGTTATTTTGGTTGCCGACCCCTGCCCTAGAGAGAATAACCCCCTAGAGAGAATAACCCCTAGAGTGTACACTCTCTACTCTCTAGAGTGAATACTCTCTTCCCCACTGGGGAGACGTCTTGCAAGATTGCGGTAGGCGGCGGCAGAGGAGGGGGGGGGGGTGATGCAAGGAACCTTGTGCCGTCGTTTCGACTGCCGTGCCAAAGCGGCGGCCTCCGGATCGCGGAGCGCAGCGAGCGAACCGCCGGGGCCACTCGCTGCAGCGTGCCGTGGTCATTGTCATCAGCGCCTCCACAGTGGCATGCCATCGTCTGGCGAAATCTGCGACGGTGGGCGGCCACAGCAGCGGAACCGGGTGCGGTGGCTCAGAGTGTTTGGGGGGCACGGGGTGGCGGATCGCGACCTAAGAGAGGGAAGACGTTGACTGTAAAGGAAAGTGAAAGGGGAGGGGTGGGAGGGGTGGGGGGGCTCGGGAAGACCACACGGCCAGAGAGAGGGGGGGCGGTGGATGATCCTGGGAGGACGTCGTCCCGCAGAGACGGAGCCCATGAGTTCGGCTTCACGTGTGCGGCGGGGAGCGAGGCGAGACTGTGGCCGTGCAAGATGGAGAAGATGTGGGGGGGGGGGGGTGAGGGAGGCCTTCATCCAGCAGTGGATAGACCACTACGATCACAACAAGAATAAACGATTCCTTAGGGGACGCACGCGCACTTAAAATTGTTTCCGAAGTTAAGGAGGAGGGCAATAGGGCGAGCGAGGGGGTGAGCACGAGAAGGGGGGGGGGACGACACAAGAAGAGGAGGAATGAGAAAGGCCATTAAGCGACGTCGCATTAAGCTTCAAGTCAAAACCAAATACAGCCACGACGGCACACGGAGAGAGAGAGAGCGAGAAACGTCGGAAAAGAAAATAAATAAAAATAAATAAATTTACACCGGGCCTCCCAGAGCGTCGAGCGTGACCCTGCCCCGGACCGGCCGCCCTGCACAAAGAAGGCAACGCCACGGAGCACGAGGACAGAGACCACTTGTGTGTCCCACCCCCCCCCAAGTCGTAAATCCAATTTGCGTGGGGTGGGGGACGAGGTGGGGGGGGACAAGGGAGGGAGGGGTGGGGCACGGAATACGAAAAAAGTTATTCGTAAATATATTTGCCGTTACCCATAATGTTCCACAGCAAAGCATTATGGGTGTGTGTGTGTTCCGATACTGCTCCGTGCGGTGCGCAGTGCCCCTTTTAGGTGAAGAGCATCCGGCGAGCCAGCGACATTCGCTTCACAAAGCCCCCGAGACCCAGAAGGTCGAAATTGGATTTTCTGGCTTAAGGAAATGCTGCTGAATAGCAATGGTCTGCACCACCAAGTGGCCGATGGACTGGAGAATAATAATAATAATAATCGTTTGCTCACATTCTGCTCACACCATATGCTCAGGAATACACGGGGACACGCATTTCCCAAGAGACGGCACAGAGGAACAGCAAGCGGAGCAGAGAGCCCCACGTGGGCCTGGGCAGGACAACGTCACGGCTAGACGGGACGGCGTTCCGGCAGTCGAGACCGCAAGGCCAAAGGAGTGAACGAGCCGCCCAAGAGGACGGACGTGCATCACGGAGATGGAGCTCGCGGGAGCGGGGGATCGCTACGCGTCGCGAGACCGCGACGGCGTGAGGAGGCCGTCCTCCAGCAGCGGAGAGACCGTGACCCCCGCGTTTGCTGGTGGGCCAAGCCTCAAGGAGGATGAGGCGAAAGTTAAGAGGCCGGTAAAATTTAACAACCGGCGAAAATAAAAGGAATAAACAAAGCCGATTGAGCAGCAGGAATTTGGGAACCACAATGGCAGGCGATTAAATTTTTCTTAAAAACATTCACGACCTTCGCTTCAATTCCCTAGCATGGCCCCCCACCCCCGTCCCCCCCCCCGTCCCCCAACCCCCCCCCCCACCATGACCCCCCCCCCCCGTGACCCCCCCCCCCAGCCCTGTATCTGCTGTGAGAATTCGAGCATTCAACCATTGCGGTGTGATCAGAGCGACAGCGCGCTTTAAGACACATGAGAAAAAAGCTCCTTTAAAAATAATTAATGAATGCAGCAGCCAAGCTTGGTCTACCCATGACTTTTGTACTCTACTCTGCCCCGATTAAAGATTAACTTCTTTCTCGTTTAATAGCATCACACGCAATCTCATTATGCATCGTTGTGGGGCATTATGGGTAAAGAACACGTATATATCTTGATTTGAAGCTTTCGTGACTGCAGGAAATCCATACTCTTTGGTTCTTTCGGTAAAGCCACGTAGGTAGAAAATAATAAAATGAAACAAAAAAATAATATATCACGACGTTTCGATCGCAAGACAAGCGGTCGTATATAGTAGTAACCATCATTCACAATGCCGCACTGAATCCTGTTCGTGCATGGGCCTCCAAGATTTCCAGATCAATCACATCCCCCAGCGTTTCTATTTCACCAAGCAAACTCTGGATCGGTTTCGACCTTCTGGGTCTCACCAGCACGCCATGTTTGTTCAACATAATTATTACATTGGATGTATTTCTCCACCTGTTTTTAGTTTTTGTTATGGCAACACAACAATGTTTTGCAATTAGCCGTTTGCATGGCTGCGTGGTTTTTATGTATACGGACTGCAGACCGATCGGTCAAGGATTCCATCCTTGTCGGCATGTTGTTTTCTCCAGGCTCCCAAGCTGATTGCCAAACGAATAGCCAAACATCCCAACGCGTGAACTCCATAAAAGGGGTCTTGGAACTCAAATAAAGAATTATCTGCCTAAATTAAGGAGATACTAATTAACAGCGTAAATATGCGTGGTGCCCGTACACAAGGGATGCGTCCATCACGGAGATGGAGCAATGAAACCGGCTCGTGTGCAGCAGCAGCAGCAGCGAGATGGATTGGCGCACAGTGCGATCGCGAGCGTCGTCGTCGTCGTCACCGCTGTCACGGACTTCTCGTGCCGTCACAAAAGCTGGCTCGCAATGGGCGGCACACGAACGAGAGACCGACGGCGCGGCTCTCCTGGGGCGCCACGAGCCACCGGCTCCACAGCCCCCTACAAGGCGCGGGGGGCGCGCACCGTGGCACCGGGCCGGCAGCACGCACAGTCCACGTGGCCCCCCTCCCCCCCCCCCCCCCGAAGCTCGCCCCTGGCGGGCGTGCCGCCAGCGCTTTGTGTAAAGCGGCGACGCGAAAATAAGCAAATGAAGGGAATTAATCGCGTGCGAGAAAAAAAAAAGGCCGGGTTGGTGAAAGCCGTTTGGGGATGGGTGGACAGCACAGGATGCGCATACACACACGGGCCGGACGGCTCGGGAGAGATAAACACGACACACCCACTTACACAGGAAGAACACAGACACAGAGAGAAACAGACACGCACACACACAGGCAGATACGAGCAGACACTCACACACACAGCGCTGTTAGAGAGAACCTATGAAGGCCGTCACGGCGCTCAATCCAATGGCGTGGCCAGAACCAAGCTACGTTTGCCAGGTACTCATTTGAGCCTGAGTCGACCTAGGGGAAGGCCAGGTCCAGTTCAGATGAATCGTCACTGGTGTTGGCTGTGAGGGGGAATCAAACTCGGGAGCTGGGTTAGTAGCGCAGCGCGTTAACCGCTCCACGACACACACAGACACGTACGCGCGTTCGTACACGGCGGCCCAACATTTAAGTTTCCCCGAGTTCAAGACCAATATCTACTGCCGCTAAATTCGAACGTTCCGGCCACAAGTAACCAGGAGGCCCTTGGCCCCCGCTTCTTTGCCGACCGCTGCTCGAAGGGCGAATTACTTGGTTCACCGATTCGGGGGAGCTTGCGTTTGTATTTTTATCGGAGTTCTCGGCACGAGACTTTAAAGCAACGCGTGGAGATTCACGCCGACCGCCACTTCCTGCGCTCCGAGAGAAACCAAATGTAAACATTCGGGGCCCCGGATTGTAAAAACGTAAGAAAAGTTTGTTTTATATTCTTGGCTAGAAGCATCGGCTGAACTCGCTCTGTGCCAAATGCAGTCTCTCTCTCCAGCCGCGATTCATGATTCGTTTCTTCTGGGTCAAAGATCGCCAGCGTAACGTTAACTTTTAACCATGGCCCTCCAACATCCAGTGATGTGACGTCAACTTTTAACCAAAGCCCTCCACACCACCCGGCGGTGTGACGTCAACTTTTAACCAAAGCCCTCCACACCACCCGGCGGTGTGACGTCAACTTTTAGCCAAAGCCCTCCAACACCCGGCGACAGAGCTGATCAAGTCCCTTAGAATATCTGCGAAACCTACTGGACATCTGTGAAAAAAAGCTGCATAGCTCATAGGATTCCTCCGGTCCAAGTAAAGATTCTGATTAAAGATTTCCGGTTCTGAAGTTGTCACGCCATGGCCAAACGTGCCGATCGATTTGGGTTTTCTTCAGCAAAACAGTTGGAACATTAAAAAAAAGGAACCAACAATTTTGACAATTTTTTAGATGACGGCTAGACTTCAGTACACGCAGTCACGAGCCCTTCTGGAACATCACGATACATCAGCCACGCGATCACGCTTGCCTGCTTGTGTCCAGACACATCCTGCACACACCAGCGCGTACCGCGACAGAGACAACGATCTCACCGCGTCAGACTGTTGGGGCCACCATCGTTGTTAGCGAGCGCTCATCACCTCCGATTAGTACGGTTGGCTATGTACGGTGCGAAAGAAGTTAAACGTACATCCATTGCTAATGTTTACACAATGCAGCAGGGACTCATTTAAGGCTCAGGTCGACCTAGGAAAGACCCAGGAGCAGTCCCGATTCCACTTTACACCGATGTTAACAGGATTCATAGCCGTGTGTAGCACATTGTGCGAACCACCACGCCACAGCTCCCCACTAACCAACCAAATCATGACATAACCACCACGTAACTAATTACATAACTAACCACTACGTACGCGCACACACACACACAACCTTAACTCTCAGCTGAGGCCGCCCTGGACCCACAGCACAAGTAAAATAAAGACGAGCCACGCGAGCAAAGCGGCGAGCGTGCAACCACGAAGCGGAGAGAGAGGAGCACCGTCGCCTCCCTCCCATCCCGCCCTCCCGTGACCGTCGCGAAGCGCCGCTCACTCAGCTCCAAAGCGGGAAGGTACGCACGCGCGTCAATACCCCGTTCACCTCTCTTGAGCGACCACCTCCGTAGCTTGAGCTTGGGGAAGGACGGCCACGAGTGGTTGAACGGTGAGTCCGAGTCCGAGTCCATGGCGGCTGCGGTGTGCGTTGTTGTTGGGGGGGGGTAGTAGTCCGAACCGTTTTCTACTCTCCGTCGTTAATTCCGACGGGCGCTGCCCCGGCCACGGGGGCTGCGGGCGCCGGGCAGCGCGGCGACGGCATGGTGTCCAAGGGCACGGTTACGGAGCCGGCCGGGGTTGGCGGGGTGCTTGGGGGGGTAGGGGGCGGCCTCAAGCGCCGGGCGTTTGCCGAGCCAAATTTACACAAAGGGGGATGGACGCACGCGCGGCGGCACGCACGGCCGCTATTTTGGAAAAGGGACCCGCTTCACGGTCGCCGCGGCGGCCCTCCGAGCGGAAACATCGACATTTAGGAGAGCACAAGTAAACACGCGCGTGCGCAACGAGATAAATAAATTGAACGGAGCGTCGATTTTTCGAGCGGATTTTTTTTTTGACTGACGTCGCAGCAGCAGCAGCAGCTTTCGAAAAGTAAAAATAAAAATAATTACGAGCCCGGAACAAAAAATTAAAAATAAAACCGGGGAAAGGAAAAAGGCACGGAGAGAGAGGCCGGCCAGACAACAACACCGGAGCTCTATCGGAAACGAAAAACGGCGCGCGTTCGGTCAGGTCACAAACTAAAAACCTCGACGCGCAAGTCGAACGAGGCTACCCTGAAACGCTGGGGTATAGACGACGTTTTGGGCGATGGCCCTGGCCCGCAGACACGCTCGTCTCGCCGTGTGCAGAGGCTGATTCTGCTGCTGGTGATGGGGGGGGGGGGCAGCTGGCGCACGGCACCGAGAAGTCAAAGTGAAGCAGAGGGGAGGGTGGTTTGCTTGTTTTCTGGACAGGCAAAAGCCTTGGGGGGTGGTGTGTGGGAACACCAACCCCCCAACTCCCTGCATTCTAACTCCACCAACTAAATCATTAACCAGATTTTTTTTTCATCTCCATGCTAATCGCTGGGAGTGAGCGAGCGAGCGAGAGTGCGGGAGAGAGCCGTGCGTGCGAGGTTCGAATGCGCTCCGAGCGAGCCTGTCTGTAGTGAGCCCGTGAGCCTGTCTGTACGTGCGAGCGGTGAGGGGGGGGGGTGCTGAGATGGTACGAGCTGCTGGGTTTCCTGTTTGTGTCCCCATGCTTCGGTGCACGCACGCCACAAACACGGCATGCTCCCGGGCCGCAGTGCGCGTTTAAAATGATCCAGCTGCTGCTGGTCTACGCGCTCAGCTGACGCATCAGGAGCGGGTGCGTTGGGAGCGTGCTGGGAGCGCGCGTGTGCGTCGGCCTTTATCTGGACTTGACCACCTGAATGCGAGACTGTGGTTGCTTGCTCTGCATCCACATCGGCAGCCGTACGAAAAAGATAGGTGCTCGCTAACAGCACTTGCCCCAAAGGTACGGGGTTCTTTGTCTTTTTTTTGCACATGCAATAATGGGGAGCGGTAGTGCGGCGGTCAGCGCGCTGCGCTGCGAACCTGCCGTCCCGGGTTCGATTCCCCCCTCATGGCCACTAACACTGGCTGCGATGATTTGAACTGGTCCTGGGCCTCCCCTAGGTCGACTCAGCTTCTAATGAATGCCAGGTGCGATGTGTACACATTGCCACTGGGGAGACAAAGGCAGCCGGGCGTGGTGCTGGCCATCCACCCCCTCGTGTGCCGTGCAGGCCTTAATAGGTGCTCGCTAACAGCACTTGCCCCTACAGTCTGTTACAGGCTATACGGGGGATCTGTGTCTTTGTTTTTGCAATCGTCACAATGGGCACCTAAATCTAGCCTGTGCCCCCCTCCTTAGGAAAACTCGGCCTCCAATTAGTCCATGATGCAGTGCGGTCAGGTGAACATCAGCGCTGAGGAGACAAAGGTGGCCTGGCACACACGGAGCACGCATTACAGTGCGTACCTTAATAGGTGCTCGCTAACAGCACAAACAACGAAAGCAATCTAAGGGTGTCATGGCACGTGATCCTTGTATGTTGGTGTGTTGGCTGGGTCATGTAGCCCGCATGCCCAGCCACCGCATGCCTAAACAACTTTTGTTCAGCTGGATCGAGGGGGCTAAACAGGCACTGCACCGGCTAGAGAAGAGATGGAGTGATGTGGTACAGGAGGACGTGGAGCTGAGTGGACTTGCCGATGACTGGTACCAGCGGTGTCAAGATCGGCCTCTGTGGAGGAGGCTCGTGAAGGACGCTACTGGGCAGTTGGAGGCAGTCGCCCTCCAACAACAACAGAGGGCGGAGGAGCGACGCTTACAACAACGAGCGGAGCGCCGGGTAGCTAAAGCACAGCAAGTTGGCACAGTAGGGGGCACAGGTGGTGCATCAGCCACTCATCTCGGTCAGTCGACCCGTGGCACCTGGGTCTGCCCCGTGACCTCCTGCCAGCGGACGTTCGACACTTCACGTGGCCCCAAGGTGCACATGGCCTGGCACAAGCGTCGTGGTGACGTCACCGCCACTTAGTGGCGAATGGCGGTTGTTGTGTGGGTGCGTGTGTGCGCTTGTTAACGTGTGTACGTGTCTCAATCTATTGACGTTATGTTTGTATTTATTTGCGTCTGGTCGGCCAACTAGCTTAGATGGCACATAAACAGAACGGGGGTCAGCAAAGTGTTTTGATCGCCAGTTGAGACACCTGTTCATCTTCGAGACGCAAGGCAGCCCATGGACACAACCTCCACGCGTTTCATCAAAATTTGGGAGTCGCCTTTTACATCGGCGCAGTGTCTCTCTTCATTAGGGTCTCGGTTCAAGACCCGCCCGTGTACGTCATAGTCGGCGCTCGCTGATGATGATGATGGAGGAGGAGATTAATATTTGTGGCTCTATGTGCTTGTGTGTGTGTGTGTGCCTGTGCGTGTGCGTTGGCATGTTGGCACAAGCGAACACTCTCAGTCAGCCCATGGCACCTCGGCGGTCTGTGTTCAGCGACCTCCTGTCAGCGCGCCTTCCTCGCTTCACGTGGCCTCAAAGTGCACCTAGCCTGGCACAAGTGGTGATGTCACTGCCACTCAGTGGCGAACGGCAGTTGTTGTTGTGTGCTTGTGTTGACTCAGCCTTAATTGATCCCGGGGAGACAAAGTTGGCCTGGCACGCCACCCTTTCCTGCGGCCGTGCCGAACTTAACAATCGTACACAGCGCCCCTTGCATCCATCCCACTGCTGAACGAGGGCCTCCGCAAGCCGTGCATACTTCACCGCTGTGGGAAGTGGGTGGGTGGGTGGGTGGCGGCTGTATATGAACACGGGGGAGCAATGGAGGTACGCGCAACAATGGATGTCGCTGCACTGGTGATACGTCCACAGGCACCAGCCTTGACAGGTGCTTGGCGAACAGCACTTGCACCCCCAGAGTCTCTCACGCCGAGTAGGTGAGTGGGTGGGTGGGGGGCAGTCTACGGGTCTCCAAGTATTGCTGCTCATGCTCCCGAGTTCGCCAGCGTGTGCACGTGACTATGGGTCCGACCTCCCCATCTCCACATTCCTCGCACCGCCCCCCATCCCTCCTCCACCTCCTGCTCACCCCCCCTGAAGTTTCGGGGGGGGGAGGGGGGGTAGAGAATGCCGATACGGAGTTAACAATTCACGAACGAGCCAGGCGAGGCCGGCACGTTCATCCATTTAACTTTCCCGCAAGGGGCCAAATCAACTCGGCTATCGTGCGGCATTGTTGACCAACCACATCATCCTTCCTCGTGGGGCGGCGGGGAAGGTGGGGGGGGCATAAAATAAGTAAAGGCGCAGCCCTGCAATCGCTCGCTTGTAACACCGCTGTGCGGAAGGGATTCCTCACCACCACCACCACCCCTTCCCAGAGGTCGCAAACGGGTTTTGATTCCTTACCCGTACCCAGCCGTACCAGGGTACGGGTAGGGAATGGGTACCCGTTCCCTACCCGTACCCGTACCCTACCCGAAATGAGTGACAAACGGTTACTCACCAGTGACTCACGGCCTATCCGTACCCGTACCAGGCCGCACCAGGGTCGCAAACGGGTACCCGTACCCGGCCGGGTACGGGTAGCCGGGTATCGGGTAGGGTACGGGTATCGGGTACCCGATTGCGACCTCTGCCCCTTCCTCCCTGCCGCCGTCTCTCCTCGCTTAAACCGCTCTTCAAGAAAGAAATACGACAAAAGAAAAGCCCCACTCGTGTTCCCTCCCCATGGGAGAGAGCTCGCGAGCTCCAACCGCAGGGTTCCCACACCCACCGCACCGGCTCCGCTCGGTGCGGCACCACCGCCCTCCGTCGTAATGAACGGCACACGGTGTTTACACGCTACAGGGGTAAACAAACAAACGCGCTCACGCGCACGCACACACAGCTGTGGCCACATGCGCGGCGCACACAACCACTTGCCCACAACCACGCGCGCGCAACCATGTCCAGGCAACCACGTCCAGGCAACCACGAGCGTGCAACCACGAGCGTGCAACCACTCGCACACGCCACCAACGTGCAAATGCGGGAGCCGAGAGGTGTGAACACGCGAACACATGTGCGCGTGAAACAGCGCACACTGGCACACACAAAAGCAAAGGTCCCCCATACTTGTAAATCCATAAGAGACTGTTGGGGCAAGTGCTGTTCGCGAGCGCCTACGAAGGTCAACACGGCACAACAGAGCGGGTGGGTGGAGCGCATCATGCCCGGCCGCCTTTGTCTCCCGAGCGATTTCCCTCATTAAAATGCAAATCAATTCATAACATTTTTGACATGCGTTTTTTTGGATTTTGGTGTGGTTATTCTGTCTCTCACTGTTCAAATAAACCTACCATTAAAATTATAGACTGATCATTTCTTTGTCAGTGGACAAACGTACAAAATCAGCAGGGGATCAAATACTTTTTTCCCTCACTGTACGTACAGGCATGCACACACAACGCACACGCGCGCACATTGCACCCATAGATATAAAACGCAGGTGTGCAAACATGAACACAGATACGCACTCACAAACACATGTAAAGACACAACCAAGCTGTGTGTAGCTATACAAAGATCCCCTGTATAGCCTTAACAGGCTTTTGGGGCAAGTGTTGTTAGCGAGTAGCACCTATGAAGGCCGGCACAGCACACGTGGGTAACCAGCACCACCCCCTGCCGCCTTTGTCTCCCTAGTGACGATGTTTACCGCACCGTACCAGGTACTTATTTGAGGCTTAGTCAACCTAAGAGGAGGCCCAGGACTGGTTCAAATAATAGCCACCGGCTTTGGTGGCCTTGAGCCGGGAATCGAACTCGTGCCGCCAGGTTCGCAGTGCAGTGCGGATATCATTGCGCTATCACTGAGTCGACCACACACACACGCACACTAACAGGAGCATGCACGCACACACACATACTGCCATGACCACACAAAAACATAATAACACACATACACACATACACACATCTTCGCAACATCCTCAGGGATTTATATGGGGCAGGTCAGGTGAGGGCGTTACAGGGCTGGGGCTTTTGTTCACCGGCAGAAACAATGAAATGTCGCAAAGCGATCACTTGAGACTCAGCCAGGGGTCACGGGGGGGGGGGGGGGGAGCGGGGTCCACGCCAACGGCCGTCAAAACTCCCGTTCCTCCGGTGATCGTGTTACGAGAGCGTGTCCATGGGGGGCACGCGAGGTGGGGGGGGCGGCACGCGAGGTGGGGGGGGGAGGTGACTCGTGGGGAGCGAGACGGAGAATCTCTCTCCGAGCGAGAAGGCAGAGCCACGTGGGAGTGCGTCGTCTTGGTGAGCAGCGCAGTTGTTGTTGTTGTTGTTACGCGGCTGACGAACGCCAGGACTTTCGCGCGTGTACGCATGCAGAACCTCTTTCGCACCGCACACCGCCAACCGTGCTGCTAATGGGAGGTGCGAACGTCTCCGTGTCGACGGAGAGCGTTCCCTTCCCCGGCATGGCCGCCGCTGCCTCCTCCGTCACCACGGAGACGACCCCCGGCGAGCCAGGACACGTGGCGACACGGCGTGCACACACATACACGGTGTGTGTACACATACACAGGATGTAAACAAACACACGAGATGTAAACAAACACACACGATATGTACACACACACACACACACTATGTACACACACAATGTAAACACACACACGCACACGATATGCACACACACACGCAGCGCGCACAGCGGGCTACTCACTCGGATCGGGAGTGGAGTCGGAATTCTCTGGGAAGCTCTCACCGAGATCAGGGCAGGAGACGCTGCGGCGTGTCCGGCCGTCCGTGTACACCTGTGCCACGGGCAGACGGACAGGTAAGCAGACAGCAAGACAACACAGACACACAACAGTACGAGCAATCGGGGCGAGGCAAACAGACGGTAGAGAGGGGGAGTGAGGGTTACGTGCGTTTGGTCATCAACCCACTTCGCTCGCTCGCCCAATGCCCGCCTGCCCACCCACTCGACCGCCCGCTCACTTCCTTACTCGCCCGCTCACTCTCCTACTTGCCCAACCATCCACTCAC
The DNA here is from genome assembly GCF_965212315.1 of Lampetra planeri. Taxonomy (NCBI): domain Eukaryota; kingdom Metazoa; phylum Chordata; class Hyperoartia; order Petromyzontiformes; family Petromyzontidae; genus Lampetra; species Lampetra planeri. The sequence continues at coordinate 7,088,790 of NC_136159.1, forward strand.
TCACGCGATCACACCCACGCGTCCACATGTTCGCCTGCCGGCTCACCTTGTCACATGCCAGCCCACCAACTCTCCGCTCACCCCCCCGCCTGCTCACCCACTCATTCATCCACCCGCTGACATCTCTTCCCCTATCCCCCACCCCAACCCCCCCGAGTCGCTACCATCCAGCACCCCCCGCCCCTCTCCACTCGCGCAGCCCGGCCGCGGAGCGGACGGTCGTCGCCTCTGCCGCTGCAGGCCGCCGTCACCGCCACGCAGGGGCAGTGCTGCCCACGCGTGGTGAGTGCGCGCGCTGGCGTCACCGCCACGCAGGGGCAGTGCTGCCCACGCGTGGTGAGTGCGCGCGCTGGCGTCACCGCCACGCAGGGGCAGTGCTGCCTACGCGTGGTGAGTGCGCGCGCTGGCGTCACCGCCACACAGGGGCAGTGCTGCCCACGCGTGGTGAGTGCGCGCGCTGGCGTCACCGCCACACAGGGGCAGTGCTGCCCACGCGTGGTGAGTGCGCGCGCTGGCGTCACCGCCACACAGGGGCAGTGCTGCCCACGCGTGGTGAGTGCGCGCGCTGGCGTCACCGCCACACAGGGGCAGTGCTGCCCACGCGTGGTGAGTGCGCGCGCTGGCGTCACCGCCACGCAGGGGCAGTGCTGCCCACGCGTGGTGAGTGCGCGCGCTGGCGTCACCGCCACGCAGGGGCGGTGCTGCCCACGCGTGGTGAGTGCGCGCGCTGGCGTCACCGCCACGCAGGGGCGGTGCTGCCCACACGTGGCGAGTGCGCGCGCTGGCGTCACCGCCACGCAGGGGCAGTGCTGCCCACGCGTGGCGAGTGCGCGCGCTGGCGTCACCGCCACGCAGGGGCAGTGCTGCCCACGCGTGGTGAGTGCGCGCGCTGGCGTCACCGCCACGCAGGGGCAGTGCTGCCCACGCGTGGTGAGTGCGCGCGCTGGCGTCACCGCCACGCAGGGGCAGTGCTGCCCACGCGTGGTGAGTGCGCGCGCTGGCGTCACCGCTCGCAAACAGCTGGGGGGCCTGCAGCCCCACTCGGCGTTGTCATTCATCGCTCCACTTGTCAGCAGTTCAAGCAACGGGACAAGTTTCTTAAATGCCCCCCCGCTCCCCCCCCACCCCACTGCTTCTGTCCACCCAGCAGCAAACATCGGTTCACCACCACCATCACAGTGAGTCCGTCGGCAGGTCGCGTGCTGTGGGTAAAGGGAGGATACTTCCAGCAATTCCAAGACGTCTGGCCAGCGTGGAAGAGTAGGCCAAATACCCTCTAGAGGGGCTCTCTGCAGCTCTCTGGAGATCCCTCTGGAGGGGCTCCCTGGAGCTCCCTCCAGTGGAGGCTCCTTCCGCTAGCGGCGGCCCAAGCAAGCAATTGCACGGCCGCTCCTTTACCCTTCCGAGCTCAAAAAGTCAACACATATCAATGAGCGCCCTGTTAGACACGGATATCGAATTCATTAGCAGCCACACAATGGAGGAGATATAGAATAATGAGGTGGAGGGGGGGAGTATATTGGAAATTCAACGCCTGCCTTGTGTGCGCAACACCTGTGTGCATGGAAAAATATTTACCCAGCGCCCGAGAAATTGTTATTGGATGAGGTAAGAGCGGAGAGCGCAATGACCGAGAGGCATAAACACAAGCAAGCGCATCTTTGTGTTTACGCTTCCCTTTTAAGTCCTTCGCACAAGCTGCACCCACGATGCACTACGTATGTTGAACTTCTTTCACACCGTACGTAGCCGACCGTGCTAAATCGGAGGTGCGGTGTATGTATGTTGAATATCTATCGCACTGTACGTTGCCAACCGTGCAAATCGGAGGTGCGATCACCACCTGGAGATTATGGCCGGATCTACATCGGAGGCATGGCTCCGTCTCCTTGAGCGGACCGCCACCGGTTCACCGGGGAAACATCGCCGACCCTCAAGGTGTACTTTCCAGGAGGGTGTCCAGTTCTCTATCTTTCCACGGACTCATCACGGCCTACGTCAGAGCGAACGCGTGTATGTGGAACTTCTGTCGGCACCGTACGTAGACAACCGTGGTCACCGGAGGCGCGGGGCGGGAGAATGACAAGGCGAGCAACTGGCGATTAACTCGGAGCCATCGGCCCTCGCTCGGGAAGCCCTCTCCCTCCCCCGGGGCTTCCCAGCGACGAGGTTGATGGTCCCAGAATCGGCCAACAACAACAACGCCGTCGCAAAGGAAAATCTCTTGGAGCGGACAAAATTACAGAGTGGTTGGGTCTGGCACTTTGGCTCACGGTTCCCATCCCTTGGGGTTTATTTGGAGTGCCAGTGGGGAGGAAAAGTAAAACGTGGGATAGGAACCTCGTACTTATAATCTCAGGGAAAACCAGTTTGCTAGCCTGCTCAAAGGGGAACGAATGAATGAGTGTACATGGGGTAGGATATAAACACACAGGGCCCACACGGGTGAACAGATAGCAGTCGCTGTATTTATAGTGTGAGATATGCGGGGGAAATCCAGATTGCTGTGAAAGATGAACTCAATCTCCTCAAATAGATCTATCTACACCAGGCGGGGCTAGCAGGAAGGCGACTATGATATTGGACGGGACTGTTTCCGATCCTGTGTAGAGCCGAGTTATCTGATGAAGTCACTGATTGCTCTCCTCATTACCGGTGTCGTGGTAACACTTGAGCTTCATGGCAAGAGAGGTCTCTTCTTCCTGTGTGGAGTTCGTATTTTCTCCCCCCCGTCCCCCCCCCCACCCTGTCCTGGAAGGGTTTTCTCCGGGTTCACCGGTCTCCTCCCATCGCCAATGTGAACCAACACACAATGCTACGCGCTTTCGGCCAAAACATCCCAACAGCTGAAAAATTAATAAACTCTCAAAACACTTAACAGCACCCCCCTTTCTCTCCCAGCACCCACCTCTCCCATCACCCATCTCTCCAGCAACCACCTACCCTAGCACTCATTTATTCTAGCACCCATCTCTCCCATCACCCATCTCTCCCATCACCCACCTCTTCCATCACCCACCTCTTCCATCACCCACCTCTTCCATCACCCACCTCTTCCATCACCCACCTCTTCCATCACCCACCTCTACCATCACCCATCACTCCCATCACCCATCTCTACCATCACCCATCTCTCCCATCACCCACCTCCACCATCACCCACCTCTACCATCACCCACCTCTTCCATCACCCATCTCTCCCATCACCCACCTCTACCATCACCCACCTCTCCCATCACCCACCTCTTCCATCACCCATCACTATGAGCACCCAGCACTCCCACAACCCTTCGCACCCAGCACCCAGCACCCATCAGCCTTCGCAGCTGCCCCATTGATCCGTGGGAGCCAGAATGCACTTGTTGATTGAAGAGCAACGATCAATAGAGCATTACTTGGTAAAAAGGCATGTTCACACACACACTCAAACACATACATACACACACACACTTACATCCACAAAGACAAACATCCCCATGAGGCTGAATAGACTGTTGGGGAAAGTGCTTTTAGCGAGCACCTATGAAGGCCAGGATGGCATACGAGGGGGTGGGTGGCCAGCACCACAACCAACTGCCTGTCTCCACAGCGACGTTTACACACCGCACCAGGTACTCATTTGAGGCTGAGTCGACCTAGGGGAGCGCCCAGGACCGGTTCAGATAATCGTCACCGATCTTGGCCGTGAGCCGGGAATGGAACTCGGGCCGCCGGGTTCGTAGCGCAGCGCGCTGCTAACCGGTACGCCACCGCTCCCCTTACACACACAACAACAACCGCCATTCGCCACTAAGTGGCGGTGACGTCACCACGACGCTTGTGCCAGGCCAAGTGCACCTTGAGGCCACGTGAAGTGTCGAACGCCCGCTGGCAGGAGGTCACGAGGCAGACCCAGCAGGTGCCACGGGTCGACTGACCGAGATGACCGAGATGACTGGCTGATGCACCACCTGTGCCCCCTACTGTACCAACTTGCTGTGCTTTAGCCACCCGGCGCTCCGCTCACGCTCACACACACACACTTGCTGCTCCCCAGGCCCCAGGTAATGAATCGGAAGGAAACTGGACAGTGGGTCACAGAGGACCATGCCAACCATGCCATGCCACTGCTCCTACCCCCGTTTTTGTTTAACCGTCGGTCGTAAATCACCCCCCACCACCCCACACACACACAGCACCCATCCCACCTCTCGCTTCCAGCCTGTGTTTGCATGGAATAATTGAGAAGAAAAAAAACACACGAAGATAAAGATTCCCCCATCGGGCCTGAACACACTGTAGGGGGGGGGGGGCAAGTGCTGTTAGCGAGCAGCACCTATGAAGGCCGGCACGGCACACGAGTGTGGTGGGGTGAGGTGGCCAGCGCGCTAACCACTTCACCACCGCTCCCCCACACGGGCTGTGACCACCACGCACACCGCCGGCCGCCTTTGTCTCCCCAGCGGCCGATGTTTGCACTTCGTAACCAGGAACTCGCCGCACGCGTACGCACGGCGTGTTGACATAAAACAGGGCCCCGATACGAGAGTGACAAAGGTTTGCTGCCCATTTTACTTGCCCCAACAAACTCGGCGCGACCTTCAAATATATTCAACGCACGGAAACGTTCTAAAGACTGCAGTAGTAGCAAACACACTGTTTTGTTAAGGCACGGATAGGAAAATGAAAATACCAGTTTGTGCCATCCATCGTGAGATGGACTGGCTGATTATGATTCTTTTTGTAGGCCATGGTCATGGGTTTCGGAGCCAAACTAAGGCAATAACGAATACGGAACGTGCAGTGTATTGTACAGGGACTCTTCTACTTACGAACAAGTTAGGTTACAGAGGTCTGTCCGTAAGTCAATTTGTTCATAAGTAGGTCTCGGCAAGGTAAGGTAAAAGATAAAAACGAGCCTACCTTTACCCGACCTTGTACCCTTACCCCATACAAATGACCCGATTACAGGGTAATTACTGGGGCACTACTACACATGAACAAGGTTTATAACAGGCAAATGCTAGGTAGAGTGTTTTATTCATATAGAATACTCTCGATTACTCCAATTTTAAATGGAGGCCACGGACTGCACCACGGAGCTTTTAGCGAGTGGTAAACAAGGTAGTTACCGGGTAATTCTTCCACGCTACCTTTACCCTACCCTTTACCTTACCCCTTGGCATGTCGACACCTTCTACCCTTTACCTTTAAATTACCAGACCTTGCCGAGGCCTATTCATAAGTCCAACTTTACTCCTGTCGATTCGAAACATGTGGTACGGCGTGTACACTCAACACGATGAATGGCTTTAAAATATATATAATCTCCTGTAGATGTAGATGCAGCTGGTTCATGTTTGGAGATGTAGACGCCACCTTACCGCCATCTATTGCGCGGCGGTTGAACTTACGACTCTCGGTCTGAATAGGCAACTGGACATACGGGACAAGGTTTGTTCGTATCTCTAAATGTTTGTAAGTAGCAGAGTCCCTGTACACAGATCATAAATTGTTCCCATTACACAAGAGCACACCGCACGTGCACACACACACACACAATTAGATGTATACAACATACACACACATTAAATGTATACAAAAAAGACAAAGATCCCCCGTGTAGGCTTAACAGACTGTAGGAGCAAGTGCTGTTAGCGAGCACCTACGAAGGCCGACACGGCACATGAGGGGGTGGGTGGCCAGCACCACGCCCGGCCGCCTTTGTCTCCCCATTTGCGACGTTTACACACCGCACCAGGTACTCATTTGAGGCTGAGTCGACCGAGGGGAGGCCCAGGACCGGTTTAGATAATCATCACCGATCTTGGCCGTGAGCCGGGAATCGAACTCGGGTCGCCGGGTTCGTAGTGCAGCGCGCTAACCGCTACACCACCGCTCCCCACACACACACATTACATGTACACAACACACACACATTACATGTACACAACACACAACAACAACATTATCACACACAATGCACAGCCCTGTGTCAAACCACGACTCGGGGACTGCCAGTATCGTTGCATCCATAACTTCACCTCCGCCGCTCAGCGCGGGTTGATGAAGAGGACCCACATGACCAGTTGAGACTAAACGCACACCACTGGTGTCAGCCTTGGCCCAGGACTCCAATTCCAGGTCACAAAACCAACGCGCTAACCACGGCACCACCGCTCCACACACCTCCTCCTCCAATCCCCAGCCCCCCACAATTACACGAAATATAACAACAATGGAAACACACACAAGGCACACGCAACCCCTTCCAAACAACACCCGTCATTTGCCACTGGGTGACGTCACCGCGGCGCCTGTGCCAGGCTAGGTGCACTTTGAGGCCACGTGAAGTGTCGAAGGCTCGCTGACAGGAGGTCTCGGGACAGACCCTGCAGGTGCCATGGGATGGCTGATTGAGATGACCGGTAGATGCACCAGCAGCTGTACCCCCCCTACTGTGCCAATCAACACCCATACACACACACAGTACATACATACATACAACACGCGTGCACAGTTCAATTACAACATTACAAATCGTGCACAAAAAACAAACGCGTCGATCTACAGCTGCACGCGGCGAGAGTTATTTGACCATACTTCCCCACGCCGGTCAGTGTGGGTTGGCGGTTTGGGCCAAAACATACGCGGCCGAATTCGGCACGATGACAATCCACTTGTTACAGCAAACACACATAGGATGAATAGCAATAACACTTTAAAAACAATGTGGATACGCATGAGAAAGGACAAAGATTTTCCCTCCCTCGCCGCCCGTGTAGCCTGTGCACCGTTGTTAGGCCAAGGGTGATTAGCAAGCACCTATTAAGGCTGGAAGAGGAGGCGAGGTGGCACGGTGCGTGGTCTGCACCACGCAGGAGGCATCATGCGTTGTCTCGCCCATCACTCATGTCTTTACGCACTGCACCAGGCGCTCATTTCAGGCTGAGTCAACGTACAGGGGCAGGTACATGACCGGTGTCGGATATTCACCGGTGACGTGTTGCCGTGGCAGGGAATTTAACTCGGTATGTTGGGCTTAAAGAGCAGTGCATTATAGCATGTGTGTGTGTACACTCCATAGATGTCAGCCCATACGGTTGACCCCGTAATTCTTGTGCAGGGAGATTGAGTTTTCAGGTCCATACGGCGTTACAAAATGGGCAAAAAAAGCATTTTTTTGTCTATTTGTTTGTGTTTCTCTCCTTGTGATGACACTTTGCAGGATGAACGTTGAGATTGATCAGGGGCACGGGGCGACCAATACGGTCTGAATTGTTCTATAATAATGTAGTGGCACTGATAAGGGTTTGTTGACACACACACACTACTACAACGTGTACTACAACACACACGTTCACTGCACCGTACTTTATTTATTAAACCCCCGATTCCCTACTAAAAGTGAACATCACGGTACGAGTACTCGTCTCGTGGTTTACTATACAGCAGCCTGAGCCAGCGGTGGATATTCCACGTTTCCATGGCAGGGGCTTGTCTAACCACAAGACAGCCAACCGTTGGCTTCCCCAGAAAGCGGTACTTATTTTATCGACCCCAGAGGGCAGTGATGGGCTGGGTCAACCCCCCACAACCGAGATTAGAACAAGCATTTGTCTTCAAATCGCTCACTCTTGCTTCCCTCTTGAGCCACACCATTCAAACACATTACAGTACATTCAAATTGTGTCAACTATGAACGCGTGACAACAAAGACGAAGATTCCCCGTGTAGCCTGCAACAGACTGTAGGGGCAAGTGCTGTTAGCGAGCAGCACCAACGAAGTCTGGCACGACACAAACGAGGGGGGTGGGTGACCATCACCACGCCCGGCCGCCTTTGTCTCCCCAGCGGCGATGTTTACGCACTGCTACACCAGGTACGCATTCGAGGCCGAGTCGACCTAGGGGAGGCCCAGGACCGGTTCAAATAATCCGCCAGCGATGTTGGCCGTGGTCTCTGCCGGGCTCGTAGCTGCTGCACACAACAACCGGCACCACCGCAAACCGCGCACAAGCCGACAACTCTCACCCAACTCACCATGATGATTGTCTCCGAGGCCACCTGCGTGGTTGTGTGTGTGTTTGTTTGTCACGGCACGAGACGGATGATCGTCGAGCGAGACGACGCCGCGGCGCTCCGTGCGCAGAGGGTTCCCATGTGGGCGACGGCGACGTTGAGCGAGCGAGCGAAGCAAGCGTCGAGAGCGGCGGGGGAAGAAGGGAAGAAGGGAAACTTCCGAGCGGCAGACAGCAGCGGAGTAGTGGCGTGCGCGAGGGGGGAGGGGAAGGAGGAGGCGGATACTGTGGGCGTGGTTTCGCGGTGGCGGTAGGCGGAGTTTGCATAATTATCCCCATCCATCATGCCCATCCATCATCCCCATCCATCATCCTTCCATCCATCATCCTTCCATCCATCATCCGTGAAAGTTCTTAAGTGAATACTGCAGACATGTCAGCTCCTTATTAGTGCCCCTACCTTATTATTACAGACCACTATGAGACATCTCCTTTACCAGTGGCAAAATATAGTAATAGGGTTTTACCCTTTCAACTGGTACAAAAACTGACACCTTTATACAAGGCATCATCTTCTTGGTTCTTTCGGTAAAGTCAGGGAAATAATAAAATCATAATAATAAAACTCATGTTTGCAATAACCACAACACAAGCAGTGTTTGCATTTTGACTGCTTGTGTTGTGGTTATTGCAAACATGATGCCTTGTATAGAGGTGTCAGTTTTTGTACCAGTTGAAAGGGTAAAAACCTATTACTATATTACAGACCAATTCAGACCGTACTGGTCACCCCGTGCCCCTAATCTCAACGTTCATCCTACAAAGTGCCATCACAAGGGAGAAACACAAACAAATAGACAAAGCAATATGTTGTTTTTGCCCGCATTGAAACGGCTGTACACCGTATAGACCTGAAAACTCAATTTCCCTGCACAAGAATAACGGGTAAACCGTATGGGTTGAAAGCTATGATACTGTACACATTAAAATAAGTTAAACGTCGATTTCACGCTCAAACGAGATGCGAATGTATTGTGCTCAGCTCCAAATCACACGGTGGTGGGAATTCCACGCTCATTTCTGTAAACATGCTATCTAGATTCCTAACTACATACCTCCCTACCTGCCCACTTACACACATGCCTTCCTACCTACCTGCCTGCCTGCCTGCGTCATTCATGTCGCGTTTGACCATACTTCACCACGCTGGCGAGCACCGTGACGGGAGGACTCAAACTCGTGTCGTCAGTTTCACGGCGCAGGGCGCTAACCACTGCGCCACCACTCCCCACCCCAATACACGCGTGTTCTGAGTGAACGCAAATGCGCTTCTTAACAACCCCACTCGTAAGAGTGTAAATACGTGCAGTCAAATATTTGACACTTTATAGAGACGACAGCTCAAATAAACGAAAGCACGAAAGGGTAACTGTGATTGGCCAAGCATCTCCCCAGTGCTGAACACTCAAGTGGGGTTAGACTCGATTCGGCAGAACTCCTGCTGAGTCTCAAGACTCGGTGAGGCTCTCCCGGTTAAAAAAAAAACCCCAAGTGGAATAGTAATGATAATATAAATAAATAAGCAACACGGAAATACTGAAGTGGGTATCAAACCGGTAATTCTAAAAGTCTGGAACTGGTTGAGGTCGGAAGCATGGCAGCGTGACCTCTCCAAACGTTGGAATGACGACCACTATCGTACAGTGCTGAATTATATTCTTGGTTCTTTCGGTAAAGTCACGTAGAAGGGAAATAATAAAATAATAAAAATAGAACAATTAAATTCTCACGACGTTTCGATTGCAACACAAGCAATCATCATCAGGTGTGAAAACCACAGCAAGAACATTTTTAAAAAAAGTGGCGGTGGTTTTCACACCTGATGATGATTGCATGTGTTGCAATCTAAACGTCGTGATAATTTAATAGTTTTATTTGTATTATTTTATTATTTCCCTTCTACGTGACTTTACCGAAAGAACCAAGAGTATGAATCCCTGCAGTCACGAAAGCTTTACATTGAAAAGTGCTGAATTACCTTCATCATCATCGTTATTATCGTCACGGCTGAACACGTTCGATTGCTGTCCACGTGGCAGCTTTGGAGTCCACGCACAGATTTGATGCGGCGGTGATTTTGTTTGCTGAAATCGGTGACGATATTCGCGTGTTTTTCTTTTCTTTTAGACGAAAAAAGATCGACAGAGTTCACCGATTGTCCCGAGCCGATTAATATTGGACTCGAAATAATCGCGAGCGTCCGTTGTGGAGATCATTAAATAACAAAGTGCATCGTCAATCAACGTCTTCTTCACGTATCCGCCTCTCCGCATTAAAACGAAGATTAAATAAACCCCGAATGTCGAAAGCCCGGGTCGAAAGTGTCGATCATCTTCAGTCAACGCTGGCCAACGTCACGCTACCCGGCACGGCCGTTTGTGCCGGCTGATGGAATAAATACGAAATACCGCTGTTCTTGTTTTACGTGGAGAGACATTGCCCCCGTGTTTATTGTGAGATATAGCCGGGGTGCAGGGGGTTTAAAACTTCGCACCCCTCACAGCAATATTCATCACTTGGCGGCGGGGTGAGGGGGTATTTACAGAACCTTTTACTGGTAGGAACCTCCTGGTTACACCAGCCCACAGGGGATTATTGTGTCCGTCGTGTAGGGAGGGGCTGGGTGGGGAGGGAGGGGCTGGGTGGGGAGGGGAGGGTGGGGAGGGGCTGGGTGGGGAGGGTGGGGAGGGGCTGGGTGGGGAGGGTGGGGAGGGGCTGGGTGGGGGGTGGGAGCGGTGGGGCTGGGTGGGGAGGGGCTGGTCACCCCGTGGTGCCCTTATAAAACTCAACGTTTAACCTACTCACGCCGGCTTGTGCCCGCCCCTACAGTCGGGCATATTTGCGGAATACACCACGCCGCCGTTGACCCTGGCCATTGACCGAGCAACCCAACGTTTCTACCAGCTCCCTCCGCAGGAATGTGTTTGCCAGTATCAAAGTATGAAAAATAGGAATAGGCTTTACCCGCTCTGGCAATAAAACAGGAGGTGTCCAGATGTTCTAACAGCAAATAGATACCAAAACACGCAAACAAAAGTGCAAACAATTTATCAGAGCATGTTTGTTTGCACGTTTTGCCACATGTACAGTATGTGTTTTTAACGCAGACTTGATTCCTTGCAAAAGGTTTAGAGTTTGATGTTTGGACATCGTAACACCTGTTTTATTGCCAAAAAATTAACCCGTAAAAACAAAGTTTTTCACTATAAATCCTTTATATGTAAGATCACCTCTTGACATGCCCCGTATATTCCCGAAGGCACTAGCGTTGACCCGTTTTACCACTTTCAAGAACCTGGCGGCTTCAATTTAACTGCTCTATAAATAGTCTCCACTGTACAGCGTGGGGACAGGGATTTCATGCCATGTGGTTAGTCAACATTTGCGTCATCATGAAACGGGCGGCTAGAGTCCTCTCGTCCTCTGGCTTGAGATGGCTGCCACCTATGGGTCAGATGATTGTCTGCCACCATTAAGCAATTGGTAATTAAATATTTTAAAAAAATTCCCTAAACAGTGTAAAATTTTGGAAAAAAATTTTCACGAAAATTAATTGTCACGCACAACGAGTCTGTGTGCAAAATGTCAGCTCGATTGGATCACGGGAAGTGGGTTAAAAAACGACCGAAAGATTTGCACGGTCGTAAGCAAGCAAGCAAGCACGCAAGCACGCAAGCAAGCAAGCAATTTAACTTAATATAAAGGATTTAAAAATGGTAAAAACCTATTTCTAATTTTTCATAATTTTGGATACTGCAATAAAAGGTCCCATAGATATAATTGCTTGACCCAAGGATTGTCTTCGTGCTGCTCGCCTCTTGGCGCTCTTCCCTGGTCGAACACTGCTGGTGAGACTAGGCCATGAAGAAGGCTGTCTCCCGTGCAGGCCAATCAGTTTAAAAAACAATGCAAATATCATTAACAGAGCCTTTTTGTTTGCATGTTCTGCCAAAAGTATGTGCGGTAAATGCAGACTCGATTCCTTGCAAAAGGTATATAGGTTGTTGTTTGAACATCTAAACACAACTCCTGTTGTATTGGCAGAAAGGATCAAACCTATTGTTATGTTTCATACCAGAGAACGTGGTGGTGGGGGGGGGATGTTGACTCCACGTTTGACTGCACGTGGCCTCCGCACGCGAAGACGAAGACTCCAACTAACACTCCCACACGCTGTCGTCGTTGGCTCGACTCACGACTGTGACTGACACAGAACACACTGGCTACACCGGCTACACGAAACGGCACCAACATCTCCCCCCCCCATCCACGTGTTCAATTCAGTGGGTGCAGTAAATCGGCAACTTTGGCAACGTCGTCGTTAGAAGAGACTTGGCTGTTCTTTCCAAAACCGAGAAAGGGACATCGCGTGAAAAGCATTTGTCCAAATTAAAAGTATTTCTTAACACATCCCATCAGCCGCACACACAGCCTTTCTTTCCGCATCGTTTCAGCAGCGTTGATTCGCGACGAGCACAACTGTGGAACGGTTTTGACACGACAGTGTCTCATCAGCAGTCCGGCTTGCTTGAGCCAATGCTGTTGAATTGCCGATGTTACACGCAAGGACCCTTTTACGACAATGGGGGTCCTTTCCTAGTTTGACAACAACTCATTGAAGGTGAGGACCAAAGACTGGTTCGGATTTCACTCCGCACACAAAGAAATGGCACATATGCAAAACCACTCCCCATGCATAAAACACAATGACACAGATCGCCCGTATAGCCTTAAAAGAAGGTTGGGGAAAGTGTCGTTAACGAGCTCCTCCCATTAAGGCCGGCACGGGGCACGAGGAGGGAGGGGGTGGGTGACCAGCAGCCCTCCTCGGCCGCCTTTGTCTCCCCAGTTTGCACATCGCACCTCGGTGAACATCGATAAATAATTGCTTTTGTGCCCAGTCGAACCGGGTAAACCACCCACATTCCGCCGTGACTCTCACTTCCACGTTCACACCTCGCCACGCGTGGGAGAGAGACGCAGATGGTACAACAAACAAACACAAACTTGGCAGTGCACAATGACTTTGAAAGAACTTCCTCCCAAAAGAGAAAATGTTTCACTTCTGAAAATAACAAATGATCTGGCAGCCGTGATGGGCGGCACGAGTGAACGTGGATTTGGTTCCACGTGGCGCGGAGAAGCGGTGACACCCGGAGCGGCAGGGGGGAGAATGAGAAATCAACCTCCCCGTGACGTTTAGTAGAATGTGAAGGCAAAGGTGCAGCCCTGAGTTCCCGTGCTCACGCTCGTTGGCCCCGCTCTCGCGCCACGGTTACGAAAGGTGCGCGGTTCGAATCTGCCGGCAGGCCTGATCACGTTGACCATAACGTACCGATCGCCCTCTGCTGCAACGGTGGACGTGAAAGATCCCGTGGCGTCATTCGTAAAGAGGGCCAAATGTGCGCCGGCGTGGAGTTCCAACTTTGGCAGATGTTGCCGCAGAATACTCATTTGGGTTGACATATAGCGATACCGTGGCCCAACTGGCAAGCGACCGCAGACCGTCAACGGTGGAACGTGACTTCGTGACGAGCGCCTTGCACGACGAGAGAGAGAGACCCTCTCGTGGAGGGTGTTTGGCCTACTCTTCCACGGTATTGCCCGCACTTTACCCCACCGCGCGCATCCTACCGATCGACTCACATTCCCGCTGCTGGGTGGACAGAGGCACGGGCATTTCAGAACCATGCCCCCATTGTCTCAGCTGAAACGCAAGGTGATGGAACCGGTGATTACATGGATTTCATGTCCAGTGTGCTGCCCATCACCAACACCATCACTACCACCATCACCACCACCATCACCACCACCACCACAGCAGCAGCATCTCATGTTTACAGGGAGGTCCAGATGTTCTGTGACCTATGACCCCCCCCCCCCCCCCCAATTTAATTCTCTAAAAATTGATATCTTTTTTTAAAGTCAGGTTACTTTTTTTAAACAGAAAAGAATATGCGAAGGGAAAAAAATGTTCGGGGTCAATTCATGGAGGCGGGGGTGGGAGGGGGGTCACAAGACATCTGGACCACTCTGTACAGTGCACGAACCAAAAACCATATGCTGCACGGATCGCGCGGTTGACGCACAACGCTGCACGAACCCCGCGACCCCAGCGGTGATTCACGGCCAACATCAGTGGCGAGCGAGTGTGATATCTGAACCCCCCCTCCTTCCCCGGCCACCTATCACGAACCTGCACTGGACCAGCGTGGTGAAGTATGGTCAAACAAAAGCGTCCGTGACCAACACGACGTTTGGGACGGAGGGGAGTGGGTTGTGGTGTCGGGTAGGAGGCCTTCACCCAGCACTGGGATTGAGACAAGCGCTGTAAATCACCGCTCGTTGCCATATAACCCGACGACTGACGTGGCCATGCACGCAGAGCGCCACCACCTGCAGAACACATTTGGGGCTGGGATGGTAGCAGCAGCAGCAGCCGGCGGCTCCGGTGCGGAATTCTGGGGTCCAGCGGTAGCGGCGGCGCGGGTCCGTGGCCAATCGTGGCAGCCCGCACCACGCCGTGGCACTGTACTCGGACCCCAGTCGTTCTTCATTCGAGATTCATCCCCCCACCCACCCACCCTCACCTTCCCCGTCGCAATTCATTCATTCCAGTCTCGATCCACTCGTCTCAATTAATTCTTCATCCCAGTCTCAATTATTTCTTCATTCATTCAATCCAGTCGTAAAACCCCTCGTCTCAATTCATCATTCACCCGGGTCTCGATTCTTTCTCCATTCATTCCAGTCTCGATCCACTCGTCTCAATTAATTCTTCATCCCAGTCTCAATTCTTTCTTCATTCATTCAATCCAGTCGTAAACCCCTCGTCTCAATTCATCATTCACCCGCATCTCGATTCATTCTCCATTCATTCCAGTCTCGATCCACTCGTCCCAATTCATTCTTCATCCCAGTTTCAATTCTTTCTTCATTCATTCAATCTATTCGTAAACCCCTCGTCTCAATTCATCATTCACCCGCATCTCGATTCATTCTCCATTCATTCCAGTCTCGATCCACTCGTCCCAATTCATTCTTCATCCCAGTTTCAATTCTTTCTTCATTCATTCAATCCAGTCGTAAACCCCTCGTCTCAATTCATCATTCACCCGGGTCTCGATTCTTTCTCCATTCATTCCAGTCTCGATCCACTCGTCTCAATTCATTCTTCATCACAGTCTCAATTCTTTCTTCATTCATTGAATCCAGTCGTAAAACCCCTCGTCTCAATTCATCATTCACCCGGGTCTCGATTCATTCTCCATTCATTCCAGTCTCGATCCACTCGTCTCAATTCATTCTTCATCACAGTCTCAATTCTTTCTTCATTCATTCAATCAATCCAGTCGTAAACCCCTCGTCTCAATTCATCATTCACCCGGGTCTCGATTCATTCTCCATTCATTCCAGTCTCACTCCACTCGTCTCAATTCATTCTTCATCACAGTCTCAATTCTTTCTTCATTCATTGAATCCAGTCGTAAACCCCTCGTCTCAATTCATCATTCACCCGGGTCTCGATTCATTCTCCATTCATTCCAGTCTCGATCCACTCGTCTCAATTCATTCTTCATCACAGTCTCAATTCTTTCTTCATTCATTGAATCCAGTCGTAAACCCCTCGTCTCAATTCATCATTCACCAGGGTCTCGATTCATTCTCCATTCATTCCAGTCTCGATCCACTCGTCTCAATTCATTCTTCATCCCAGTTTCAATTCTTTCGTCATACACTGCAGCCTCAACTCATTCCTCCGACGTGTGTGTTTGGTTCGGCACGGCGTCCGACGTTGCACTGGTGCACTCCACGCAAGGGAGTGGCTTTCCTCAACCCGAAAATACAACGGAGAGCTAAGCATGATTTTTTTCGTCATAACAACGCCGTAGCAGCGTTAAAGCAGTACAAAAAAGCAGTCGCGCGCCTAAAACTCCAACACAAAGCCCCTCGTTTCGTAGCGCACGCACCTCCGCCTCGATGGGGACATTCAAACCGCTGGCTCTTTGGGATCAAAACTGGCACGACTGGTTTTTATTTTATATTTGGTTTGAAAAAGTCACGTTCAAGGACAAAGCTTTGGAGATGAAAACACACACGCACACATACACACAGCTACGACGGGAAATATTTGCTACAATTAGACGCTTCTGACCAATGTTTTTTTTGTTTCTTGTAAGAGGATATACATGCACCACACACGCGCGCGCGCGCACACACACACACATCTGCCAGTCATGCGCCGCTAAATGTCACGGAGGGGCCACCGCGTGGCGAGCCGACCGAGCCGCCCCAACCGCCAACCGCCTCTAGCCGCCGTGCGTGGATGAGCCACGGCACTGGTGCCGATGCAGACTGGCCCCCTCCCCTGCCACCCAGCACCAACGGCTAACCGCCCTCTAACGCAATATGGGCGACACTCCGTTGGAACACCGGCGCAACAATTGTAAGGAGCCACGGATTTGCAAGAATTATGTACGTTGCATCGCGATAATCGTCGCTCAGTCGGCAAGTGTATGTGTCAACAAAACTCGCCGAACAGAAATGGTTAAGTATTTTTTTTATGAAAAAATTCAATCTTAACCTACTCGTAAACATCACTGTGGCCTTAAAATGACGAAAAATTATATAATTGGCGACGTTTCGGGCAAAAAAGGGCCTTTGCCTGGAACATCGCCGACATACGGTACAGGCCAGAGCATTGTTGATGAGCGCGTTCAGATTTTTTTTTTATTATTCAAAATTGAACATTACTTTTTATGTTTATTTTGCTTTGAGCACCACTGCCAACGCAGAGGCATCAAACAATTTGTGAAGTGAATGCGTCTCATCCGCGAGATTTAGCGCTTTGCCCGATGTTCTTGATAATGAATTTGGCAGCACCGCAATTGTGACATCTCCGCTTTATTTCACTATTTAATTGTGTCCTGAGCAACCTGAGCATATGCTGTGTAAGCATTATAGGTTGTACGAACAGGAGTTGAATTTTTTGTTGTTGATGTCTTTACGTGTGGTACTTTGGAGTACAGCAAAGCACAAAGATAACAGAGCAAAACATATTTATAAAAAAAAGCTTTAACAGAGAGTTAAGGTCAAACTGATATCGCAACGATCGGCAACGTCGTGAAATTTTTTAAATCTTATCGTGAGGAATGGCGTGAGGGCAACCCAACTTTTCAGAGCCACCGTGACACGGAGGAAGAGAGAACTCAACGCGCCACCCTACCCAGAGCAGAACCTCCGACTAAACCTCCTGGGGAAGTTCGCTTTCTGAATTCACCCCAAATCTCTCGCAAGGCCAAAGTGGTTACACAAACGGTGGCGGTGCGGCGGTGGCGTCGCTTTTTCGTGTTTAGTTTGTTGTCCTTCCGCCGCACCTCCGATTAGCACGGTTGGCTACATACAGTGCTAAAGAGTTCAACATACATAGACTCGCACAGAGACCCATAGACTCGCACAGAGACCCATAGACTCGCACACAGAGACCCATAGACTCGCACAGAGACCCACAGACTCGCACAGAGACCCACAGACTCGCACAGAGACCCACAGATTCACACAGAGACCCATAGACTCGCACAGAGACCCACAGACTCGCACAGAGACCCACAGACTCCCCACATGGACCCACAGACTAGCACAGAGACCCACAGACTCGCACAGAGAACCACAGACTCACACAGAGACCCACAGACTCCCACAGAGACCCAGACTCGCACAGAGACCCACAGACTCGCACACAGAGACACACAGACTCGCACACAGAGACACACAGACTCGCACAGAGACCCCCGGACTCGCACAGAGACCCACGGACTCGCATAGAGACCCACGGACTCGCACAGAGACCCACGGACTCGCAAAGAGACCCACAGACTCGCACAGAGACCCACAGACTCGCACAGAGACCCACGGACTCGCACAGAGACCCACAGACTCGCAGAGACGCACAGACTCGCACGGAGACCCACAGACTCGCACGGAGACCCACAGACTCGCACAGAGACGCACAGACTCGCACAGAGACCCACATACTCGCACAGAGACCCACAGACTCGCAGAGATGCACAGACTCGCACAGAGACCCACAGACTCGCACGGAGACCCACAGACTCGCACAGAGACCCACAGACTCGCACGGAGACCCACAGACTCGCACAGAGACCCACAGACTCGCACGGAGACCCACAGACTCGCACGAAGACCCACAGACTCGCACGGAGACCCACAGACTCGCACAGAGACGCACAGACTCGCACAGAGACCCACGGACTCGCACAGAGACCCACAGACTCGCACGGAGATCCACAGACTCGCACAGAGACGCACAGACTCGCACAGAGACCCACATACTCGCACAGAGACCCACAGACTCGCAGAGACGCACATACTCGCACGGAGACCCACAGACTCGCACGGAGACCCACAGACTCGGACAGAGACCCACGGACTCGCACACAGACCCACGGACTCGCACAGAGACCCACGGACTCGCACAGAGACCCACAGACTCGCACAGAGACCCACAGACTCACACAGTCTACGTCGTTGCCACAGCCTCAAGTGGCCCTGGCACCGGGGGGCTACGCAGACAGGGGTGGGAATATATCATCATCCCTTGCACCAGGGCCCATGCCAACCGCACCACGCCACTGGTTAGAGACGGCACTCAATGATATCATAGCTCTCTCGGCCAGTGATGGAAATTCCACATTCTTACGGCAGCGGGTCGAGGGTGGTGAAAACAATCGCCGTTAACATCCGCGCAATGCGGTACCGCGCCTTTGAATGCACCCTGAGCGAAATTGCCTGCGGCCCACGTCTGGTTTGTGAGCCACCGCTGGCTCTCCTGCCGCCTGCCGCTTCTGAGTCGTCTGGCCGCAGAGAGAGGGGGGGGGAGCCACGCGGAGAGGAGCCGTGAAGAGTAATCGTGGTGATTAGGAAACCACACCGTCTCGACCGGGGGATGGGTTTATTTGCCCCCCCCTCTCTCCAACCCACTTCCCATTCACCGAGTGGGCAAATATGGGGTGGGGGGGGGTGCAGCGGGGTGGGGGCTCATTACGAGAAATTCTAAACCTCTCCGGCACCGCCGCCGCCGCACGCTTTGTGTGTCCCGTGCCGTGTCCATTGCTTCGGGACGCAGTGTCGGCTTTCTGCCCCCCACCCACCTCCACTCGCCCGCCTGGGTGTGGTTCGGGGCGAGCCCCCCCCCAGAGTCCCTTGTTACTGTGCTACGTGCCTCACAGCCGAGGGTCCCACACGCGGGGTTGACGGCCTTCGCCATGGTTTTGACGAGAGGTCGGGGGGGGGGGGTCTTACACCTCGCCAGATGGCGTGAACACCCAGCGGTGGTATTCTACCCATGCCCGCAACGTGCATGCCCGACGACCTGCACAGCGTGGTGAAGTATGGGCGAATGCCCTCCTCCACCACGACCCACACGGCATAGGGGTGAGGAGGGCCCCCTTCTCAAGCAGTGGATATAGACAGAAGGGCCACAAAGTGTATGAAGGTCGCCCCTCGGTCAACGTTTCTTGAATCCTTTCCACGAAAACTACCGTTGGCCGAAACAGCTGTTCATCGAATTCACTCATAAGTTGAAAAATAAGTTAAACATCACCGAAAACGTATCATTTAAGCAAAGCCAATCGAGGTCTAAACGCTCATAAATGGGCGTCGCTGATTGGCTGAGGGCGTGGGTCAGCCCCACTTACAAGCGCTCGGATTGGCCGAAAATTTCTCCACCGCGTGCATGACAAAAAACGGTACCGACGTTTCGATCGTAACACAAGCAACCGTCTTCAGGTTGCTTGTGTTGCGATCGAAAGTAATCGATTATTGTTTCTACCTACGTGACTTTACCGAAAGAACCAAATAGTATGGCTTCCTGCAGTCACGAAAGCTTCAAATCAAGATTAAAACGGTACCATTAATTATTATTTTTTACCCTAAATCGAAACCATGGGGTCCCTATGGGAGGCGAAACGTTCACCGAAAACCCGCTAACCGATGTCACTGTTAACCGAGGGACTACTGTATCATTAATATTTTAATACCACGCATGTGTAAGCGACCGATAGCAAGTCCCCGGGTAGCCGGTCCGCCTAAAGAGATCGGATTGCCATCGATCGTTCGGCAGGGCATGGGGTCTGACGGACACGGAGAATTGGACATCAGTGGGGAGACGAATGTTTGTGAGTCTCCTTAATCAAGGGGCGAGGAAATTGGTGAAGTCAAGAAGTGGCTCCGGAAGGTTAGTGGTTAGTGGGGGGGGGGGGGGGGCAACCGGGGAGTTAATGAATGAGAACATAAAAAGAGATTGCAAGGTGGAGGTGATAGGGCAGCGGGAGAGTGATGCGTGACGTGCCAGCAACAAGCCTTCTGACGCTCCACGCGACGGCCTCAAAGTGCACCTAGCCTGGCACTAGCGCTGTGGTGACGCCAGCGACGGTTCGTGGCGGCTGTTGTTGTGTTGGGTGATTATCGTTGTCTGCGTTGTCTTTCTAGATTTAGTCAAATGCAATAATGGGGGCAGGGGGGGGGTAGTGATTCAGTGGTTAGTGCGCCACACCACCAACCCGGCGACCCGAGGTTGGATTCCGAGCCACGACTAACATCAGTGGCAAGCCTTGCACACCACCCGATCCCCAGCACCTCCACTGCCAATTCACCAAACGGGCTGTCACCTGCGCACGGTGCCTGCTTACGGATCAGAAACGTGAGACCCGCCGACAAGGGAGATTGATGCAGCGACGGGTGGAGAGGTGGGGAGAGGTGCACAGTCGGAGGAACAGAAAGAGGAAGGACCAAGGACGAGAGAGGGACACGTAGGTCGGGGACACAACAGTGGACGGAGTGCGAGGAGGAAGTCGGCTGGACGGGATGGAAGGCTCATGGATGGGACCGGTTATGCGGTGACGTCGCCCGCATCCCACAGCATTGAGCCGGGGGTCCCTGCTTAGTGCTGACGTCAAGCCCCCCCCCCCATCACCCCCCGACCGTGAGTCCCACGCGAATACATGGGCAGTGCGAGTTCATCCCCCCCCCAAATCAAGCGCATTGAGCTACTCCGAGCTCTCGCCTCTAAACCGGCTTGACAGCCGCTTCCACTGCTGCACAAGCGCCTGGGGTCACATTGTAACCCCGCCACGCAAACGTCCTTCTAGCCACGGCGTCTTTTACTCCCACGGGGGATCGGTGCAGATCCACCGCTGTGAGCCGAGGCTCAGGACCTGTCTCTCCCCGTTGAATTTTTTTTAACAGGGGGGGGGGCAACTTTATTTTACCGACCTGCGTACAATTTCTGGTAAAATGGCTCAAACAACTGAGCAGTCTGCGACGTCTCGAATGACATTCAAACATTCCCATGCAACATCTTTCAACTTCTGGCATTCCTCACCGGGCCCGAGATTCTAGGAGGAAGCCGCGCGCGTGTGTGCTCGTGCGCGCGTGTAATAGAGATGGCTAATCTCGTGCGTAATAACCAAACGGTGATCGCTAATCACAGGATCACCGACCCGAACGCCCACTCTTAATAATGACAACAACGACAACGCGCACCAAAAGTGGAGCTCCGTCTAGCTGGCGAGCGCTTCGGTGCGGTGTTTTCGTCAAACCGCCGTCTCGATTAGAAACGGCCCCGCACGGCACACACCGCCGCTAACCCGTGGCCGGCTCCGTTTCATTTCGAAATCGCGAGCAGCACGCAGCTCTCGCTCCATCAATAATGCAGCGGCACGGCTGGCGTGACGACGGTCTCTGGGCAGCCGAGGCAATGCCCGGTCATTTGCTGGCGAGAGTAAATACTGTATATCCCCTGCTCTACTAAGTCAGCTTGGTAACTAAAATAATTGGGTTTTTTAATGATTTACAAACGTTTGGTAATCCGCTGCTGGATGAACGTCCTCGCCCAGTGTCGTGTCAGCCTTGCGGGGGGTTGTCGGGCTGGTGGGGGTGCCAGAAGCGGTTCACATATCGCTCGCCACCGGCGTTAGCCGTGACCAGGAATTTAACTCACATTGCCGGGCTCATATTGCAGTTTGCGGTAAGCTAACTGCTGCGCCACTACTCAAAGCGATTCGCTGCTCAAATTATCTATTTATAGCACTGAACCAGCGTGTAGATTCCACTTGTTGACTTCCTGAAAGAGTGGGGACTAATTGTAATGACGGATTAGGGACTGAGTGAAGCCCTCCAGCCAGGATTTGAACTCGCACGTTCCGACTTGCGAGCCGCTCTCCCCGCTAAACCGAACCATGCCACCATCCCTAAGCACCAAACATTGAGGCAGCCGCAGAACAAACGCCATTCATCGTCAGCGACCATTCTCTCTCCGCTGCCAAGCGACCCGCAGTTGACCAACCCTTGGTTAGGCAGAGACTCCTCTACTTACGAACTTTCAGAGATACAAACAAACCTGGTCCGTATGTGCAGTTGCTTGTTGGGCCCGAGAGTCGTAAGTTCAACCGCCGCGCAATAGACGGCGGTGGTGGCATCTACATCTACAGAACGTGAAGAACCAGTGGCATCAACATCTGCAGAACGTGAAGAACCAGTGGCATCTACATCTACAGAACGTGAAGAACCAGTGGCATCTACATCTGCAGAACGTGAAGAACCAGTGGCATCTACATCTGCAGAACATGAAGAACCAGTTGCATCTACGTCTACAGGAGATTATACAACTTTTAAAAACCATTCCCCGTGTTTAGTGTACATGCCATAAAAGGTGTTTGGAATCGACGGGAGTAAAGTTGGACTTACGAACAAATCGACTTGCGAACAGACCTCTGGAACCTAACTCGTTCGTAAGTAGAGGAGTCCCTGTATATCTCTCTCTCTGCAATGTTCTCGCCTTGCTATCTGTTGAGCGGCCCGGCGCTCGCCAGCGATGCGAAATCATCCGGCGCGTGAGCTCAGTCTAGCCGAGCCGGGAAATGGGGCAGTGGGGTGGGGTGGGCGACGCCGCGCCCTACCCTCCTGCCTCGGGCTCAACGTCATTTGGCAAGGAGGGTAAAACGCGACACGCACCGGTCGCCTTCAAAGCGCGGGCGCTTTAATGAGCACGCGAGCAGCAGCCCCGTGCCGCGTGCGCACGCAGACCAGTGCCGCATTATCCCAGTCGCAAGAGAAGCTACATGTGTAGTAGCTACTACATGTGTAGGAGCTACTACATGTGTAGGAGCTACTACATGTGTAGGAGCTACTACATGTGTGGGAGCTACTACATGTGTGGGAGCTACTACATGTGTGGGAGCTACTACATGTGTGGGAGCTACTACATGTGTGGGAGCTACTACATGTGTGGGAGCTACTACATGTGTGGGAGCTACTACATGTGTGGGAGCTACTACATGTGTGGGAGCTACTACATGTGTGGGAGCTACTACATGTGTGGGAGCTACTACATGTGTGGGAGCTACTACATGTGTGGGAGCTACTACATGTGTGGGAGCTACTACATGTGTGGGAGCTACTACATGTGTGGGAGCTACTACATGTGTGGGAGCTACTACATGTGTGGGAGCTACTACATGTGTAGGAGCTACTACATGTGTAGGAGCTACTACATGTGTAGGAGCTACTACATGTGTAGGAGCTACTACATGTGTAGGAGCTACTACATGTGTAGGAGCTACTACATGTGTAGGAGCTACTACATGTGTAGGAGCTACTACATGTGTAGGAGCTACTACATGTGTAGGAGCTACTACCTGTGTAGGAGCTACGGGCCCCGCACTTTCAAGGGCCCCTTGCTAAATGCTTTCAAGCTATCAATTCCAGTTCACTGATTCTTAACTTGCTCTATTACTATAGTACTATACCGCCTTCAACTTTTATGAACAACTGGGTGTTTAAGGTTAGCGATTTGTCGTATTATCTGGTTGTATAGCAAATGAAAGAATACAATTACTTTACTATGCAAGTTAAACATTTGTGTTTTAATATTTATGTGTTTTTTTATTTTATTTAGGGCCCCTTTATAACATATGCTACAGGCCCCGCACCAGCTTAATCCGGCACTGACGCAGATGCTCACGCCGACAGGGCCGTCCGTGGGGGGTGCGAGAGCCCGGAGCAAACCTCACTAAACCGGAACTATTACATCTGACAGCGTGATGTCAAAGCGTTGCCGCGGCCCTCCCAACCCCCCCAAAGCGCGGGGCCCGGGGCGGTCACCCAGATTCGCCCAACCCCCCTTCCCCGCCCCCACTAGGCACGGCTCTGCACGCCGCAACGTCCTCGCAGGAGACAGGTCACGGCGCTTGTTGTAGGCCTCCGGCAACGGGCACCCACAGACACGGCGAGGCCACAGACAAGAGCCCCCACCACACACCACGTGTGGCCCACGCAGGCCGAGAGGGTGGTCCGGCCAGGGGCACGGCCGCACGGCGGCGCTGTCGTACCCCTCAGTGTTGATGTTCACACACTGAGTCGACCGAAGGGAGACACAAGGCCGGTGCTGATATATAACTCGCCACTGATGTGCTTTGGGGCCGTCCATTAATGACATCACGCGATTTTGGACGATTTTTGACCCCCCCCCGCCCTAGTCACACGGCGTCACAAAGAGTCAGACCCCCCCTCAAATATGACGTCACAAAGCTCTGCCCCCCCCCCCCCAAAAAAATAAAACATGCTTCAAATCGCTTTAAACTATTGTCATTGTAGTGCGTATTTAATGTGGCGCTGCACTCTGATGTTGTAGGAGAAAACATGTATTCAAAAGTCTATTTAAGCAGAACGTGTTGTCTATATTTATTTAAAGTAGCGCATTTTAATGTGACGTCACATTTCTCAAACCCCCCCCCCCCCTCGTCACACATCGTCACAAATGTCTGACCCCCCCGCCCCCTAGGTGCGTGACGTCATTTATGGACGGCCCCTTAATAGGTGCTGGCGAACAGCACAGTCTGTTCGAGCCTCAGCCGTGCTCACACACAACGCACCGGTCGGCAGCATTCCTCCCCGAGCCCCTCGCCCCTCTCCTCCTCCTCCTCGTCGTCGTCCCCGCTCCTCTCAGCCTCAGCGCTCGTCACGTCGGCGCCTTCCTCTGGCACCTCTCCCACTGCAAAGCGAAGGTTTAGAACGACGTTAGTATCAGCATAATTATCCCCTAACCCAGCTTAAATATACGCTGCCAAGCTTGGTGGTGTTCAAGCTCGGTGGTGTTCATTCAGACGCTGTCTTTCCGACAGACCTGTTCTTCACCCGAGGACGGCTGCTTGCGTTGTGGCCGAAACGTCGTGAGAATTGTATTTTATTATGTTTTATTTTTATTGTTTTATTATTTCCCTTCTACGTGACTTTACCGAAAGAACCAAGAAGATGAATCCCTGCAGTCACGAAAGTTTTAAATCGAAATATAATTATTATTGTTAAGTAGGGTTGATTACCGAGTCTCAGGAGGGTCCTGCCAAGTGTTTGCAGGCGTGTGTAGGACCGTTAGGGCCGTTAGGACCGTCAGGGCCATGAGGGAGCCACACCTGGGAAGCGGACGTCCACGCTGGGGCTCTGGCCAGACCGAGGCGACACGAACACCTCGCCGTCGTCGTCTCCGTCACACTCCACAATCTGCTCCAGAGACCCACCCCTGATGGCTGTGGTAGCTCCCATTGCCTAGTCTCCTGCCAGCCGCTTGCAGATGCTACCATTGTGGAAATGGGGGGGAGGGGGGTAACATCAGGCAATGGCATTGAATGACTTTGGGAAATTTGTACAAATTATAGTTTGGAGAGGAAAATAAATGTGCGTGTTAATACTCGTCAAAATGCGGACATCGGTATACTCTTAAAATTATGAGCAGATCCATACGCGTTACTGTACTCGAAAGTAGATATATCCTGTATATAAACACATTGTTTTGTGATGATTCTGCAACGACACTCAACAACAACTCCGCGTGGCATTACAAAGGAAAAGTATACAAGAGACGACGTTTCGGGCAACGGCCCTTCTTCACAGCACGTAGCTAGAGAGGCCAGAGAGGGAGACTAGACAACGCGAATATAAACACACACAGCCACACACCCTCTGTTTCACTTTAAAGGCGCTTGCCACAAGTGTTGTTATGGAGCACCTATTAAGGCCGACACGGTACGAGGAGAGTGGATGGTGTGGCCAAAACCACATCTCAACCCTCTGTGTACTTATTTAAGTCTGAGTTAACCTACATGGGTTCAAACCACACTGACCACTCAATATGCCATTGATGTTATTGGACATTGACCAACAGATCTAGTCCAAGAATGCGTAGGAAAAGCATTATGATGGAATAATCTCCGCGCAGTCGCCTCGCATTCAATGCGCGTTCGCGGACAGCACCATCAGTCAGCTCCTCGCGCGCCATTTGGAAGATCTTGTCCATGTGAACTGTGTCTTGTGAACTCATTTGCCTATTAATATGTCCGGTAAGCATCTCATTACGTGTTTAAAAAAAAAAAATTGTTTCAATAGGCTGTTGCCATCTTTACTACGTGTATGGTAGTATTGTAAATATAATATGTTACTGTAACCAGTGAAATATGTAATATGTAGAATTAAAAGAATGAGGTTCGATAGCGTGCTGTTTCTAACCCCAACCATTACCTTTATGTCTTATGGGGAAAATTGCGTTTCATTTACGCGATTTAGAGTTACGCGCCATTTTTCAAGAACACAACCATCACGTAAAACGAGATGTAACCGGATTTTAATCTAGTGTATTGCAATATAAAAAATTCATATTTTTGTAAATAATTATTATCTTGTCGAAACATCTGGACTGCGTGTCTGGGGCGATCCGACACGAGTTTTAGGCTTAGTTAATAAAACAAAAATCGTTTAGTCACGTTCAGGAGTGACGACATAATACGCACTGGTGACGTCATTGTGTGGCTGTTAAACTTCACAAGACAGCTACGTCATGAGCAAGGTGCATTGTGGGAACAGGCACTTAAATTACATCGTGAGCACGGTGCAATATAGGACAAGGCACTTCAGTTACATCGTGAACAAGGTGCATTGTGGGAACAGGAACTTCAATTACATCGTGAGCACGGTGCATTATGGGAGTCAGCACTTATAGTGACGTTGCAATCGCGCTGCTCACGCCACCCTCTAGAGCTCCCTCTAGTGGGTTAATCGGCCTACTGTTCCACGCTGACCAGACGTCACACTCCATCCCCCCTCTGGTTCCCGGAGGACCCGGGACAGCGCTCGCTACAGCATCGTGAAGACCAAGGCCGTAGCCATGGAGTCAACATTGGGGGGGACCAAATCTTCAAGAGTGTCTAGGGGTCCCAACCCAGAAAAATATCTAAATTTGAAAACTAATTTCCTGCCTAAAATATTAAAAAATTCACTAACACATGGAATGGACTTTTTTATTTATTTTTTACGATGTCTAATAGTGTATTGTATTACATTGCTCTGTTTTTACTTTTTAACCATTTCTTGTTTCATTGTATTTAATGGCAGAGAATAGGGATTAATAAAGTACTACCATAACCATAATCATATAAACATAAATGTATGCGTTGATTTATATGAAGATAAGTCCAGATATTGTGGCCAAGGTTTAGCAAATTGCTCTTTTTATTTACATAGCATAGCAATATTTTTTTAAATGGCAATATATTGGGGGGGGGGGTATTTGGAGCATATTTTAATATATATTTTAATTACGGCCTCGGTGAGCACACTTGCACCTCGGTGAGCACGCCTGCACCTTGGTGAACACGTGCTCTCGCCGTGCCCCCTCGTGGCGGTTTTAGGAACAAACCAAAATGAGAAAATAAAAATGAGGGCCGGCGATTGGCTGGTAGCAGGGTAGGTGGGTGGCTGGTAGGAGGGTAGGTGAGTGGCTGGATAGGTGGGTGGCTGGTAGCAGGGCAGTTGAGTGGCTGGTAGCAGGGTAGGAGGGTGGCTGGGTAGGTGAGTGGCTAGGTAGGTGGGTGGCTGGTAGGGCAGTTGGGTGGTTGGTTGCAGGGTAGGTGGGTGGCTGAGTAGGTGGGTGGCTGGGTAGGTGGGTGGTTGGTAGAAGGGTAGGTGAGTGGTTGGTAGCAGGGTAGGTGAGTGGCTGGGTAGGAGGGTAGGTGAGTGGCTGGGTAGCAGGGTAGGTGAGTGGCAGCCTGGCAGGGTAGGTGAGTGGCTGGGTAGGTAAGTGGCTGGGTAGGTGGGTGGCTGGTAGCAGGGCAGTTGGGTGGGTGCAGGGAGGGTGTCGGCTTTGTCAACGCAAACCGCATTCGGCAACCCGTGGGGTTCGGTGCTGACCGCGTCATTAGCCCCGGGGAGCCCCGGGGAGCCCGCGTGCCAACAGTAAACCAACAACAGCCTCCAAAGACCACCCCGTGTAGCCTGTAACAGACTGTAGGGGTAAGTGCTGTTAGCGAGTAGCACCTATGAAGACCGGCACGGCACACGAGGGGGTGGGTGGCCAGCACCAGGCCTGGCCGCCTTTGTCTCCCCATTGGCGAAGTTTACACACCGTACCAGGTACGCATTTTTATGCTGAATCGACCTAGGGTCAGATAAATTGTCACTGGTGTTGTGCCGTGAGCGGGAATCGAACTTCGGGTCGCCGGGGTTCGTAGCTAAGCTGCGCTCACCACTACACTACCGCTCCCCACTCACACTGCCCCTAACCCACACCAATAACCAATCCACGCCATTCGCCACTAGGTGGCGATGGCGTGACCACGGCGGCTGCGACAGGCCAGGTGAGTTTCAAGTTTCATTTATTCGGTAGAGCCATGTGAGCCATGCGGCTCTTGAGTCGGGTGCAACCGCAACAAGCAAAATATGAACGGAGAACATCTTAAAGCGACGACGCGCAACAGAAACATCCTGGATAAACCAGCGAATCTTAAAAAAAAAAACCCCCACCGTATTACAACGCTGTGTGCAAAAAGCCCAGTGAGATGCAAGTCAAACAATAACAACCATAAGACAATTTAGATTATAGTAGTAGGTTTTTACCCTTTCAACTGGTACAAAAACTGACACCTGTATACAAGGCATCGTGTTTGCAATAACCACAACACAAGCAGTCAAAATGCAAACAAAAAGAAACAACTCTGATGATGATAATGATATGCACTGTCATTGAAGTTGATTGGTCCACACCCGAGACATATTTTCTTAGAGCCTAGTCTCCATTGGTGTAGATTTAGATTAACCATATGTTTTCGAAATCACCAAATGTCGAAGGCTCACAAACACACACACACACAGACACACACACCACCACCACAGCTCGCTAACAGCAGCACTTGCCCCGACACTCCGCTGCAGGGCTACATGGAGGAGGGAGGTGGGGTGGGGGGGATCTTTGTCTTTGCGTGGGCTGAGGCCACGCTCCAGTGACTTGCGAGAGCCCTCGTCGTGAAGAGGCCGAAAACGACAGCGACAGGCAGGGACACGTCCCGGGGACTTGCAGCCGGCAGGAGGAGGAGGGGGTGGTGTTGGTGGTCCTCCGCGTGGGTTTTTTAAATCCTTTATATTAAGTTCACTTGCTTGCTTGCTTGCGCGCTTACGACCGTGCAAATCTTTCAGTCGTTTTTTAACCCACTTCCCGTGATCCAATCGAGCTGACACTTTTGCACACAGACTCATTGTGCGTGACAATTTATTTTCGTGAAAAAACATTTCCAAAATTTTCCACTTTTTAGGAAAATTTTTTTTTTCATATTTAATTACCAATTGCTTAATGGTGGCAAGCAATCATCTGACCCATAGGTGGCAGCCATCTCAAGCCAGAGGACGAGAGGACTCTAGCCGCCACGCATATAAAGGATGTATAGTGAAAAACTTTGTTTTTACGGGTTAATTTTTTCAGTTTCATTTTTTCATTTATTTGGTATAACGCTGTGAGCCACGCGGCTCTTGACTCGGGTGCAACCGCAACAAAACAAAAACATGAACAAGAAACATCTTAAAGTGACTACACGCAACAGAAAAGTGCAGGAAAAAACAGCAAAAGTCTTCCAGAAAAAAACACCGCATTTCAACGGGTGGGGCCGTTCGGTGTGGCGCTCCCAGGGCAATTCCTCTCTCCCCTGAGACTCAAATCTTTGTATATTCTCAATGGTTTTGCCACTTTCCACCCCAAAGTTTCGGTTCTCTTAAACGGCCCCGGTGGTAACAGCTTCGCTCGCCGCTCGCTATAATGGGCTCGCGGTTCATCATCATCTCTCTACGTCAGCTCAAGACTCACGTGACTCTTGTGTGGGTCCCCCCCCTCCCACTCTGGACCCCTCCACCCCCGCCCACTGTGAAAACAGACGCCGCTCCTCCTTGAGGCTCACTTCTCTCTCCTCCCCTCTCTCCCCTCCCCTCTCAGCACCACTACCACCACCACCACCTCCCTTTCTTCCCTCCCCTCTCACCATCACCACCCTCTCTTCCCTCCCCTCACCATCACTCTCTCACCACCACTACACTCTCTTCACTCACCACCACCACCCTCTCACCACCACCACCCTCTCCCCCCCCTCACCATCACCCTCTCACCACTCCCACCCTCTCTTCCCTCCCCTCTCACCACCACCCTCTCACAACCACCACCCTCTCTTCCCTCACCACCACGACCCTCTCACCACCACCACCCTCTCATCCCTCACCACCACCCTCTCTTCCCTCCCCTCTCACCACCACCCTCTCACCACCACCCCCTCACCACCACCACCCCCTCACCACCACCACCCTCTCACCATCACCACCACCACCCTCTCACCACCACCACCACCACCCTCTCATCCCTCACCACCACCCTCTATTCCCTCCCCTCTCACCACCACCCTCTCACCACCACCCTCTCACCACCACCCCCTCACCACCACCACCCTCTCACCACCACCACCCTCTCACCATCACCACCACCACCCTCTCACCACCACCACCCTCTCATCCCTCACCACCACCCTCTCTTCCCTCCCCTCTCACCACCACCCTCTCACCACCACCCCCTCACCACCACCACCCTCTCACCACCACCACCCTCTCACCATCACCACCACGACCCTCTCACCACCACCACCCTCTCACCATCACCACCACCACCCTCTCACCACCACCACCCTCTCACCATCACCACCACGACCCTCTCACCACCACCACCCTCTCATCCCTCCCCTCTCACCACCTCTCCTCCACCTCCCCTTCCCCTCCCTGCCCGGCGCTCCTCCTTCCTCCTCCCCTTCGCTCGTCTCGAGCCGTGCCCTCCTCCTCTCTGTCCGTCTTGGTGGTGGCGACTTCCTTCCCGGCCTCCCTCTCCAGCTCCTTTCCCGTCACCCACTGCATCGCATCCCTGGACTCGACTCCCCCTCCCTGTGCCGTGCCGCCACGGATACAACGTTTATTAAATCCTTTATATTAAGTTCGCTTGCTTGCTTAGGACCGTGCAAATCTTTCGGTCGTTTTTTAACCCACTTCCCGTGATCCAATCGAGCTGACATTTTCCACACAGACTCGTTGTGCGTGACAATTAATGTTCGTGAAAAAAAAATTCCAAAATTGTACACTTTTTAGGACAAAAATATTATATGTAATTACCAATTGCTTAATGGTGCAAAGCAATCATCTGACCCATAGGTGGCAGCCATCTCAAGCCAGAGGACGAGAGGACTCTAGCCGCCACGCATATAAAGGATTTATAGTGAAAAACTTTGTTTTTACGGGTTATACTTATTTTTTTTATTTGGTCAAAAAAACATTTACCCATGAGTTGTGTCATTTTGGAGAAACCCCCCTCCCCCCCCCCCTTCCATCTATTCAAAGGGTCTCTGCCAGAACTGGGAACTCGTGCACACCTCGTACATCGCCTTGCGACAAGTCACCGAGATCGGTGACTTACGATAAAAAAATCTCCAGGTGGAGTGGCGGCGCCGCGGTTGGCACTGCACGGCACTAGGAACCCGGCGACCGGGGGACCGGGAGGAGGGGATCGATTTCCCGGCCGCGGCGACCATCAGTGGCGAGGAGACACCTGAACCGGTCCCATCGCCAACCCTGCACCGACCAGCGTGGTGAAGTATGGTCAAGCAACCCTCATCATCGACACGGCGTGTGGGGAGGCCTTCGTCCAGAAAGTGGATAGGCAAAGGGCTGCACGTTATTATCATAATTGTTGTTTATGCTATAGTATGTATTGTAACAGAAAATATATGCAAGAAACGACACGCGTGTGTACATTCAAGCGGTAGTGTAGTAGCGCTTAGCGATTTCGATTCAGGCTCACGGCCAACACCAGTGAAGATTACACTCGTCCGTAGCCAAAATGCTTCCAAAATAAATGTACTGTAGTCCAACTTTACTAATTCTGAGTCAAGATATGTTACTGGGTCAGTATATATGACCCGTGACTTGGGAATGGTGGAGGATAAGTGAGTTATTAAGGGAAGGGATCTCAATTTAAATCAGAAATAACTAAAATACATCTTTAACTGGATCTATGAATAAAATCATACAGTGTCGTGCTCTCTTATTTGTCCGTGTTTGATTTTGCAAAGGGACACATTTTTGTTGAGCCAAAGTGAGCAGAGATGCCTCGTACCTCTGCTATGTTTGTGGTGAAGTGCATCACAAAAGCACAGTATAACCACTATTGTTAAAAAAGCTTATCGCCTTTAATTTGGCTGTAAAATTGGAGATCAGGACAAGATGTGGGCTCCACACATATGTTGCAACACTTGTGCAACAAATCTTCGCCAGTGGTTGAACAGGAAAAGGAAATCGATGCCGTTTGCAGTGCCAATGATTTGGAGAGAGCCAGCAGATCATATCAGCAATTGTTACTTCTGCATGGCGCCTCCAGTTGGGAAAGGTGTGTCAAAGAAAAAAACGTGGACTGTGCATTATCCAAACATTCCATCAGCTATACGCCCGGTACCCCACGGAGAAGGACTGCCGGTTCCTGATGCACCAAAATCATTCTCACTTGAGTCAGACGAGAAAGAGAATGAAACTTCTGGTGCTGAACCATCAAGGCCACGTGACCCAGATTTTCTCCCATCCTCCTCCTCTGAAGCACAACTCATAACACAAGGTGAACTGAAAGACCTTGTCAGGGATTTGGAACTACCCAAGAGTAAGGCAGAGCTGTTGGGCTCCAGACTGCAACAATGGAATCTCCTGGCAGGTGATGTTAGGGTTTCCATGTTCCGTGACCGTCAAAAGGATCTTGTCCCATTCTTCTTCATGGAAGGTGATCTTGTAGCCTGCAACAACATCGATGGTGTGATGGCAGCCCTCAACATCGTTCATGATCCGGATGAGTGGAGACTTTTCATTGATTCATCGATAATGAGTCTTAAAGCTGTTTTGCTGCATAATAGCAATGTTTTGCCATCAATTCCAGTTGGTCATGCAGTCCATATGAAGGAAACCTATGACAACATGAAACAACTTTTGAGGTGCATAAATTATGAGCAACATCAGAGGCAGCTTTGTGGTGACTTGAAGGTTGTTGCTCTCTTGCTTGGTCTGCAGACTGGATACACAAAGGGCTGCTGTTTTCTCTGCTAATGGGATGTTCGTGCGAGAGATTCCCACTACATCAAGATAGATTGGCCACTCCGACAGTCATTCGAGCATGGGAGGAAACGTGTTCAGCATCCACCACTTGTTGAATCAAGAAAGATTTTGTTACCACCCTTACACATAACAAGCTGGGTCTGATGAAGAACTTTGTCAAAGCCATGGACAAAACACAAGCAGCTTTCAAGTACCTCCGTGGAAAATGCCCAAGGTTAAGTGAACCTAAGATAAAGGAAGGTGTCTTTCTTGGTCCTCGGATTCGTGAACTTCTTCGAGATGATGCATTCGACAGTGCACTGCGTGGCGAGGAAAATCGGAAACAACAAGGGAGTTGGTGGAAAACTTCCTCAAGGCATACAAAAGCCTTGGTTGCAACATGTCACTAAAGATACATTTTTATCACTCTCATCGAGATTTTTTCCCACCGAACTGCGGAGCAGTGAGCGACGAGCATGGCGAGCGATTTCACCAGGACATTGGAACAATGGAGAAACGTTAACAGGGCAAATGGAGCCCCTCAATGCTTGCAGACTATTGCTGGACAGTGACAAGAGATGCTCCTCCTTGGTTATTTCGGTAAAGTCACGTAGAAATAAATGTAATTAAATTATAATATAATACGACGTTTCGATTGCAACACAGGCAACCGTCATCAGGTACAAATGAATGAGAAAACAAACATCGTAAACTTGGAAATATAATGCAATACAACACAAGTTTAATATGTTTGATAGTTGTTGTTTTACCCTTTTATCTGGCAACAAAACTGACACCTTTTTTTACAAGGAGTTATGTTTGCATTGACCATAATACCCGCGGTCGGAATGCAAACAAAAAACACAACTCTGATCATGTATCCACTGTCCTTAAAATTGATTGGTCCACACCCGAGACAGCTTTATTAGAGTCTAGTCTCACATGGTGTTGGACCAGATGACGCCAAAAGGCGCATGTTTGTTTTCTCAAAGAGTCATTCCTGCAGTCACGAAGGCTTCGAATCAAAAGATGCTCCTTTTAATGAATACAAGAGACAAGCCAAGAGGCGCCGAGTAGACACTGAATAAGGACTAAACTACGTACTTATATATACACTCGACTTTTGCCCGTCCAAGGACGCGTGTATTGCAGTAAATCTGAAACTTGCAAGCAAAAAGCAGACCGCGACGTGATATAATCATTGCACCAATTCGTGTCCAATTTGTAAGGCCGCGGTGACACAGACTTATTTCATTTGAAGGTTATAATCCCTTGTTCATCATGATGTCCTTTTACTTCAATGTCTCAACAGCGTCACGGAGATCGCGTGACGTGAAGGTTCTGCCTTTACATCACTAGACCTCCTTTGCCAGTACCAAAATATAATAATAGGGGTTTTCCCCCTTTTTCTGGCAAAAAAACTGAAACCTTTTTACAAGGATTCATGTAACTGCATTAACCACAATACTTGCAGTAAAAATGCAAACAAAAAACACACTCTGATAATATATGCATTGTCCTTGAAACTGATTGGTCCACACCAAGTGACTACTTTCTTTTGAGCCTCGACCCTATTGGTGCTCGACCAGAGGACGCCAAAAGGCGTACGCAGACATGAATCCTTGTAAAAAGGTTTCAGTTTTGTTGCCAGAAAAAAGGGGAAAACCCCTATTATTATGGTTGTGCCTTTGTAGTGAGGGTTGTAAGTTGACGCCGCTAATTATTATTAATGGGGGGGGGGGGGGGGGTGTCCATTTGGAGGACGTCATCTTATAATGATTAATAATGAAGGGGAGGGTGCTCCATGTGGAGTTACGTCAGCTGCTCATGATTATTAAGTGACGTCACTTGAGCATTGATTATTTGTGAGGGGGGGGGAGGAGTACTCCATATTGAGTGACGTCATCCGCTCATGATTATTAATGAGGAGGGGTGTGGGGGTGTCCATTTGGAGGACGTCACCTGCTCATGAATATTAGTCACAAAAAGTCAGACCCCCCCCCCCCCCTCAAATTAGACGTCACAAAGCTCTGCCCCCCCCCCCCCCCCCAAAAAAACATATTTCCATTTTGAAAATAAAATATGCTTCAAATCGCTTTCAACTATTGTCATTGTAGTGCGTATTTGATTAGTTAATGTGGCGCTGCACTCTGATGTTGTAGGAGTGTTGTTATAACATTTCTATATTTATTTAAATTTGCGCATTTGATGTGACGTCACACACCCCCTCGTCACACATCGTCACAAATGTCTGACCCCCCCCCCCGTGACGTCATTTATGGACCGCACCAAAGGCTAGTTGTGTTGACGCTTGCCACATATTCCAGCTTTGTGTGGATAAGAGGCCACGTGAAGGGACCTCAGAAGCAGTTCTGCGACGTCGCCTTCCGCGGACCGTTGTTTTAAGGCGGCCGTCTCCCCGTGGGAGTTTGGTGCGGAGCTAGGCAGGAAAGCGCCTGCGCAACAGCATTTCAAAGACATTCATTACCGCAGAGATGAAGGTGAAACTGGACTTGATCAATGCGTGGCCAAAATACCAACCCAGTCCCGCTTTGATGTGACAGGATAAAGAAAATGTCTAGCAGTGTACACACACACAGAGAAAACACAGACCCCGCATATAGCCTTCAAAGGAATGTTTGTCAAGTGCTGTTTGCGAGCACCTATTAAGGCAGAGAACAGCATATGGAGAGGGTGGGGAGGCAGAACCTCGCCCGGCCGCCTTTGTCTCCCCTGTGGTGATGTGTATATTCCGCACCAAGTACTCATTTAAGGCAGTGTATGCCCACAACAACAACCGCCATTCGCCACTAAGTGGCAGTGACGTCACCACGACACTTGTGCCAGGCCATGTGCACCTTGAGGCCACGTGAAGTGTCGAACGCCTGCTGGCAGGAGGTCACGGGGCAGACCCAGCAGGTGCTACGGGTCAACTGACTGAGATGACCGAGATGACTGGCTGATGCACCACCTGTGCCCCCTACTGTGCCAACTTGCTGTGTATGCCCACACACACACACAGTCACAAAGATCCCCCGTGTGTGTGCGTGTTGTGGTTTTGTGTTGTGTGTGTGTTGTGGCTTTATGGTGTGTGTGTTGTGGTTGTTGTGGCTTCATGGTGGGTTGTGGCTTCATGGTGGGTGTGTGTGCGTTGTGGTTTTGTGGTGTGTTGTGATTTTCTGGTGTGTGTGTTGTGGTTTTATGGTGTGTGTGTGTTGTGTGTGTTGTGGCTTCATGGTGTGTGTGTGTTGACCTTATCGTGAGGGCGACCCCTCCCTGGGCTGCAACAGGTGGCACGGTGCGCTCACGCGGGCACGCGACGCACTCGGCCCTTGTGCATTCCGAAAAACAAACCATCAGCAGTTCTCGTCCAAATGCATTCTGGTCCTCGTTGCGTGTCGACCACAATGCACTGCTTCAGCAAACGCTGATGGGTTTAATTGCAAAATGCACAAAGGCCGAGTGCCTGTCACACTTTCCTCTATTTTTGTTGGGTTTTTCCGGCCTGCACTATTAAATCCTTTATATTAAGTTCACTTGCTTGCTTACTTGCTTGCTTGCGTGCTTACGACCGTGCACATTCTTTCGGTCGTTTTTTAAGCCACTTCCCGTGATCCAATCGAGCTGACATTTTGCACACAGACTCGTTGTGCGTGATAATTTATTTTCGTGAAAAACATTTCCAAAATTTTACACTTTTTAGGAATTTTTTAAAATATTTAATTACCAATTGCTTAATGGTGATAGGCAATCATCTGACCCATAGGTGGCAGCCATCTCAAGCCAGAGGACGAGAGGACTCTAGCCGCCCGTTTCAAAGACCAATGTGGGCTGGGTTGTGGCCCATTGAACACGCATATAAAGGATTTATAGTGAAAAACTTTGTTTTTACGGGTTAATTTTTTTTTCCGTCTCGGTTGGGTTTCTGTTTTCGTCATTTCCAGGTGCGTTGTGAGTCCCGATGACTCCCGTTCCATCTGCTGATCTCCTGGCGGAGGACGAGTTGAAGCACTGGGGCACGTTCGTTAAATCCACCATATGTCTTGCCCGCCTCTCTCCATCCCGCAGTAACAATGGGTAATGCGTCTGGTCAATGCGGAAGAGTAGGCCAAATTCTAGATTTGAAGCTTGGGTGTAGGGCCTACCTTGGCTCCTCCCACCCTCAACCAGTATATATAAAAATACGGTTTTCTTGGAATTTCTCTCACTTGATACAGCTATCGTGCTGTGACTGTTCCACCTGAAGACGGAAGCTTGTGTTGCCACCGAAACGTCGTGATTTTTATTTTACTTTTATTAATTTTAATTTTTTTACCTACGTGAATTTACCGAAAAAAACTAAGAATAGTAGGCCAAATATCCTCTAGAGCTCCCTTTCGTGGAAGCCCTTCTCGCCAGCAGTGGCGTGAGGAAGAAATTGCGGGGGCTGCGCCTTTTACCTTTTTGTATACAGTTTGAGAAGTGGTTCATAGTTTGCCGACCATCACCAACCCACGCTTACCGAAATGGTGAAGTATGATCAGAGAACCCAGATGACCGACATGGCATGGGGAGTGGGTCATTGATATTATCCAGGGCTGGAAGATCACGCACAGATTCGTGAAACTCCCTGCCCACAGGCATCGAGGTCGCCATCCACACCCTTCCTCACGGCCAGCGTGTGATGGCAGTACAGCAAGTTGGTTAATGTTCATCTGTCCGGCGTTTGACTGTTAACACCCCTTTCACACGCGCGGGTTTTCTCCAGGTGCTCCGGTTTCCTGCCCCATGGATGAGCACTCATCCATGGAGTTGGCCAAAACATCCCTTGGGTGTAGGAGCGCAGAGCTTGGGAAAAATTGTCGGCGCCAGTTCTGGCTGCTTTTCCCGTTTGTCTATGCGAAAGGACCGCACGTGTAGCAAAACCCTACAGCGTTGATGTTACGCAGATCTAACAAATGCAAACATTCACAATAGAGTTTTTTTGGGGTTAGATCGCGTAAATATAAATGTGTCGTTAAACCCGCCACCACCAGAAACACAGCCAATTAGTAAGGTTTGTCACGTAAGCAAAACGTGCCAATTCGTTACTAGTTCAGCACTAATCGGTGTGTCGGAGAGTCAATCCACAACATTTTCAGTTCGAGTACGACGTTTGGCCAGTAATTACAACGACCATCATCAGGCGACAGCCAGATTTGTGAAGAAATCTGATGTCGTCACCTTAATTATGGACATTGGTTCGCGATAACCATGCGTGGTAAACCAAAGCAATCACTGTGACACCTCCAATTAATCACGGTTGGGCTACGCGCGGTGCGAAAGAACGTACATTGCAGTCGTAGTATTGTTAATATTACTTACCACCGCAGTTTCTAGATCTGGGCAAACCCTGGACAGGGCGTGTGAATGGTTATCCTCAGGTGAGAGCAGCAGCTAGACAGGTCTGACGACTACAATAGTCGGACTTCTGCTTCTCGACGAGGGAGCCGCGCCCCTTCCCGTCTCACGTTTATTCTCGTCACCTGGTTTAATTATTTCCTATTTTTGTTCTCTCTTCATAAAAGTCAAACACGTGGCTTTCGCGGCGCTATCTTCGTCCGTGGGCCAGGATGTCAACCCTCGGGCGTTCATTTAATTAAAGGGAGAACTCACACGCCCGCACTCTCACGCACATACACACAGACGCGCGCACACACACACTCAGATGACACGTGGGCCCCACAAAGGGCAATCGGGGCCGTCGTGACGCGGTACCTGCGAAAGAGTACCTTGAGGACGGCCGTCATATAATTATTTTAATGGAACACTTTGAGATCAAATTTCACAACGTGACGATTACCACCAAGTCATTTTCCCGTAGCGTTCTAGCTGTGTGACGAGTCACGTTAACGTTGCATTGTTTTTTTTTGTATTTTGCTGCACACGCACAAAATAAATTCCCAGCAGCATTTCGTCTACGAGGGAGTCGAGAATGTACTGCGTGGAGAAAGGGGACGAGATGAAGAGGATGGGGAAGGGGTGGAGGGACAGGAACACAGGGTCAGAGTAGACGAGGAGAGGGTGGAGGAGGGAGAGGTTGCGTCAGGGACTCGCTGCTGCTGCACGGAGCGGCGTCTGTTCTCATAGGGGGCGGGGCGAGGGGCTCAGAGTGGGGGTGGCCACTCACAGAAGTCACGTGATTCACGGGAAGGCTTGAGCTGACGTGGAGAGAGCGGTGAGCGCAGCCGCTCCCACTGCGCCACATCGCCATCAGAGAGAACATAAACTTTGGGAAAAGTTTCTGTTCTCTTTGATGGCAAAAAAAACAAGGGTGGCACAGTAGGGTTTTTTACAATCGGGTTTAATTGTCTTTTATATTAAACCCGATCATCTGAGGTTGGGAGAAATCCGGTTTAATTGGTTCTAATTGCAGAACCGCACTTCTCAACGATGGGCTTCATCTATTCCAAGCTAAGGAACTCACTGGCGCCCACGACTGTGGAGAAGCTCGTGTTCATCACGACCAACCTGCCCGCCGCATTCTACGACTACCCCGTGCCCGACGGCCCCGAGTACGATAGCAGCACCGACGAGAAAGCAGCCTAAGCCTTGGATCAGAGTTTCGTATTCATTAAACCAGGTTTTAATTCCCCGAAATCGGGTTTAATTGCATGAAAAAAACTGATCATGTAAAAGATTTCAGTCTCGGGGGAGCCGAATTGTGCTGAGAACGCCACCTTCAAGTTAGACACCGTACGTCACGTGATTCGCGGGAGGCTTGAGATGATTTAGGTGGATGTGTGGGTGTCTGATGGTGGATGTGCCGCGTCGCCCGCGAGTTCACGGTTAGGAACTCTACGATGAGCATCAGATGTCACTTTTTAAATCATTTATATTAAGTTCACTTGCTTGCGCGCTTACGACCGTGCAAATCTTTCGGTCGTTTTTTAACCCACTTCCCGTGATCCAATCGAGCTGACATTTTGCACACAGACTCGTTGTGCGTGACAATTTATTTTCGTGAAATTTTTTTTTCCAAAATTTTCAACATTTTAGGATTTTTTTTTATATTTAATTACCAATTGCTTAATGGTGGCAGGCAATCATCTGACCCATAGGTGGCAGCCATCTCAAGCCAGAGGACGAGAGGACTCTAGCCGCCACGCATATAAAGGATTTACAGTGAAAAACTTTGTTTTTACGGGTTAATTTTTACAGCATTCAGAAGCTGCTCCGTGGACCGTTCTCGCACTGCCCTTGCGAGAAGATCCGCGTGGAATCTTTGACTCGCGACGCGACGTCGAATTGTGGAACAATACCCCAAATCGCATCTTATGAAGGATTGGGATCAGACACCTGCGCGCCTGCTGACCCAACACTTTTTCATTTAAAGTTCCCACCGGGTTCGTTGTGAGATGCCCCCCCCCCCCCCCCTGGGGAGGCTGTCCTCCCCGGTCGATGATCTCGGATTATCTTGTTCAGGTCAAGCAACAGCGGCAGCTGCTGTTGCTGCGGCAGCATCAGAGGCAACAGAAGGGGTTGCGAGGGGAGGGGTAGTGGCGAGGTGGGTGGTGGAGGGAGTATATGTTACAAAGAGAAAGGTCCCCCGGATGGTCACACAGATTGTAAGGACAAGTGCTGTCTTCACGCAAAGGCAAATATCCACGTATAGCCTGAACAGACTGTAGGGGTAAGTGCTGTTAGCGGGCTCCTATGAAGGCCGGCACGGCACACGATGGGGTGGGTGGCCAGAACCACGCCCGGCCGCCTTTGTCTCCCTAGTAACAATGTTTACACACCGCACCAGGTACTGATTTGAGGCTGAGTTGACCTAGGGGAGGCCCCCAGGACCGGTTCAAATAATCGTCGCTGGTGTTGGCCGTGCGCGGGAATCAACCCGGGTCGCCAGGTTCGTAGCGCAGCGCGCTAACTGCTACACCACCGCTCCCCCACACACACAGACATACAAAGACACACACACAGACACACACACACACGTGCGTGGGTATTTTTTATAAAAACACGACGATGCAGGGTGGGCTGTCACCTATGTGTGATCTATGTCTGTTTACCCAGCCAACAGCATAGCTACCTGAATGGCAGGCTATTTCTGTGTGTGTGTATATAGGTCGACTCAGCCTCAAATGTGTACCTGGTTGTGGCGTGTTAACATCACCACGAGGGAGACAAAGGCGGCCCGGTGTAGTGCTGGCCACCCACCCCATCGTGTGCCGTGCCGGCCTTCATAGGTACTCGTTAACAGCACTTTCCCTCACAGTCTCTTAAGGCTAAACGGGGCAGCTTTGTCTTGTGTGTGTTGGGGGCGTCGTGGTGCACTGCGTGACGAATCCGGCCACGTGGCTTTGATTCCCTCCCCAAGGTTTCAACCAACATTGACCAAAGTGGTGAAGTATGGCTGAACAACTCCGCGTGGCCAACAGTGTGGGGAGGCCTCCATCGAAGATGGATTGACGCAAGGGCACTTGAAAGTGATTGACTTTGACGCGTGTTAATCTTGTCAGCGTCGACGCTGAGAAGCGCTTCAGTCACCAAAGGTCTTGAACTGTAACAGCCTCATGTCACTAGACACTGCAAAACTAAACACTACACTATACACTACACTATACACTGCAAAACTATACACTCTACTATACACTGCACGCTACTATACACTGCACCACTATACACTACACTATACACTATACTATACACTACACTATACACCAGAGGTGTGGACTCGAGTCATGTGACTTGGACTCGAGTCAGACTCGAGTCATGAATTTGATGACTTGCGACTCGACTTGGACTTGCATAACAATGACTTTGTCCCACCTATGCTATACACTACACGCTTCTATACACTGCACTACTATACACTGCACCACGATACACTACACTATACACTACACTATACACTGCAACATTATACACTCTACTATACACTACACGCTTCTATACACTGCACTACTATACATTGCACTATACACTACACTATACACTACACTATACACTACACCACTATACACTACACTATACACTACACTATACACTACACTATACACTGCACTACTATACACTAGTGTACACTACACTATACACGACACTATACACTGCACTATTGTATACTACACTATACACTACTATACACTACACTACTATACACTATTGTACACTACACTATACACTACTATACACTACACAATACACTGCTATATACTACACTATACACTGCACTACTATACAGTACTACTATACACTACACTCCACTACTATACTGTACACTATTGTACACTACACTATACACTACTATACACTGCAAAACTATACACTACACTCTTCTATACACTGCACCACTATACACTACACTATACACTACTATACACTGCTATATACTACACTATACACTGCACTACTGTACACTATTGTACACTACACTATACACTACTATACACTGCACAACTATACACTCCACAATACACTGCTATACACTACACTGCACTACTATACACTACACTATACACTGCAAAACTAT
This sequence comes from Lampetra planeri, assembly GCF_965212315.1. Lineage (NCBI taxonomy): Eukaryota > Metazoa > Chordata > Hyperoartia > Petromyzontiformes > Petromyzontidae > Lampetra > Lampetra planeri. The sequence goes on from NC_136159.1 coordinate 7,131,837, forward strand.
ACACTCCACTATACACTACACGCTACTATACACTGCACCACTATACACTACACTATACACTATACTATACACTACACTATACACTATACTATACACTGCACTACTATACACTGCTATACACTACACTATACACTACTATACACTGCACCACTATACACTGCTATACACTATACTATACACTACACTATACACTGCACTGCTATACACTACACTATACACTGCACTGCTATACACTATACTATACACTACACTATACACTGCACTGCTATACACTACACTATACACTACACTATACACTACACTATACACTGCACTACTATACACTGCTATACACTATACTATACACTACTATACACTACACTATACACTACTATACACTGCACTACTATACACTATTGTACACTACACTATACACTACTATACACTGCACTACTATACACTGCTATACACTACACTATACACTACACTATACACTGCACTACTATACACTATTGTACACTACACTATACACTGCTATACACTACACAATGCACTGCTATATACTACACTATACACTACTATACACTGCACTACTATACCCTACGATACACTACACTATAGACTACACTATACACTACACATTACTATACACTGCACTACTATACACTGATAAACACTGCACTACTATACACTACACGATACACTACACTATAGACTACACTATAGACTACACTATACACTACACGATACACTACACTATACACTACACTATACACTACACTATACACTACACACTATACACTACACTCAACTGTTACAGCCTCACGTCGGTTCTCTGCTATCGCCCCCCTCGGTGTGGACCCCTCAAATCCCTTTGCACACCCGCAACATCGAATGCACTCCGACTTTCAAGAAACGTCTCGAGGCCTCTCCATCAGTGTCGGGTCGCAGAGCTCTCGAGCAGACCCTGAGCTTGGCCTGGCGCCCCTGAGTCGTTGACTTGTCTGCAAAATCTGGTGCGTTCTAAATGACGTCATGATTGTGATGATGATTGTGATGATTGTGGTGATGATTGTGATTGTTGTGATGATTGTGATTGTTATGATTGTGATTGTTATGATGATTGTGATTGTTATGATGATTGTGATGATGATTGTGATTGTTATGATGATTGTGATGATGATTATTGTGATTGTTATGATGATTGTGATGATGATTGTGATTGTTGTAATGATTGTGATGATGATTATTGTGATTGTTATGATGATTGTGATCGTTATGATGATTGTGATTGTGATGATGATGATTGTGATGATGATGATTGTGATTGTTGTGATGATTGTGATTGTTATGATTGTGATTGTTATGATGATTGTGATGATTATTGTGATTGTGATGATGATTGTGATTGTTGTGATGATGATTGTGATGATGATTGTGATTGTTGTGATTGTTATTGTTATGATGATTGAGATGATAATTGTGATGATGATTGATTGTTATGATGATTGTGATTGTGATGATGATTGTAATGATGATTGTGATTGTTATGATTGTGATGATGATTGTGATTGTTATGATTGTGATCATGATTGTGATGATGATTGTGATTGTTGTGATGATTGTGATTGTGATGATTGTGATTGTTATGATGATTGTGATTGTGATTGTTCTGATGATTGTGATGGTGATGATTGTGATTGTTGTGATGATTGTGATTGTTGTGATGATTGTGATGATGATCGTGATTGTTATGATGATTGTGATGATGATTGTGATTGTTATGATGATTGTGATGATTGTGATTGTTGTGATGATTGTCATGATGATTGTGATTGTTGTGATGATTGTGATTGTTATGATTGTGATTGTTATGATGATTGTGATGATGATTGTGATGATGATTGTGATTGTGATGATGATTGTGATTGTTATGATTGATTGTTATGATGATTGTGATTGTGATGATAATTGTAATGATGATTGTGATTGTGATAATGATTGTGCTTGTGATGATTGTGATTGTTATGATGATTGATTGTGATGATGATTGTGATTGTTATGATGATTGTGATGATGATTGTGATTGTTATGATGATTGTGATTGTGATGATGATGATTGGTATGATGATTGTGATTGTGATGATGATTGTGATGATGATTGTGATTGTTGTGATTGTGATGATTGTGATTGTTATGATGATTGTGATGATGATTGTGATTGTGATGATGATTGTGATGATGATTGTGATGATGATTGTGATTGTGATGATGATTGTGATTGTTATGATTGATTGTTATGATGATTGTGATTGTGATGATAATTGTAATGATGATTGTGCGTGTGATGATGATTGTGATTGTTATGATGATTGATTGTGATGATTGTGATTGTTATGATGATTGTGATGATGATTGTGATTGTTATGATGATTGTGATGATGATGGTGATTGTTATGATGATTGTGATGATGATTGTGATTGTTGTAATGATTGTGATGATGATTATTGTGATTGTTATGATGATTGTGATTGTTATGATGATTGTGATTGTGATGATGATGATTGTGATGATGATGATTGTGATTGTTGTGATGATTGTGATTGTTATGATTGTGATTGTTAAGATGATTGTGATGATTATTGTGATTGTGATGATGATTGTGATTGTTGTGATGATTGTGATGATGATTGTGATTGTTGTGATGATTGTGATGATGATTGTGATGATGATTGTGATGATGATTGTGATTGTTGTGGTTGTTATTGTTATGATGATTGAGATGATGATTGTGATGATGATTGATTGTTATGATGATTGTGATTGTGATGATGATTGTAATGATGATTGTGATTGTTATGATTGTGATGATGATTGTGATTGTTATGATTGTGATCATGATTGTGATGATGATTGTGATTGTTGTGATGATTGTGATTGTGATGATGATTGTGATTGTTATGATGATTGTGATTGTGATTGTTCTGATGATTGTGATGGTGATGATTGTGATTGTTGTGATGATTGTGATTGTTGTGATGATTGTGATGATGATCGTGATTGTTATGATGATTGTGATGATGATTGTGATTGTTATGATGATTGTGATGATTGTGATTGTTGTGATGATTGTGATGATGATTGTGATTGTTGTGATGATTGTGATTGTTATGATGATTGTGATGAAGATTGTGATGATGATTGTGATTGTGATGATGATTGTGATTGTTATGATTGATTGTTATGATGATTGTGATTGTGATGATAATTGTAATGATGATTGTGATTGTGATGATGATTGTGCTTGTGATGATGATTGTGATTGTTATGATGATTGATTGTGATGATGATTGTGATTGTTATGATGATTGTGATGATTGTGATTGTTATGATGATTGTGATTGTGATGATGATGATTGGTATGATGATTGTGATTGTGATGATGATTGTGATGATGATTGTGATTGTTGTGATTGTGATGATGATTGTGATTGTTATGATGATTGTGATGATGATTGTGATTGTGATGATGATTGTGATTGTGATGATGATTGTGATTGTTATGATTGATTGTTATGATGATTGTGATTGTGATGATAATTGTAATGATGATTGTGCGTGTGATGATGATTGTGATTGTTATGATGATTGATTGTGATGATGATTGTGATTGTTATGATGATTGTGATGATGATTGTGATTGTTATGATGATTGTGATGATGATTGTGATGATGATGATTGGTATGATGATTGTGATTGTGATGATGATTGTGATTGTTATGATGCTTGTGATTGTTATGATGCTTGTGATGATGATGATTGTGATGATGATTGTGATTGTTATGATTGTGATGATGATTGTGCGACGGCAGGAGACGGAGAAGCACGTGGATCGCACGACGCAAGATCGTGACGTCGCGTTGGGCACGCGAAGAGAGAGGGGGGGGCAGCACCACTCGCCCGGGGGGGGGGGGGATGCCCCCACTGGGTGAGACTCCTCAACGGAGTTGGCAGCTAAAAGGGAGGAGGAGCGCCCCAAGAGGTTTTTCCCACCATCCACCACGGAGATGGAGCCACGGAATGAGCTCGCGACGACTTTGGGGGAGGCCTTCATCCAGCTGTGGATGAATCATGGCTGGTGATGATGGTGATGACGACGACGACGATGATATGCGTTGTCGTCGTTGTTGTTACTATGCACCAGGTTCTCTCCTCGGGACCAGTGAAGCGAGGGGAGGGGCCCAGGACAGGTTCAGATCATCGCCATGGCCAGGAATTCAACTTGGGTTTGCCAGACACATCACAGACACATCACAGACACACACACACATCGCAGACACACACATCACAGACACACACACATCACAGACACACACACATCACAGACACACACACACACATCACAGACACACACACATCACAGACACACACACACACATCACAGACACACACACATCACAGACACACACACACACACATCACAGACACACACACACACACATCACAGACACACACACACATCACAGACACACACACACACACATCACAGACACACACACACACACATCACAGACACACACACACATCACAGACACACACACACATCACAGACACACACACACATCACAGACACACACACACATCACAGACACACACACACACACATCACAGACACACACACACATCACAGACACAGACACACATCACAGACACACACACACATCACAAACACACACACATCACAAACACACACACATCACAAACACACACACATCACAAACACACACACATCACAGACACACACACACACATCACAGACACACACACACACATCACAGACACACACACACACATCACAGACACACACACACACATCACAGACACACACACACACATCACAGACACACACACACACATCACAGACACACACACACATCACAAACACACACACACACATCACAAACACACACACATCACAAACACACACACATCACAAACACACACACATCACAGACACACACACACACATCACAGACACACACACACATCACAGACATCACAGACACACACACACATCACAGACACACACACACACATCACAAACACACACACACATCACAGACACACACACACATCACAGACACACACACATCACAGACACACACACACACATCACACACACACACACACATCACAGACACATCACAGACTGTAGGGGCAAGTGCTGTTAGCGAGCACCTAATGAAGGCCGGCACGGCACACGAGGGGGTGGGTGGTCAACACCACGCCCGGCCGCATTTGTCTCCTCAGTGACGATGTTTAACACACCGCACCAGGTAGTCATTTGAGGCTGAGTCTACCTTGGGGAGGCCCCCAGGACCGGTTCAGATAATCGTCACCGGTGTTGGCCATGAGCGGGAATTGAACCCGGGTGGCCAGGTTCGTAGCGCAGCGCGCTGACCGCTGCCCCACCACTCCCCACACACACACAAACACACACACACGTGTAGTGCATAAACACACAAAAACACACACACAGACACACACACACGTGTAGTGCATAAACACACAAAAACACACACACACAGACACACACACAAAACACACACACACAGACACACACACAAAACACACACACACAGACACACACACAAAACACACACACACGTGTACTGCATAAACACACACAAAAACACACACACACAGACACACACAGAAAACACTCACACACACACGCGTACTGCATAAACACACACACACAGACACACACACAAAACACACACACACGTGTACTGCATAAACACACACAAAGAAAACACACACGTGTACAGCATAAACGCACACACACAAAAACACACACGTGTAGTGCATAAACAAACACACACAAAAAACACACACGTGTACTGCATAAACACACACACACCACTCCCGAAGACACAAAAAAACACACCCACCCTCTAAAATCACACACAACACACACAGCACGAGTGTGTTACAAAAACAAGAGAGATGTAAAAGTAATTTAATAAATAAAGCGGTAAATTAATTGCCGCTGCTGTCCACGAAGAGAATGCAGGCAGCAGGAGAGAGAGTGCACCATGGGACACGCTTTGTCCTCTCGCTCCACTCGGCGTGCGTCACGCGGGGCACACCGCCTGCCAACGAGCCCCACCACTCGTCCCACCACTCGTCCCACCACTCGTCCCACCACTCGTCCCACCACTCGTCCCACCACTCGTCCCACCACTCGCCCTCTCTCGCCCTCTCTAGCCCCACCACTCGTCCCACCACTCGCCCTTTCTAGCCCCACCACTCGTCCCACCGCTCGCCCTCTCTCGCCCCACCACTCGCCCCACCACTCGCCCTCTCTAGCCCCACCACTCGTCCCACCACTCGCCCCACCACTCGTCCCACCGCTCGTCCTCTCTAGCCCCACCACTCGCCTCACCACTCGCCCTCTCTCGCCCCACCACTCGTCCCACCACTCGTCCCACCACTCGCCCTCTCTAGCCCCACCACTCGTCCCACCACTCGTCCCACCACTCGCCCTCTCTAGCCCCACCACTCGTCCCACCGCTCGTCCTCTCTAGCCCCACCACTCGTCCCACCACTCGCCCTCTCTAGCCCCACCACTCGTCCCACCACTCGCCCTCTCTAGCCCCACCACTCGCCCTCTCTAGCCCCACCACTCGTCCCACCACTCGCCCTTTCTAGCCCCACCACTCGTCCCACCACTCGCCCTCTCTAGCCCCACCACTCGCCCCACCACTCGCCCTCTCTCGCCCCACCACTCGTCCCACCACTCGCCCTTTCTAGCCGCAGCACTCGCCCCACCACTCGTCCCACCACTCGCCCCACCACTCGCCCTCTCTAGCCCCACCACTCGTCCCACCACTCGCCCCACCACTCGTCCCACCGCTCGTCCTCTCTAGCCCCACCACTCGCCCTCTCTAGCCCCACCACTCGCCCCACCACTCGTCCCACCACTCGCCCCACCACTCGCCTCACCACTCGCCCTCTCTCGCCCCACCACTCGCCCCACCACTCGTCCTACCACTCGCCCCAACACTCGTCCCACCACTCGCCCTCTCTAGCCCCACCACTCGTCCCACCACTCGTCCTCTCTAGCTCCACCACTCGCCTCACCACTCGCCCTCTCTCGCCCCACCACTCGCCCTTTCTAGCCCCACCACACGTCCCACCACTCGCCCTCTCTAGCCCCACCACTCGCCCTTTCTAGCCCCACAACTCGTCCCACCACTCGCCCTCTCTAGCTCACCACTCGCCCCACCACTCGCCCTCTCTCGCTCCACCACTCGTCCCACCATTCGCCCTTTCTAGCCGCAGAACTCGCCCCACCACTCGTCCCACCACTCGTCCCACCACTCGCCCTCTCTAGCCCCACCACTCGCCCCACCACTCGCCCTCTCTAGCCCCACCACTCGTCCCACCACTCGCCCTCTCTAGCTCCACCACTCGCCCCACCACTCGTCCCACCACTCGTCCCACCGCTCGCCCTTTCTAGCCCCACCACTCGCCCCACCACTCGCACTCAACTCACTCTTCCCCTAACTCTACCAAATACCCCGACGCTGACTCATCAGAAGGTGGTCAACAATAGGAGACTCCATCTGTTCCTTCTGTATGGGATACAGTGTTGCCCCCTCGCACGCGCGGGTGTTGTCCATGTGCTCCGCTTTTCGCCCACATGTGAACACCCTTTAATTGGCCGAGAACACCTTAATATGTAGAGGACTGCAGGGCTTGGATGTGGAGGAGGGTGGGGGGGGCGGGTTGAATTTGACGCCACCACGTGGCTGCTGCTGTCTTCCGGCTCAGCTGTGGTTCCTCCTCGTGCCCTTGAGTCGCCCTTGAGTCGCCCTCTGTCTCTGAGCTCTCTCTCTCTCTGAGTCATCTTCTCTCTCTGAGTCCCTCCCCCCTCCTCATCTCTCTCTGAGTCTTCTATCTCTGGAAGCGCTCAGTGTGCGACAGAGGAGGCTCCTGTCGAGAGGAATTAGCGAGAGGGGTGCGACTCTTTTATTGGAGGGTGGAGTCACGCCTTTTTTTTGGGGGGGGGGGGTGGCAGGGGTTGATTTGGCACGATGTTTGTAAATGCCACCGTAAAAAACCTCCAACTTCAACAGCGCTCAGCACTGAGCAGGCTCAATGAGAACGGTGCCATCAATTCTGCACACAAAGGGAAGCCCCCCCCCCCACCACCTTGGCAGCAACTGATGTCACGCGTGCGCTGTGGCCAGGACCACGCCCGGCCGCCTTTGTCTCCCTCGTGCCGACGTATGCACACCGTTCCCGAGGCACTCGTTTGAGGCCGAGTCGACCTAGCCGCCGAGACCCAGCAAATTATTTTAGATAATCGTCGCCGGTGTTGGCCGCGAATGGGAATCGAACTCGGGTCGTCGGGTTGTGCAAGGCGCTGCTCGTGACCGCCTATCGGGGTGGGAACGCCTCCCAAGGAGACGCTTTGCGAGGAGCATCACCCCGGCCGCCTTTGTCTCCCCCAGTGCCGGTGTCGCACGCGGCCTCGTTCCGTTTCGCAGCGCGTGCTTTGTACATTCATCGTCGACGGCGGGATGACACCGCCGAAGTCGCCGCACTTGAGAGAACCTGGTGTGTGTGTGTTTCAAGGCCATAGCCATGGAGTCAACATTGGGGGAGACCAAATCTTACAGGGTGTCTGGGGGTCCCAACCCAGGAAAATATCTAAATTTTTAAACTAATTTCCTGCCTATAATATTAAAAAAATTCACTAATACATGGGATGGACTTTTTATTTATTTTTGACAATAATGTCTAATAGTGTATTGTATTAAATTGCTCTGTTTTAACTTTTTTTTACATTTCTTGATTCATTGTATGTAATGGCAGAGATTAGGGATTAATAAAGTACAACCATAACCACAATCATATAAACAGCAATCTATGCTGTGAAGACAAGTCCAGATATTGTGGCCAAGGTTTAGCAAATTGTTCTTTTTATTTATAAAGCATAGCATTATATATTTTACAGCAATATATTTGGGAGGGACATTTTGAGCATATTTGAATATTGGGGGGGGGGGGGGGATTGGGGGGCGGATGTGTCTCCCCCAATATATATTATATAATTACGTCCTTGTTTTTTTGTGAACGCACGCATGATGCTAGACGTCATTCGCACCGCAACTTCAGCCGACGGCGCTCCATCGAAGGGGGTGCCACGAAGAGGCGCCTGGCACTTGGACTCGGCCCAGCGATCGTCTGCCGCACCGAGTCAGCGTCTCGAGCGCTCTCACGGGGAAAACACGCTCAACCCCAGGGCTCGAACCCAAGCTTCGAGCAGTGTTGGCCACAGTCCTCATTAGACCCTCTAAGACAGTTTAACACGCAGTCGGGCTTTCGCGAACAATATCATCCATAAGGGGGTTTTTTTGGGGAGGGGTTAGATCTCGTAAATATATAAATGTGTCGTTAAACCCGCCACCACCCGAAACAGCCAATTAGTAAGGTTTGTCACGTAAACAGAACGTGTCAATTCGTTACTGGTACAGCACTAACCAGTTTGTTGGAGAGCCAAGCCACGTGTAAGCAAAGGCACGTATACATGTTGTGGCTTCTCCACGAATCTGGCTGTCGCCTGATGAAGCTAGTTGTAATTACTGGCGAAACGTCGTACTCAGATTGTAAATGTTGTGTCTTTGCTCTCCAACTCATCGGTGTGCTGTACTAGGAACGAATTGACACGTTTACGTTTCGGGTGGGGGGCGGGTTTAACGACACCTCTAAGGACAGGCACCTAGAGCACGTGGACTTAACACGAGCATCTCAACGGCGTTGGCTTTGGATATCTGACACAGCCATTATGAAGCCTCTCACACACAGACAAGACACACAGATTCTAGATTTGAATCTTTCGTGACTGCAATGATTCAACTCTTTGGTTTTTTTGGGTAAAGTCACGTAGGTTAAAAATAAAAGAAATGAAAATAACTAAATTAAATCACGACGTTTCGTGCGCAACACAAGCGTCCTTCTTCAGGTGGGGACATCGTAGCGAAAGCACAACCGCTGAAGTGTCTTAATTTAGTTGTTTTCATTTATTTGATTAGATTTTTTTACCTAAGTGACTTTACCGAAAAAACCAAAAAGTAAAACACCCAGAGACCGTGGACTCACGCTTAGGATCTCAGCAGTGTTGGGTTAGGAGATCTGACACAGCCATCATGAACCCTCTTTGAAAGAAAGGGAGAGACAGACACAGAACAGGCCACATAGTTTAAACCCATGCAGGCCCTGCGTGGGTTTGGCTCGTAGTCTCTGGCACAGCCACCGTGAGCCAACGTGAGACACCACCCAGGGGACATCATCGGAGCCCTCTGTGACAACCGTTTCCGTGGCCAGTGGTGGCGCTCGGCATGAACAAAGCCAAGTAAAAACACGGGCTCCCAAGTAGCTCAACGCGGCTCCCTCATCTTTGGGAACTAAAAAAAACCCAGAGATGCACCAAAACTCAGCTCGAACTGAGATCCGAATGATAATAATAATCTCCATATATATGAAAGGCAAAGTTGTGAATATGTGTGTCTGTTCAAAATGTTTAGCGTACTTTCCCGACATGCAACAAACTGGAAATTTGCCACGTGGGTACTTTACATACTGTACACCAGAGGTGTGGACTCGAGTCATGTGACTTGGACTCGAGTCAGACTCGAGTCAGACTCGAGTCATGAATTTGATGACTTGCGACTCGACTTGGACTTGCATAACAATGACTTTGTCCCACCTCTGCTGTACACCATGCAAAAGTTATAAAAATCCACTTTTTATAGTTTTTTGTGGGGAGGGAGCTCAATAATGAATTATTTTTTTGCACGGCAAGTGAGCTGTGACGTCACATCTGTCACGTGACCCGCGCATGTGGAAGCGCAACGCATTGTAGTGTAGCGGGTAGCGCGCCGCGCTACGAACCCGGCGACCCGAGTTCGATTCCCGCTCACGGCCACTACCGGTGACGATTATTTCAACCGCTCCTGGGCCTCCCCTAGGTCGACTCAGCCTCAAACGAGTAACTGGTGTGGTGTGTGAACATCGCCACTGGGGAGACAAAGGTGGCCGGGCGTGGTGGATCCAAGTCCCGGGCGAAGCCGGGTAGTACAGCTCATGATAATATACATTTTAAAAATGGCACAGCACTACTGTATTAGAATAGAAGTTTATTATGTGTGGGGCTATTAACAGGTCAATCGAGTGCCATAGAATCAAGTTGTGTAGCCGCGTCGAGCGGCCAAATCAAATGTCTGCTTAGGGTCCTCAATGGGGTGGGGATCTCCACTGACCCTGGGTGACCCTGGGTGACCCTGGGTGACCCTGGGTGACCCTGGCTGTCGATTGAAAGCGGTGGGGAGGGATGCATACAGTATGAAGATAAAGGCGCGGCCCTGCAACGGCTCGCTCACGCCACTGCCAGCGGAAGGCCCTCCGCTCGAGGGAGTTTTATAGCGAGGTGTATTCGGCCTACTCTTCCACGCTCGCCAAACATCTTGGTTGAAGAAGGTGGAAGCAACCCAGACTTTACACCACCACCACCACCACACGAACTGCCCATCAGCTAATTGTGCTTGAACCCATGTATCACTGCTCGGTGGAACAGAGGGGGTTGAGATGCGACCTCAAAGTCGCAATTCCGGCTCGCTGCTCACCATAACACAATGGGCAGGGCACATTTTTCATAAATGTCCCTGACATATATATATAGACAATTTAGTTTCGTAACTTGTTTTCATTATTCTTATTCTATCACGATTATAAGCGCGCACAATGCGAGGTTAATTCCGTCTTTCCGCAGGGCGTGTTCAGCCTTTTAGTGCGAAATCCCAAGGCGCGCGCAGAGAGACAGAAACACTCCGAGTGTTTGCTGAACCACAGCACGGAGCACGCTCGCGCCGAGAGGGAGAAACACTCCGAGTGTTTGCTGAACCACAGCACGGGGCACGCTCGCGCCGAGAGGGAGAAACACTCCGAGTGTTTGCTGAACCACAGCACGGGGCACGCTCGCGCCGAGAGGGAGAGACACTCCGAGTGTTTGCTGAACCACAGCACGGAGCACGCTCGCGCCGAGAGGGAGAAACACTCCGAGTGTTTGCTGAACCACAGCACGGGGCACGCTCGCGCCGAGAGGGAGAAACACTCCGAGTGTTTGCTGAACCACAGCACGGAGCACGCTCGCGCCGAGAGGGAGAGACACTCCGAGTGTTTGCTGAACCACAGCACGGAGCACGCTCGCGCCGAGAGGGAGAGACACTCCGAGTGTTTGCTGAACCACAGCACGGAGCACGCTCGCGCCGAGAGGGAGAGACACTCCGAGTGTTTGCTGAACCACAGCACGGAGCACGCTCGCGCCGAGAGGGAGAAACACTCCGAGTGTTTGCTGAACCACAGCACGGGGCACGCTCGCGCCGAGAGGGAGAGACACTCCGAGTGTTTGCTGAACCACAGCACGGAGCACGCTCGCGCCGAGAGGGAGAGACACTCCGAGTGTTTGCTGAACCACAGCACGGAGCACGCTCGCGCCGAGAGGGAGAAACACTCCGAGTGTTTGCTGAACCACAGCACGGAGCACGCTCGCACCGAGAGGGAGAGACACTCCGAGTGTTTGCTGAACCACAACCCGGAGCACGCTCGCACCGAGAGGGAGAGACACTCCGAGTGTTTGCTGAACCACAGCACGGAGCACGCTCGCGCCGAGAGGGAGAAACACTCCGAGTGTTTGCTGAACCACAGCACGGGGCACGCTCGCGCTGAGAGGGAGAGACACTCCGAGTGTTTGCTGAACCACAGCACGGAGCACGCTCGCGCCGAGAGGGAGAAACACTCCGAGTGTTTGCTGAACCACAGCACGGGGCACGCTCGCGCCGAGAGGGAGAGACACTCCGAGTGTTTGCTGAACCACAGCACGGGGCACGCTCGCGCCGAGAGGGAGAAACACTCCGAGTGTTTGCTGAACCACAGCACGGGGCACGCTCGCGCCGAGAGGGAGAGACACTCCGAGTGTTTGCTGAACCACAGCACGGGGCACGCTCGCGCCGAGAGGGAGAGACACTCCGAGTGTTTGCTGAACCACAGCACGGGGCACGCTCGCGCCGAGAGGGAGAAACACTCCGAGTGTTTGCTGAACCACAGCACGGGGCACGCTCGCGCCGAGAGGGAGAGACACTCCGAGTGTTTGCTGAACCACAGCACGGGGCACGCTCGCGCCGAGAGGGAGAGACACTCCGAGTGTTTGCTGAACCACAGCACGGGGCACGCTCGCGCCGAGAGGGAGAGACACTCCGAGTGTTTGCTGAACCACAGCACGGAGCACGCTCGCGCCGAGAGGGAGAAACACTCCGAGTGTTTGCTGAACCACAGCACTGAGCACGCTCGCGCCGAGAGGGAGAAACACTCCGAGTGTTTGCTGAACCACAACACGGAGCACGCTCGCGCCGAGAGGGAGAAACACTCCGAGTGTTTGCTGAACCACAGCACGGAGCACGCTCACGCCGAGAGGGAGAAACACTCCGAGTGTTTGCTGAACCACAACACTGAGCACGCTCGCGCCGAGAGGGAGAGACACTCCGAGTGTTTGCTGAACCACAGCACTGAGCACGCTCGCGCCGAGAGGGAGAAACACTCCGAGTGTTTGCTGAACCACAGCACGGAGCACGCTCGCGCCGAGAGGGAGAAACACTCCGAGTGTTTGCTGAACCACAGCACGGAGCACGCTCGCGCCGAGAGGGAGAAACACTCCGAGTGTTTGCTGAACCACAGCACTGAGCACGCTCGCGCCGAGAGGGAGAAACACTCCGAGTGTTTGCTGAACCACAGCACGGAGCACGCTCGCGCCGAGAGGGAGAAACACTCCGAGTGTTTGCTGAACCACAGCACGGAGCACGCTCGCGCCGAGAGGGAGAGACACTCCGAGTGTTTGCTGAACCACAGCACGGAGCACGCTCGCGCCGAGAGGGAGAAACACTCCGAGTGTTTGCTGAACCACAGCACGGGGCACGCTCGCGCCGAGAGGGAGAGACACTCCGAGTGTTTGCTGAACCACAGCACGGAGCACGCTCGCGCCGAGAGGGAGAAACACTCCGAGTGTTTGCTGAACCACAGCACGGAGCACGCTCGCGCCGAGAGGGAGAAACACTCCGAGTGTTTGCTGAACCACAGCACGGAGCACGCTCGCGCCGAGAGGGAGAAACACTCTGAGTGTTTGCTGAACCACAGCACGGGGCACGCTCGCGCCGAGAGGGAGAGACACTCCGAGTGTTTGCTGAACCACAGCACGGAGCACGCTCGCGCCGAGAGGGAGAAACACTCCGAGTGTTTGCTGAACCACAGCACTGAGCACGCTCGCGCCGAGAGGGAGAAACACTCCGAGTGTTTGCTGAACCACAACACGGAGCACGCTCGCGCCGAGAGGGAGAAACACTCCGAGTGTTTGCTGAACCACAGCACTGAGCACGCTCGCGCCGAGAGGGAGAAACACTCCGAGTGTTTGCTGAACCACAGCACGGAGCACGCTCGCGCCGAGAGGGAGAAACACTCCGAGTGTTTGCTGAACCACAGCACGGAGCACGCTCGCGCCGAGAGACAGAGACACTCCGAGTGTTTGCTGAACCACAACATGGTGCACGCTCGCGCCGAGAGGGAGAAACACTCCGAGTGTTTGCTGAACCACAGCACGGAGCACGCTCGCGCCGAGAGACAGAGACACTCCGAGTGTTTGCTGAACCACAACATGGTGCACGCTCGCGCCGAGAGGGAGAGACACTCCGAGTGTTTGCTGAACCACAACCCGGAGCACGCTCACACTCGGCCAACACCCCATAGAGCTGGACAGATCCTCCAGTGGCAAAGACAAAGGTCCCCCATCGAGCCGGACAGACTATTGGGGCAAGTGCCGATAGTTACTCCGTATGAAGGCCAACATAGCACACGAGGGGGGCGAGCGAGAGGAGTGGATAATACTTCTCCCGACCACCTTTACCTCCCCCCCCCCGGTGCTGCACCGCACCAGATGGACACTTAAGGCTGAGTCCACCTAGGGGAGACCAAACACCGCTTCATATCTCCGTCACTGGTGTGGTAGTGACTGATTAAAATCTAATTTCGTTCGCCGGATTCGTAGCGCAGTGCGCTTCACCACCACACTACCGCTCCCCACTCGTGTGTACGTACACACACACACACGTGTGTGTGTGTGTGTACGTACACAATGTGGGGAGCGGTGGTGTAGCGGTTAGCGCGCTACGCCACGAACCCGCCCACCCGAGTTCGATTCCCGTTCACGGCCACCAACGCTAGTGACGATTATTTGAACCGGTTCCTGGGTCTCCCCCAGGTGGACTCAGCCTCAAATGGGTACCTGGTGCGGTGCGTAAACATCGTCACTGGGGAGACAAAGGCGGCCGGGCGTGATGCTCGACCACCCACCCTCTCGCGTACCGTTCAGGCCTTCATAGGTATTGGCGAACAGCACTTGCCCCAACGGTCTGTAACAGGCTATACGGGGGACCTTTGTCTGTGTCTTGTGCGCAACAGAGCTGAGACCGGGGTGTCCTTATTTCCTCTGTGCATTGTTTGAGCGCGGGCCCCATTGTTCTACAAATAGGCACGCGCGTGAACACTGCACGCGCGGGCGCGTGACCCCGCCCCCTAGCGGCACTGCCTATTGTTCCCGCTGCGCCATTGTTCACGCCTCTCGCCATTGTTCTCACCGCGCGGTGAACTCACCGTCACCTATGTCCTGTTTATGTACTTGACAAAGGGGCAGCACAATGCTTGGCCCTTGACGAGGTTTTCCAGCGATGTTGTTTACTGACGACGACTTTGTTGATGGTGATGTTAATGGTTTGCGCGCTCGCGTGCGTGTGTGTGGGGAGCGGTAGTGTAGCGGTTAGCGCGCTGCGCTATGAACCCCGCGACCCGTGTTCGATTCCCGCTCACGGTCAACACCGGTGACGATTATTTGAACCGGTTCCTGGGCCTCCCCTAGGTCGACTCAACCTAAAATGAGTACGTGGTGTGTAAACATCGCCACTAGGGAGACAAAGGCGGTCGGGCGTGGTGCTGGTCACACACCCCCTCGTGTACCGTTAGCGGCCTTCATAGGTGCTCGCTAACAGCACTTGCCCCTACAGTCTGTTAAGGCTATACGGGGGATCTTGTGTGCGTGTGGATGTTGACGCACGCTATCGTCACGAAGAAAAAAAAACAATTTAACACGTTAGTCAAAATAATAAACACCGTTGCCTCTATAAAGTAAATATATGTCATTGGCGACGGTTTCGGGTAATGGCCCTTCTTCATAGCACTTAGAGAGGGCCAGAGAGAGTTAGTAAGAGTTAGGGACTGCCCTAAACAAAGCACGGGGCATGATGAGAATAACATAAAAATGAAAAACATTCCGATCAGTTTTTAAAAGTAGGCGTATAAAGTTACACTAATTGTAGCGAGTGGGTAACAGGCAAACCCTTCAATAATGAAAAAAAGGTATTGCTGCCAAATTAACAAATTCATGTTTAAAAGTGAAATTGGGTGTTGCTTGTCCATTGCATTGTGGGTTAACGTCATGAACAGCTCTCAGCTTAATGATGATGGCGAGGGTTTGATGATCGATCGTGTTTGATTGATGATGATTGATGATGATTGGAAATGCTGATGATGGATGACCGATGACGACAACGCATCGATACATTTCATGGAGCGATTCGCTTCCGCAAGGATCGCTGGCAGCGTGAACACAACACAGGTACTTTACATCCATCGCATACGAAATCGACAAACAGTGACGATGGTCTGCACAGCGCACGGGGGCATCTGCAACCGAGATGACAAGAGGATGTATTTAAAAATATATATATAATCGTCAAACAAACCAAAAAAAACCCCGCTCAGTATTTCAAGAGCCACATTGCACGCGGTGAGACGGTGGGTGCTTGAGACATCACGCCGCGTGGACAGTCCTTAAAGGGCCACGCGCGGCTACGGATCCGCAGTTAACTGACTCCCCCCCCCCCATCCGCTTGGCATTGCCGTTACCAAACTTTCTTCTTTCGCGCGGCTGATGGAGACGACGCAGCGTTTGACTGATGGCGGGTGGCTGACGACGACAACGCAGTGGCATCTACAGGAGATGAAACAACTTGATCATTGGTTTTTTACCCTTTTATCTGGCAACAAAACTGACACCTTTTTTACAAGGAGTCATGTTTGCATAGACCACAATGCCTGCAGTCATAATGCAAACAAAAAACATAACTCTGATAATGTATGCACTGTCCTTGAAGTTGATTGGTCCACACCCGAGACAGCTTTCCTTAGAGCCTAGTCTCACATGGTGTTGGACCAGATGACGCCAAAAGGCGCACAACTCAAAGACAATGCACCATCAGAGTATGAGAGCTCGGGGTAAGAATTTACACCATTGGAACCTCATTTTCCAGTAAAAAATATGATAATTGTTTTTTTACCCCTTTATCTGGCAACAAAACTGACACCTTTTTTACAAGGAGTCATGTTTTGAAAAAAAAAGAAAGGTGTCAGTTTTGTTACCAGATAAAAGGGTAAAAAAACAATTATCATATTTTTTACTGCCAAATGAGGTTCCAATATATTAAACAGCTTGTAAAGCCATTCCCCCGTGTTTAGTGTACACGCCGTACATCGTGTTTGGAATCGACAGCAATAGAACGAAATGATCGACGTACGAACACACCTCTGGAACCTAACTCGTTCGTAAACAGAGGAGTCCCTGGAATAGTAAATAGTGTGCAAAACACGAAGCGACCGTTGAATCAAGAGTCAGCATTACATTTGCCTACAGCGCAATTCGGCTCGGGCAGTTCATCGCCATGATCGTGACGGCTCAAATCACACGACTCGGCTCCAGCGACGCGAAACGTTCCAACAGCTGCGGCGCTGACGAAATGTTGCATTCGTACTCCTGGTGCGGATATCGCTTCGCCAATGATTGATTTTATTTGTCTAAACCTTGGGAAGAGAATCCAACTCAGGTCGCCTTTGGGCATTCATCGCCCGCAGTGCGCCAACCACTGCGTCACTAACCCCCCCCCCCGCTCTTCCAACCCACAAAGATGAAAAAACACAAAGATCCCCCATATAACCTTAAGAGACTGTAGGGGCAAGTGCTGTTAGCGAGCACCTTTGAAGGCCGGCAAGGCACACGAGGGAGTGGGTGACCAACAACACGCCCGACCGCCTTTGTCTCCCCAGAGGCGATGTTTACACACCACGTACTCATTTGAGGTTGAGTCGACCTAGGGGAGGCCCAGGAACCGGTTCAAATAATCGTCACAGGTGTTGGCCGTGGGCGGGAATCAAACCCGGGTTGCTGGGTTCATAGCGCAGCGCGCTAACCACTACTCCACCGCTCCCCGCTCCAACCCACAGTACTCTAAACACAAGCACTGTATGATGATGGTCGTGATGATTACGCATTGACACGCGTTCGGTAAATGTTTGCTACGCTGGCAAGAGCACAAATGTGTATCACGCAGATATGTACCACACACGGCAGGGGAACGCGCTCGAGTTTTTAAGGCATCCATGAATGAGGTTTGTTGGGGTTAGATCGCGTGAATAGATAAATGTGTCGTTAGACCCGCCACCACCCGACACAGCCAACTAGTAAGGGTTGTCACGTAAACAGAACGTGGCCAATTCGTCACTAGTACAGCACTAGTGTGTAGTGTAGTGTATAGTGTAGTGTATAGTGTAGTGTATAGTGAAGTGTATAGTGTAGTGTATAGTGTAGTGTATAGTGTAGTATACTAGTACAGCACTAGTGTGTAGTGTAGTGTATAGTGTAGTGTATAGTGTAGTATACTAGTACAGCACTAACCGGTTGTGTGTTGGAGAGCCAAGCCACAACATTTACAATCCGAGTGTACGACGTTTCGCCAGTAATTACAACCAGCTTCATCAGGCGACGGCCAGATTTGTGTGGTGTCGGGTTTCACGACGCATTTATATTTTCGCGATTTAACCCAACACAAACCTACATTATGGATGATATTGGTCGCCAAAGCGTACAAACGCAATGTTAGACATGGGCAAACCTCCCTAAGAATGTTGCCTCGCCGTCTTCGTCTCCCCATCCCACCCCCCCCCCAACACACGATGTCATCTACCCCAGCGACAGACGGCAACATTCATTTTAGGCTGAGTTCACCTAGGGGAGTGCCCCGTGCCAAATGCAGGTGACGACGCTCATGTGCGTACGTTGTAACCGACACGGTGACCGGGCATGGGAACCCGTGTCCCTCACCACAATGCCACCGCTCCGTGCACCTGTGCACGTACACCTGTGCACAGAACACCTGTACAGACACTGGCGGCGTCACGCGCTGTTTGCGAGCCCCTATTGACATTCACGCGAGGAGGGGTTGGGGGGGGGGCTGGTCAAGAACCACGGCCGCCTTTGTCTTCCCCGCAGTGATGATGCTTATACACACCGCACCCGATACTCATTTAAGGCTGAGTTGACCTAGTGGGGGTGGGAGCGTTAACCACTACGCCACCACTTTTGGGGCAAGTGCTGCTTTCGCAAGCACGTATGGACACACACATGCACACGTGTGCGCGCACACAAACATAACCACACAAACACAACTTACGTGTACACACAGTACACAAATACCCTTCCTCTATACCGTACGTACGTACACACGCGCGCGCACGTAGAGAAGACAGACAGAGACAGCGTCAGCCTCACCCCGGGTAACAGCGCGACGCCGGGTAGTGCCTGCTCCGTCCACAGGTTTAAATCCACATCGTCTTCACCCGACGCCACGACCCAGGCGATCGGAGAGACGAGCTGGCGGGCGGTGAGAGGATGGGAGAGAGAGACAGAGCGAGAGAGAGAGAGAGCGCAGCGTTTCTCTGCGTGTGTTGTGGTTGTTGTTGTTGTGGGTGGCGGCGGGGGGGGGGGAGGTCGTTCTCCTGGCAGGAGTCCTCATGGGATGAAGGTCCGGGTGCGCGGGCGGTGATGGAGTGCGGAGAGAGAGAGAGAGGAGAGAGGCTGCCGGGGAGCGCTTCGAAGCGTCGTGTGGATGAAGAAGACCCCCAAGGGTGGTTACGTCACCGCGACGGATCAGCGACGTACTTAGCACACCCCACCCTCCAAACACACACACACACACGAAAGGCAAAGATCCCCCGGATAGCCTTCACGGACTTTTGGGGGCAAGTGCCGTTCGCGAGTTGCACCTTTTGAAGGGAAGGCACGGCACGCGAGGCGGTGGATGAGCCGCTAACACGCCCGGCCCCCTTTGTCTTCCCACGGTGGCGATGTTAAAACATAGCGTTGAACCTTATTTGAGGCTGAGTCGACCTAGGGGAGGCCCAGGGCCGGTTCAGATAATCGTCACCGGTGTTGGCCGTGAGCGGTAATCGAACCTCGCTAACTGCTACACTACCGCTCTTATACACCAGCTAACTCATACACACACACTCTTACACACTACCTCACTCACACACACACTCTTACACACCTCACTCACACACACACACACACTCTTACACACCAGCTAACTCATACACACACACTCTTACACACCTCACTCACACACACACACACTCTTACACACTACCTCACTCACACACACACTTTTACACACCTCACTCACACACACACACTCTTACACACCACCTCACTCACTCACACACTTACACACCACCTCACACACACACACACACACTCTTACACACCAGCTAACTCATACACACACTCTTACACACCACCTCACTCACACACACACTCTTACACACCACCTACTCACACACACACTCTTACACACCACCTCACACACACACACTCTTATAAACCACCTCACTCACACACACACACTCTTACACATCACCTACTCATACACACAAACTCTTACACACCAGCTAACTCATACACACACTCTTACACACACACACTCTTACACAATACCTCACTCACACACACTCTTAAACACCACCTCACTCACACACTCACACTCTTACACACCAGCTAACTCATACACACACTCTCACACACCACCTCACTCACACACACGCTCTTACACACCTCACTCACACACACACTCTCACACACCACCTCACTCACACACACACTCTTACACACCTCACTCATACACACACACACACACACTCTTACACACCACCTCCCTCACACATACACTCTTACACACCACCTCACTCACACACTCTTACACACCACCTCACTCACACACACACTCTTACACACCACCTCACTCACACACACACTCTTACACACCACCTCATACACACACACACTCTTACACACCACCTCACTCACACACTCTTACACACCACCTCACACACACACATTCTTACACACCACCTCACTCACACACACTCTTACACACCAACTCACTCACACACACACTCTTACACACCACCTCACTCACACACACTCTTACACACCACCTCACTCACACATACACTCTTACACTCCACCTTACTCACACACCCTCTTACACACCACCTCACTCACACACACTCTCTTACACTCCACCTCACTCACACACACACACTCTTACACACCACCTAACTCACTCACACACTCTTACACCCAACCTCACTCCCTCACATACTCTTACACACCACCTCACTCACACACACACTCTTACACACCACCTCACTCACACACACACTCTTACACACCACCTCACTAACACACTCTCTTACACACCACCTCACTCACACACACTCTCTTACACTCCACCTCACTCACACACACACTCTTACACACCACCTAACTCACACACACACTCTTACACACCACCTCACTCACTCACACACTCTTACACACCACCTCATTCACACACACACTCTTACACACCACCTCACTCACACACACACTCTTACACACCACCTCACACGCACACACACTCTTACACACCACCTCACTCACTCACACACTCTTACACACCACCTCATTCACACACACACTCTTACACACCACCTCACTCACACACACACACTCTTACACACCACCTCACACGCACACACACTCTTACACACCACCTCACTCACTCACACACTCTTACACACACCTCACTCACACCAACACTCTTACACACCACCTCACTCACACACACACTCTTACACACGACCTCACTCACACACACACTCTTACACACCACCTCACTAACACACTCTCTTACACACCACCTCACTCACACACACTCTCTTACACTCCACCTCACTCACACACACACACTCTTACACACCACCTCACTCACACACACACACTCTTACACACCACTTCACTCACACACACACTCTTACACACCACCTCACACACACACTCTTACACACCACCTCACTCACACACACACTCTTACACACCACCTCACTCACACACACACACTCTTACACACCACCTCACTCACACACACACTCTTACACACCACCTCACTCACACACACACTCTTACACACCACCTCACTCACACACACACACTCTTACACACCACCTCACTCACACACACACTCTTACACACCACTTCACTCACACACACACTCTTACACACCACCTAACACACACACACGCTTACACACCACCTCCCACACACACACTCTTACACACCACCTCACACACACACAAACACACTCTTACACACCACCTCACTCACACACACTTACACACCACCTCACTCACACACACACTCTTACACACCTCACTCACACACACACACACTCTTACACACCACCTTACACACACACACACTCTTACACACCACCCTACACACACACACACACACTTACACACCACCTCACTCACACACACACACTTACACACCACCTCACTCACACACACACACACTTACACACCACCTCACACACACACACACACACTCTTACACACCACCTCACTCACACACACACTCTTACACTCCACCTCACTCACACACACACTCTTACACACCACCTACTCACACACACACTCTTACACACCACCTCACTCACACACACTCTTACACACCACCTCACTCACACACTCTTACACACCACCTCACTCACACACACACTCTTACACACCGCCTATTCACACACACACTCTCACACACCACCTCACTCACACACACACACTCTTACACACCACCTACTCACACACACACTCTCACACACCACCTACTCACACACACACTCTCACACACCACCTCACTCACACACACACTCTTACACACCACCTACTCACACACACACTCTCACACACCACCTCACTCACACACACTCTTACACACCACCTCACACACACACACTCTTACACACCACCTCACTCACACACACACTCTCACACACCACCTACTCACACACACACTCTTACACACCACCTACTCACACACACACTCTCACACACCACCTCACTCACACACACACTCTTACACACCACCTACTCACACACACACTCTCACACACCACCTCACTCACACACACTCTTACACACCACCTCACACACACACACTCTTACACACCACCTCACTCACACACACACTCTCACACACCACCTACTCACACACACACTCTCACACACCACCTCACACACACACACTCTTACACGCCACCTCACTCACACACACTCTTACACACCACCTCACTCACACACTTACACACCACCTCACTCACACACACTCTTACACACCACCTCACACACACACACTCTTACACACCACCTCACTCACACACACACTATCTTACACACCACCTCACTCACACTCTCATACGACAAACTACAGATCCCCCGTATGGCCTTGACAGACTCTTGGGGCAAGTGCTGTTAGCGAAGTGTACGAGGGAGTGAGTTGCCATCATCAACTGCCAGGCCCACCTTTGTCTCCCCAGTGCTGATATTTCACACATCGCACGAGGAACTCATTCAAGGCTGAGTCGATCTAGTGCACGGCCGAGGACCGGTTCAAATACAACATTCGCCACTGTTATTGGGTAGTGAGCGGGAATTGAACCCGGGTAACCCAATAATCTCACCCAGCCCATATGCACACTCGTGTACCTAGGGCTCCTTTCAGGGGCCGTCCATAAATGACGTCACGCGATTTTGGAAGATTTTTTACCCCCCCCCCCCCCTTGTCACACGGCGTCACAAAAAGTCAGACCCCCCCCCCTTAAATATGACGTCACAAAGCTGTGCCCCCCCCCCCCCAAAAAAAATAAAACATGCTTCAAATCGCTTTAAACTATTGTCATTGTAGTGCGTATTTAATGTGACGCTGCACTCTGATGTTGTCGGAGAAAACATTTATTAAAAAGTCTATTTAATAAAGTAGAACGTGTTGTCTATATTTATTTAATGTTGCGCACTTTGATGTGACGTCACATTTCTCAACCCCCCACCCCCCTCGTCACACATCGTCACAAATGTCTGACATTAATTAAAACGTCTATTAAATAAAGTAGAACGTGTTGTCTATATTTATTTAAAGGTGCGCATATTTATGTGACGTCACATTTCTCAACTCCCCCTCTCGTCACACATCGTTACAAATGTCTGACTCCCCTTCCCCCCTATAGGTGCGTGACGTCATTTATGGACGGCCCCTTACGTGCCGCCGTGCTTTCATTTGCGTTGTCGATTATTTACCTTCCAAAAAAATAATCTGGCCGTGTCTCGCATCCCCAGAGAGGGCATCTCTAACCCCAGGGTGATGCGTGCACCCCAGGTTCAGGAGAACTCCTGCACTCAACGATGGCAGGCAAAGCAGAACCGGGAACGGGAGCCATGCCACACATTTCCCTTTCGTGGCCACGCACAAAGACAAAGATCACCCCTATAGCCCTCAACTGGCTTGTTGGGGCAAGTGCTGTCAGCGAGCGCCTAAGACACATGCATCCACTCGTACAAAAAAGCACCCACTCGCACAAAGGCCCCCCGTATATTCTCAGCAGCCTGTTGGGGCAAGTGCTGTTAGCGAGTAGCACACGATGAATCGCGGGACGGAACACGAGTGGGTGGGTGGCGATGTTTTTACACATCGCAGCAGGTACTCATTTGAGGCTGAGTCGACCTAGGGGGAGGCCCAGGAGCGGTTCAAATGATCGTCACTGGTGTTGGCCGTGAGCGGGAATCGAACTCGGGTCGCCGGGTTCGTAGCGCAGCGTAGCGCTAACCGCAGCCCTCCCGATTTCCTTTAACTGACATCAAAGCCGTAATTATAATATATATTGGGGAGGACACATCCCACCCCAATATTAAAATATTCTCAAAATGCCCCCCCAAATATATTGCTATAAAATACATTTCTGTTTATTTGATTGTGGTTATGGTTGTACTTTATTAATCCCTAATCTCTGACATTACATACAATGAAACAAGAAAAGGTAAAAAAAAACAACAGAGCAATGTAATACAATACACCATTAGACATTATTGTAAAAAAATAAATTAAAAAGTCCATCCTGTGTGTTAGTGAATTTTTAAAATATTTTAGGCAGAAAATGGCAGGAAATTCGTTTTCAAATTTAGATTTTTTTTTTTCCTCTGGGGGGGGAGGGGACCCCCACACCCCCTGTAAGATTTGGTCCCCCCCTCAATGTTGACTCCATGGCTACGGCCTTGACTGACATAGCCACGGATGTATTGTTAACCAATATATATAGTTCTAGATTTGAAGCTTTCGTGACTGCAAGGATTCATATTCTTAGGTTTTTTCGGTAAAGTCATGTAGGTAAAAAATGTAAATTAACAGGTTCCACCTGAAGACGGAAGCTTGTGTTGCCTCCGAAACGTGATTTTTATTTTATTTTTATTAATTTAAATTACATTTTTTTACCTACGTGACTTTACCGAAAAAACCTAAGAATATAATATATAGAATAATATGTAGGCTATAACTATATATTATTTTAGTAGCACCATGTATTGTGTTTAGAGGAAGACGGTCTCGCAGTGACGGTGTTAATACAAAGATCTAAAGGTTACAACAATCACAATTAAGTTGTCACGCGTCTTGCTTCCATGCGCATCTCAGTTAACAAATCCCAGCGGTGTTCAGTAACAAACACCAGCAGCAGCGCCACGATATTTTACGCTGCGTGTATTTTTTCGGAAGTGTCAATTTTTTCTCTCCGTTTGCAACAACGTGGTGGTTTTTTTGCCCATGTATGGCTCACTGTTGGTACAGTTTCTGCTCAATATTTTTTTCTTAAAATTTCAGCTCCTTGTATATCTGTTGATTCGGGATTTCTACCTGGTGGCCGATCGGGGCCTATATGCGTCGCATAGCGGTGCCACACACCACAACCACCCCCCGTGCTCATTGCGGGCCTTCCTGGCCGGCCGCAGTAAGCGTTCGCAAATAACAACCATGAACTGCAGGCGTGCGTGACCCCAGTTTGAGGAACTCTCTCTCACACAGACGCGCAGCTGTGGTCTGGGTGTGGTGTCGGGGAACCCAAAATGACAAATGACTTTTTTTTTCTTTCAATTATCGAATTGGACTGTTCGCCTCTTGGCGGTGTTCTCTGCTCTGACCATGGCAGTAAAACTAGGCCATGTGTCTCCGGTGTAGACCAATCAGTTTCTGAGACGATGCAGTACAAAAGGTTGCTGTGGTATTTAAACATATTGACACCTGTTGTATTCCATTGGAAACTCCTTTGCCAGTAGCAAAATATGATAGTTTTTTTTTTCAATGGTGTAAATGCTTATCCCGAGCTCTCATACTCTGATGGTGCATTGTCTTTGAGTTGTGCGCCTTTTGGCGTCATCTGGTCCAACACCATGTGAGACTAGGCTCTAAGAAAAGCTGTCTCGGGTGTGGACCAATCAATTTCAAGGACAGTGCATAACATTATCAGAGTTGTGTTTTTTTTTGCATTCCGACCACGGGTATTGTAGTGAATGCTAACATGACTCCTTGTAAAAAAAAGGTGTCAGTTTTGTTGCCAGATAAAAGGGTAAAAAACCAATTATCACCTGTGGTATTGCTAAAAAGGATCAATCCTATTCTTATTTTTCATGCTTTGATACTGGCAAAACGGTCCCATGAGATAGCTGCTCACCCCGACTTATAAATACGTGTGGCGTTGTCTTTGTGCTGTTCGCCTTTCAGCGTTGTTCTCTGCTCCGACATCGATGAGACTAGGCCCTAAAGAAGTCTGTCTCTGGTGCAGGCCAATCAGTTTCAGAAACAATGCAGCATATATTAATTACACTGGTCAACACACGTTTAAATGTATTTTTTGGGTGCTGATTCCAAATCTGGCATCAGTTTTTGTCTATCACATCAGGTTTTTGAGATATCAAATATTGCATTTTCAATAAAAACTGCAGAAGAAAAATATTTCATAAATGTGGATATCTACATAAAATGATATTATAAACACACTATCCCAAAAATACAGCACCATATTTTATCACTAAAGCAGTCACTGACTCGCAACAACTTGCAATCATAAGTGACAGAGTTAATTTCGGGTAAAATCAAGGAAAATGGGTATATGTCGATAGCATAAAAATGAGATGTGATAGAGCAAATCTGAGATCAGATTTGGAATCAGCACCCTGAAATGAGTCTAAAACAGCTGCAAAAGTCCAGGCCAGAAAAAAAATGTTTTTTTTTTGTTGATCAGTGTTATCAGAGCATGTCTGTTTGCATGTTCACCACGATACTGTGTGTGGTGACTGCAGACTTGATTCCTTGCGAAAGGCATCTTTATACCTCCTGCTTGATTGCCAGAGAGGGTAACACGTATTTTTATTTTTCATAAGGGGCCGTCCATAAATGACGTCACGCGATTTTGTACGATTTTTGACCCCCCCCCCCCCTCGTCACACGGCGTCACAAAAAGTCAGACCCCCCCTCAAATATGACGTCACAAAGCTGTGCCCCCCCCCCCCCCCCAAAAATAAAACATGCTTCAAATCGTTTTAAACTATTGTAATTGTAGTGCGTATTTAATGTGGCGCTGCACTCTGATGTTGTAGGAGAAAACATTTATTAAAAATATATTTAATTAAGTAGAGCGTGTTGTCTATATTTATCCAAAGTTGCGCATTTTGATGTGACGTCACATTTCTCAAACCCCTCCCCCCCTCGTCACACATCGTCACAAATGTCTGACCCCCCCCCAACCCTATGTGCGTGACGTCATTTATGGACGTCCATAAGAAAGAAAAAAACTCAATATTTCAAGAGCCACAATGTCACGGGGGTCCTTAAAGAGCCGCATGCTGGCACGTGGCCCGACCCCCCACTTGGCACAAACCCGTCAACCCCTTATCAGTGCCCACCGTACTACAGACCAATTCAGACCGTATTGGTCACCCCGTGCCCATCGCAAGGGAGAAACACAAACAAATTGGCCAAACAAATGTTGTTGTTGTTGTCATTGCTCGTATTGAAACGGCTGTACGCCGTATGGACCCAAAAACTCAATGTCCCTGTACAAGAATACGGTAGTAAATCGTATGGGTTCACAGATATGATAGTGTAGTGTCTAGTGTAAGGTATAGTAGTGTATAGCGTAGTGTATAGTACTGTATACGAGTGTATAGTAGTGTATAGTGCATACCTGTCAACCCCTTATCAGTGCCCTACCTTACTACAGACAAATTCGGATCTTATTGGTCACCCCGTGCCCCTATAAATCTCAACGTTCATCCTACAAAGCAAGGCCGTTATTAAAATATATTGGGGGGGACACATCCTCCCCAATATTCAAATATGCTCAAAATGTCCCCCCTAATATATTGCTATAAAATAGATTTCTGTTTATATGATTGTGGTTATGGTTGTACTTTATTAATCCCTAATCTTTGCCATTGCATACAATGAAACAAGAAAAGGTAAAAAAGAAAAAAACAGATCAATGTAATACAATACACTATTAGACATTATTGTAAAAATTAATAAAAAGTTAATCCCATGTGTTAGCGAATTTTTTTAATATTTTAGGCAGGAAATGAGTTTTCAAATTTAGATTTGTTTCTAGGGGGGGGGGGGACCCCCAGACCCCCTGAATAATTTGGTCCCCCCCAATGTTAACTCCATGGCTACGGCCTTACTACAAAGCCCCATCAAAAGGAATAAACACGTATGGACCTGAAAACTCAATTTCCCTGTGCAGGAAAGAACACGTGGTAAGCCGTGTGGCTTGACAAAGTATGTTGCATAGCCGTGGCCGTGCCTTCTTCTTCCCCATGGCTAATTGGAGGCGCAGCAGCAGACAAACCAACCGACCTCTGCCTTATTGCCTTCACCGAAAGAACCAAAGAGTATGGCCCGATCCGTTTGGCTCGCTCGTATTCGCCCACGGCTCGCGCACGCGGTCGAGTGCACGGGACTCGTCCACCGCCAGAGGGCGACACACACAACAACAACAACCGCCATTCGCCACTAAGTGGCGGTGACGTCACCACGACGCTTGTGCCAGGCCATGTGCACCTTGAGGCCACGTGAAGTGTCGAACGCCCGCTGGCTGGAGGTCACGGGACAGACCCAGGTGCCACGGGTCGACTGACTGGGATGACTGGCTGATGCACCACCTGTGCCCCCTACTGTGCCAACACACACACACACAACAACAACCGCCATTCGCCACTGAGTGGCGGTGACGTCACCACGACGCTTGTGCCAGGCCATGTGCACATTGAGGCCACGTGAAGTGTCGAACGCCCGCTGGCAGGAGGTCACGGGGCAGACCCAGGTGCCACGGGTCGACTGACTGGGATGACTGGCTGATGCACCACCTGTGCCCCCTACTGTGCCAACACACACACATACACAGTTTCTATGATCACTGTTACATTGTTTTTCTAGCTTTATTTTGGTGATTTTGAAAACGTTTTGGTTTAGCCATGTTTGTTTGTTGTAGTACAGAGTTAGCCTGATAACTTTAATCTACATTGTCTTATGGTTGTTATTGTTTGACTTGCATCCCACTGGGATTTTTGCACACAGCGTTGAAATACGGTGCTTTTTTATGGAAGACTTTGCTGTTTTTTCCCAGGATTTTTCTGTTGCGTGTAGTCACTTTAAGATGTTTATTGTTCATGTTTTTGGTTTGTTGCGGTTGCACCCGAGTCAAGAGCCGCATGGCTCACAGGGTTATATACCTAATACATGAAACTGAAATTCACACACACACGCGTGCGAGACCCTGGAACATTGCCTGGGATGGAGCGGTGGCGCAGCGGTTAGCGCACTGACGTAAGATGTGAAGTCGACGACACGGTGTGCAATGTTTTGCTGGCCACGGTAAAAAGTAAAAAGCAATGAGTGGCGAGTGAGGTCTAAACCGCCCCCCCCCCCCTCTTCTTCACCGCCCCCCCCCCTCCTCTTCACCACCCCGTACTGACCAGATCGGTGAAGTTTATTCAAGGGATCCTCATAACGGACACAGCGTGGTTGGGGGGGGGGGAGGCCTTCATCCAGCAGTGGATTGATGAAGGGGGCCCAACATTGCTACCTATTGCCAAGAGTCATATAGCAGAAAAAAGGGCTGAACGATTTATCGATTTCAAATCGAAATCGCAATTTGAAACAATGCGATTAGCAAATCTCAAAGGCTGCGATTGTTAGCGATTTGAAAAGTCCTATTACTTTCCTATTCGAATTGTTAAATTTTTTATTATGATAACTTTATTTAACTTAACAATTGTTATATGTTTGATTGCTCTATTTCAATAAAAACATTTTTATTATTACATGTTGGAAACAATTAATATATTTTAAGTTCTCATCCTTGCATTAGAGTATATAGAGCAGTTCATATTTTGATGGTATCGTGTGTTAATGCTCCAGCACATATTTTAAATCTATTACACAGTGAATATTGAACTGAAGCTTGACTTTAAAAAAATGCAAATCGCAATATCTGTCAGAAAAATCAGATATTTTCCCTAAATCGTTCAGCCCTAGCAGCAAGCCGTACGTACAGGCGAACTGCCCGAGAACCCATAATAGAGGTTTCTTGGGTTATATCGCGTAAATATATAAATGTGTCGTTAAAACCCGCCACCACCCGACATAGCCAACTAGTGAGGGTTGTCACGTAAACAGAACGTGGCCAATTCGTCACTAGTACAGCACACCGGTGTGTTGGAGAGCAAAGCCACAACATTTACAATCTGAGTACGACATTTCGCCAGTAATTACAACTAGCTTCATCAGGCGACAGCCAGATTTATGGAGAAGTCCACCTGTTTAATTCCTTATATAGAGGCGTAGATGTGGTGACGACGCTTCTGCGCTCTTGCGCAAAGTTGGGTGGGGGGGGATTACTGAGTCAACGTACATGATGCATGTGCATTATGCGAGCCCTTTGATCTTGTCCTTCCTGTCTATTGTTTGTATTAAATAGCCGTACCAACGGTAATCCCTACTGAAGTATGGTGCCCTTCATAGGCATGCATGTAATGAATGTACTATTTGATGATTCGCTTCCGCGCCGCACGAAGGCGGTCACTATCCGAACGGTAAAAAAAATATTTCAATTACGATAGATTATCTAATTGGTCTTGTCCATTAGTAGCTAGTTTTGCACAGAACTTCAACATGATCAACATCAATTGAGTGTCTTTGTTGGTACACGTGTTCTGCTACTGATGACAGTTGTTTTTGGGAGAATATTTCTCTGATGTTCTTTTAGTCTCGTGCTGATCATTCGTCCTGTTTGCCCAACATAACATTTTCCACACGTGCAGTTAATCCTGTACACACCTTCTGTTGATAGCTTCGGTAAAACATATTTTGTACCAGATATTAATTTCTGTGTTTTATGTACCGTGCCAAATCTGACTCAGATGTTTTGTTTTTCCAAACATCTGGCTAGTTTATCAGTTACTCCTGCAATGTACGGTATTTTGATCGTTTTAATTACTTGGGCAGTTTTAATCCTCGTGTTATTTGATTTGGTATTGGCATTCAGTGCCCTGTTGATTTGTGCATCATTGTAACCGTTCATTTGCAGCGCTTGTTTAACATGTTGAATTTTACTTCTCAGACTGTCACCATGTGACACTTTCTTAGCTCGATGAATGAGCGTCTTGATAAGAGCAGATTTCTGTGCGGGGTGATGGTGTGACTCTGCATTCAGATAGGCGTCAGTATGCGTTTTCCTTTGGTAAACACTCTGTGTGATTTCGATTTAAAGCTTTCGTGACTGCAGGGATTCATCTTCTTGACTTTACCGAAAGAACCAAGAAGATGACTTTGTGTGATTTTACCATTTCGACCCCGTCCGAGCAGAATATCCAGAAATGGTAGAGTTCTGTCAGCTTCCACTTCCATGGTGTCAAACTGGTGGTGAACTTTGTCCACTCTTTAACGAAAGAGTTTCCCAGACACCGAGTGAGCGAGCGTGTAATTTCTTTGGTGGTTTGGTTCATCGCCACCGATCAGCCGTACGGGGGTCATGTTTGGAAGGGGCCTTCGTTCATAAACACATTTTTTGTTTGATATATATTGTAGCGTGGGGCCCCCAAATTGAAAATGTAATTTCCCTGATGTTAAAAATGTCACGTTAGCATTTAACCTTTAACCTTTACCACCCTTTTTTAAAATCCTTTATATTAAGTTCACTTGCTTGCTTGCTTGCGCGCTTACGACCGTGCAAATCTTTCGGTCGTTTTTTAACCCACTTCCCGTGATCCAATCGAGCTGACATTTTGCACACAGACTCGTTGTGCGTGACAATTTATTTTCGTGAAAAAAAATTTCCAAAATGTTCCACTTTTTTAGGAATTTTTTTTTCATATTTAATTTCAAATACCAATGTGATAAAAATAAAACTCTTACTCAAGAAAAACAGAAATGAATTATAAAATAAAACCGATGCCACGCATATAAAGGATTTATAGTGAAAAACTTTGTTTTTACGGGTTAATTTTTAATTGGGTGCAATTGTGAACAATAGCATCGACATGAGTACATCCGGTCGGCATCATCGTTGGTTCACTGCAGCTCAAATACCCGGCCCCTACAAGGCGTGTGGTGGAGCAGTTAAGAGATGTCCACGTGTGAGCTCGGAATTTGAAGGACTGGAAGACCAGAATCGGTGATTTCGCCGGCAATGTGTTCTGGGAGGCAGTTCCATAGCCGGACAGCAGAGTGAAGAAGAGAACCACTGTACAGGGAGCATGTTCTAGCAACTTGGGGGGGGGGGGGGGGGGAAATGGCGTGCGTGGATTTGCAGGGTTGTGCAGACACACATTGTGAACTAGACCCAGGCACCAACAACAAACAGTTAGACACTTTCCCCCTAATCGCGGGTGAGGGATTTTAAATGCTAAATCTTTACTCTCAGAATGTTCCCTTTAAGAGCATCGAGTGGGCAGTTTTTATTGCCACATTTCGCCACTCCAGCCCTTCTAGAACATCGTGGGATGCACATCAGTCGCGACCATCTATGTCTCTAAATCGGCTCGAGCTTCCCGTAAGTCACGTGACTTGGGTGCTGCCACCCCCAATCTGAACCCCTCCCCTCGCCCCGCCCACTGTGAAAACAGACGCCGTTCCTCCTCCTACGTGCAGCTCACTTCTGCTCGCTCCTTCCTCTCATCCCTCATCACCACCACCACCTCTCATCCCTCACCATCACCACTAACCACCTCGACCACCAACAACCACCCTATCATCCCTCACCACCACCACCACCACCCTCTCTTCCCTCCCATCCCACCACTCATTCTCCTCCTCCTCCCCCTCCCTGCCCGGCACTCCTCCTCCTCTCTGTCCGTTTTGGCGGTGGGAACTTCCATCTCGGGTTCCCTTCCCTCTCCTTTCCCCATTCATTGCGTCCTTGACTCGACTCCCCCCGCCCCCGTGATGGTTGTCCCAAGAGTCACGCCACCTTAGCAATGCACTAGAAATCATCGCAACAATTCTCTGCTTTAAATGGACGCGATTTGACCTCTGTCGGTGTGTCACCTCCGAGGTCGACACGCGGATCCACCAATTATACTTTTAGGTTTTTTTTCGGTAAAGTCACGTAGGTAAAAAATAAGTAATAATAATATAATTGAAATAATAGAAATAAAAAAAGGGAAAAATTAAATAATATTTATTTATTACCTACGTGACTTAACCGAAACAAAAATCTAAAAGTACGAATCCTTGCAGTCACGAAAGCTTCAAATCTAGAATTCACCAATTATGTTAATTTATTTTATAATTTAGATTTACTTCTGCTTACCCTGCAACCTGGAATTGATTAAACTTAGCGTTGGATACATTGCCTGCTGAACAAGATTCGATGCTATAATAAACTGTTTATTGCCGTTAAAAAAAAACACCACTTCTTCGTGCCGTGCAACACATTTCATTTGACGGTCACGAGCGCCCTCGGGTGGACAAGTCGGGTTGTGGCATCTCACGCAATTATCGATCCAACTCGCGAAGATGACCCAAGGAGGGTGAGGGGTGGGGGGTTCGTGTCCTGGCAATGGCGTGGTCGGGGGGGGGGCACAGCACAGAGGTCGCAACCGGGTACCCGATACCCGTACCCTACCCGATACCTGGCTGCGACCCTGGTGCGGCCGGGTACGGGTACGGGTAGACCGTGAGTCACTGGTGAGTAACCGTTTGTCACTCATTTCCCAACGTCTTGTCTCTTCTCACAATTCAAGTTCCTAGAATCAACCCACCCGCGCCTGCAACATGGCTGCATCCCAGAGGTCGCAATCAGGTACCCGATACCCGTTTGCGACCTTGGTGCGGCCGGGTACGGGTTACGGGTAAGGAATCAAAACACCCATTTGCGACCTCTGGCACAGCAGAATGAGATTGATCGACCTCCCCACCGAGGTCGTCTACAGAAACGCCTGCGGCTGTTGTAGAACAGAATCGCGTCGAGCCGGGGTCGAGGGTGTTTGCTGGGGGAGCGCAGCCACGACGGGTCACGGGGAGGGCAGGCGGTCACCGCTGCCGCCGCCGCTCACGGAGCCCTCGCCCTCGCTGTGGCTCCGCGCAGAGTGTGGCGCCCCCTGGCGGGCACGGAGCGCGCTGGGCACCTGCAGACCCACTCGCACCGTGAGGCCGCCACACCACACCTGGTGGGCGGGGGATGCAGCAGAGGGGGGGGAGCAGGCAGGGGGGCTCAGAGGGATGTTTTGGACGTGGAGAGTAGAAGCCCCTCTTAACGACCACTCCTGTTAACGACTAATCGCTTAACGAAGGGCCTCCATGGAGCCCATGTGTAGTGTATAGTGTAGTGTATGGTAGTGTATAGTGGTGTAGTGTATAGTGTAGTGTATAGTAGTGTAGTGTATAGTAGTGTAGTGTTTAGTGTAGTGTACAGTGTAGTGTATAGTGGTGCAGTGTATGGTAGTGTAGTGTATAGTGTAGTGTATAGTAGTGTAGTGTATAGTAGTGTAGTGTATAGTAGTGTAGTGTATAGTAGTGTATAGTAGTGTATAGTGGTGCAGTATAGTAGTGTAGTGTATAATGTAGTGTATATTGGTGCAGTGTATAGTAGTGTAGTGTTTAATGTAGTGTATAGTAGTGTAGTGTATAGTGGTGTAGTGTATAGTGGTGTAGTGTATAGTAGTGTAGTGTATAGTGTAGTGTATAGTAGTGTATTGTATAGTAGTGTAGTGTATAGTAGTGTCGTGTATAGTGTAATGTATAGTGGTGTAGTGTATAGTAATGTAGTGTATAGTGTAGTGTATAGTAGTGTAGTGTATAGTGTAGTGTATAGTAGTGCAGTGCCTCGATAGAGTCCAATGTGTTCGCTTGCCGACCGTTCCCCTGTTAGTGGTGGGCAGTTATAGATACACTAAATATTAATTAATGCATTGATTAACCATGTTTATTTTTATACTCGCCTTTTGCCCGTCCAGGGACGGGTGTATTTCAGTAAAACTGAAACTTGCAAGCGAAAAGCAGTCCGCGACGTGATATTCATTGCATCCATTCGCGTGCAATTTGTAAGTGCGCGGTGACACAGACTTAATTCATTTAAAGGTTATAATCCCTTGTTCATCACGACGTCCTTTTTACTTCGATGTCTCAACAGCGTGACGGAGACCACGTGACGTGAGGGTTCTGCCTTTGTAGTGAGGGTTGTGAGTTGACGCCGAGGGGGGGGGGGGGGGGAGGAGGGGCCTCGCCCCCCATGTGGAGTGACGTCACCTGCACATGATTATTAATGAGGGGGCCTGTTCGATATGGAGTGACGTCATCTGCTCATGATTATTAATGACGGGCGGGTCTATGTGGAGGACGTAACCTGTTCATGATTCAATCTTGATTTGAAGCTTTCGTGACTGCAGGAATCCATACTCGTCGGTTCTGTCGGTAAAGTCACGTGGGTAGAAAACTATAGATCACGACGTTTCGATCGCAACACAAGCGGCCGTCATCAGGTGAGACAAGCACAGCAGGGAAACTGCTGAAGCTTAATGAGGGGGGGCTGGTCGACTTGGAGTGACGTCACGAGCGTTAAGGACATTCCTGGGTAATTATAGCAGGTATTATGTGTTTATAATGTTGTTAGTATCTTAATGTATTCATGTCCACTGTTTAAATAGTATAAAGTACGTTTTGTGAGTGAGAAAGGGCTAACTTTCGACGCTATCTGAACACATGAAGCCATTAACGTGCACCTCCTATACACTCGCTTCACGACCGAATCACTCCACGACCGGTTTCGTGGAAGCAATCACCACCGTTAAGAGGTAGGGGGTTCTACTGTATGCTGAACTTCTTTCGCACCGCACGTAGCCAACCGCAGTGATCAGGGGTGCTGGGAAGGCGAGAACAACGCCACGGTTAGCACCACGACGTGTGTACGGATTCGCACGCCGGCGTGCCAACAGCACCCACCGCATCTCGGGACGTCCCACACAGACGTCACGACGGGCACGGTGCAGTTCGTAGCGAGAGGCAGCCAGCCACGGGGGGGGGGGGGGGGGGCAACGACCCCCCCCCCTTCACCCCAGCCACTTTCCGTGGGTTCCAATGGCTTTGTCTCCGAACCGGGGATCGTGATTCACTTCCAGAACCAAATTGTCCCCGTCATCGAGTGTCGTCCGTCCCGTGTTCGGTTTTGGTTTCTGGGCAGTTCCACGGTTCGCGACGCACATTCCGAAACGCATTGAAGGGTGTGGGGCGGTCGTGAGTCGCATCGCGAAGTGGATTTTTGCACGGGGCGCATAAGGTGGATTTTTATCGGCGAATGCGTTGAGTTTTGATATTAAACGTGAATAGATATATTTGATAATAGGGGGTTTTTCCTTTTTTCTGGCAACAAAACTGAAACCTTTTTACAAGGATTCATGTCTGTGTAATGTAGTAACTCCACGGGAGACGACTTCACGGGTAACACACTCTTTATTTTATCAAACTTGGTTACAGGTGACTAACACCTACTTTGTATCTCGGGTGACAAACACCCACTTCGCTACTTGGCGACTAACGCCCACTGAGTTACTCGGATGACCAACATCCACTTAGTACTCGGGTGACAAACACCCACTTAGCTACTTGGCGACTAACGCCCACTGAGTTACTCGGATGACCAACATCCACTTAGTACTCGGGTGACAAACACCCACTTAGCTACTTGGCGACTAACGCCCACTGAGCTACTCGGATGACCAACATCCTCTTAGCTACTTGGCGACTAACGCCACTGAGCTACTCGGATGACCAACATCCACTTAGTACTCGGGTGACAACCACCCACTTAGCTACTTGGCGACTAACGCCACTGAGCTACTCGGATGACCAACATCCACTTAGCTACTCGGCGACTAACGCCACTGAGCTACTCGGCTTCACTAGGTCTTCAGCTCCGTCTTCGGGTCTTCAACTGGGTAACTCTCCCCGAGTGCTCTCGCGCGTCCCCCTTTATACCCCACCTGCGGACGTCGCTGCGAGCACCCACTTATTCGACCAATCGCCGGGTGCTGGCTACGATCCTCTTTTCCCACATCTCATCGTGCCTCACCACTCACTCCGCGCCGCCTCGTCATCTGTCACTCCCGGCGCGCGCGTCCACACCACGCCCACAACGCGTGCCCAACCCCGCACCCCGCGCCGCCCCGTGATCCATCACTGTCACAGTCGGCGCACGTCAATACCACCACTACATCACCCCCTACCACATAGCTCGCAGCCGCCCCGGCTGCTACAAAAATTACAAACCCTCCCTGTGTGCCCCGTAACACAACACAACAACAAGAACAACAACTAAGCTAACAACACAACACGACGCGAACACCACCATCCGCAACCCTCAACCAATGCCACCGCGACAACAGAACAATATATACAAACCGGCGAGTGACAATAGCAATGTGTATACAAAAAAAAAAATGGAAATTTTTTTTTTTTCTTTCGACTCGTGCAGTGTCCTCTTTTCTTCCGAGCGTCCCTACAACGGGACATTATCCCGGCAGAGGGGAACACCGGGCGAGCTCGGTGTAGAGCACAAAAAAAACCCGTCCTCATGAAAATTGTTGAGACCTAGCCCGAGTCCGCCTTGCCGGTCCGTCGTACGGCACCAGACGCGGTTGAACGTCCGGTGGTGCCGGCGGTTCAGGAAGACATCGGCCAGGCATCGAGGACTCGTGCGTGCCCCGGGGTTCAGGCTCTCGATGGTCAGCAGCCGTCAAGCCCGAGGCACCTGGGGGTGGGTCAGGTGGAGACACGTGAGGATCAGCCTGCGACACCTCCCTCCCCGAGTCGACGGTCACATCACACGCCCGGTCGTCACGGCACAGAACGGGGTCACACGGTGCCGCATAGGGCTTCAGTCGGGAGGGGTGCACATACCAACGGCGTTTCCCCCATTTAATCTGTATACTCTGGGGCCGTGCAACCCGCACAATTTCCACCGGTCCCCTCCAAGGTCTCAACAACTTGGGGGACGTAGCCAACGGTGCATGTGGACAATGCAGCCAGGCCTTATCGCCTGGTTTCCAATCATGCGTATGCACCCTCCGCTCATGTAATTTCTCGTTTGCAATTTGCCGCGACCGCGAATTCAACCTTGCCCCCTCCCGCGCTTCAGTCAATTTGGCGATATTAAATTTGATGTGGTCTGCCAATTTAGATTTTGCACGTGGCTGGGAAATCCCCAGTTGGACGTCCATGGCCGGATCGGCCTCCCGCCCATACATAAGAAAAAATGGGGAAAACCCTGTCGCCGCATGAGGGGCCATTCGATAGGCCGCGAGTACCCCCGGCACCTGTAAGTCCCAATCAACCTGATCGTCGCAGACCTGTTGGCACAACATAGACGTAATCGTTCTGTTCAGACGCTCAACCATCCCGTCAGTCTGCGGGTGGTAGGGGGAAGTACGCACTTTCTTTGTACCCAACAGGTCGCACACCTCGCGCAACAAAACGCTCGAAAAATTCTTCCCTTGATCCGTCAGCAAGCGTTCGGGGGCGCCCTTGTCCAACACATAACCCTGGACAAAGGCGTCCGCCACCGCCGCAGCCGACTGGTTGGCGAGCGGCCATGCCATAGGCCATCGGGTGAAGTATTCCACGCCAACCAGCAGGAACCTATTTCCCCTTGGTGTAACCGGAAAGGGCCCCAAGATGTCCAACGCTACCAATTCGTTTATACGCGAAACCTGAATGGATTGCAGCGGTGGATTAGCCGCCAATGGTGGCGGTTTCCTTTTGGCGCACTCTACGCATCCCTTAAGAATATTCGCCACGTCGTTACCCATCCCCGGCCAATAATAGTCTCGCTGGATTAGGGCGAGCGTTTTGTGAAAACCCAGATGCATGAGCCGTTCATGAGCTGCCAGAACAATCCTACCCCGCATAGCAACAGGCACCACGAGCACGTGACGCCGGGACATGTTGTCCCACCTCATCAACAGGCCCTGTCTGCACACCCAGGAACCGACCCGCGCCTCCCCTTGTTCGGGAGCGCCAACTTTCCGACGCAGCGTAAGTAGGGAGCTGTCGGACATCTGGAGGCGGCCCCACTCAATGAGGGGCAACGACAACAGCGAATCCCTCCCCGTGGGGGCGTCCTCTCCCGGGGTGTCAGTGGCGGCGAGCGCAACTCCCGGGGCGCCGGCGACCGGGGGTTTGCACCGCGCTGATCCCAACAAACATGTGCAGTCCGTGCACGGCGGCAACCGCGACAAGGCGTCCGCGTTTGAGTGCCGCAACCCTTTTCGGTAAATCGTCGTGAATTGGTAGTCTTGAAGGACCTCCAACCATCGGGACAATTGGCCCGATGGCTGCGCCACGCGCATAGCGTATTGTAGAGCCGCATGGTCCGTCCGGACCGTAAAATGACGGCCGTAAAGATACGGCCTGAATTGCTGTGTAAAAAACACAATGGCTAACAATTCACGACGAGTTACGCAATAGCGTTGTTCTGCGGGGGAAAGAACCCTACTACCGTAGGCGACCACCCGTTCAACCCCCCCGACCAACTGTGAGAGCACCCCCCCGATACCCGTATTGCTGGCGTCCGTGTCAAGCAAAAACGGTTGTGTGAAATCGGGGTAACACAAGGGGGGAGCCTGCACCAAAGCGTCACGGAGGGAGCAGAACGCATCCTCCTCCTCTGCCCCCCAGTGAAACCTCACACCCTTAGCCGTCAAAGCGTGCAGGGGCTTGGCTATGGTGGCAAATTGCTTGACAAAACGACGGTAATAGGAGGCAAAACCAATGAAACTACGAACCTCCGTGACCGAGGTTGGCGTTGGCCATGAGCTGACGCAATGCGTCTTAGCAGGGTCCGTCGAGATCCCTGAACGACTCACGATATGGCCCAAATACCTGACAGATTCCCGAAGC
The DNA here is from genome assembly GCF_965212315.1 of Lampetra planeri. Lineage (NCBI taxonomy): Eukaryota > Metazoa > Chordata > Hyperoartia > Petromyzontiformes > Petromyzontidae > Lampetra > Lampetra planeri. The sequence goes on from NC_136159.1 coordinate 7,172,625, forward strand.
AGAAAACATTTAGCCGGTTTAAATTTTAGCTTAGCGGAACGCATCCTGAGGAACACCGCTCTCAGTCGCTGGAGGTGCTCCTCGAAAGTCCGACTAAAGACGATAATATCGTCAAGATAAATCAAACAGGTATCCCATTGGAGGCCTGACAAAACCAATTCCATGAGTCTCTGGAACATGGCGGGGGCGGAATGTAAGCCCATGGGCAAACGGTTGAATTCAAAAAGGCCCCCAGGTGTGCGGAAAGCAGTTTTAGGTTTAGACTCGTTATCGAGTGGCCATTGCCAAAATCCAGAAAGCAGATCGAGTGTGGAAAAAAACTGCGCTCCCGCCAAGGCATCCAGCGACTCATCCATCCTGGGGAGCGGATACGCATCCGCCATCGAGATTTTGTTTAAGCGGCGGAAATCGACACAAAACCGCAAGGACCCGTCCTGTTTCTTTACTAGGACAATAGGAGCACCCCACGGACTAGAAGAGGGCGAAATGATATCGGCCGCCAACATATCATTAACCGCCGATTGCACATGTTCCTTCTCGGCCGGGCTGAGCCGGAAAGGATTCTGACGAATAGGGGCCGCGTCCCCTGTAGCTATGTGGTGGCGCAACAGGTCAGTGCAGCCGATATCGTACTTATGTTTGCTGAACACGTCAGCAAACTCGATGAGCAAACCCCTCAATGCTCCCAATTGCACCCCGGACAAGTTAGCAGAACCCGCACACAGCGAGTCCAACCACTCAGTCCCCTCATCACTTTGAGGATGCGACTCGACAGTAAAATCTGCTTGAGCCACGAGCCGTTCCTCAACGGGCAGCGGCGCGGCGTGAGCCAGCACCGTTCCCTGCGCAATTACGGCCGGCCGCGACCCCGTATTCAGGACCATTACGAACGGCTCACTGTCCCCTCTCACCATGGTTTGAGCAACCGCTAAGTCGAGGCCCTTACTGGCTCTGTCTGACGGCCCCAACAGCACCCCCTGTGCCTCCGCACCCACCTCGAGTGGCTTCCTGAACCGAAGGGGTACTAACATTTTCGATCCCGGGGGTACCCGTACAGTGTGAGTCGCCAGCGCCTGCACCGTCGCACAAACCGTGCGCACTTTGATAGGGCTCGACAAGAAGGCAACCCGCCGACCTGACGGAAGCTCTATGCAGGCCTGATCAATAAGAATTTTGATGGGCATTTTTGACAAAAAGTCCGTACCTAGCAAACAGGGAACGGCCAGCGATGATGATACAAAAATAGGGCCCGCTAATTTAATGTCCCCAATGCAAATAGTCGCCCGAATCTGGCCGATGATCCCCAGGGATCCCCCATTCGCCGCATAAAATGGCACGTCTACCGGCAGAAGGGGTCTACTTTGGACGGGAAGGATGTTATAAATAAGGTCCGAGATGATGGTGGCCGACGCACCCGTGTCAACAAGCACCCGGACCTCAACCCCGTCAATGAACCCCGTTACCACGGACGACCCGGCTGACGCAGCCACGATCCTGTGGGCCAATTCGGACCACTCGACTGCTTGCGGGCCGCGTACGGACCCCCCCCGCCGAATTGAACCCCCGGCACCCAGCCGCGAACCCCCCACCGCGAAGCGGCGACCCGAATGTGCCGTGTTTGTGGACCGAACGTGTGAGGTGCCGCGACTTGCCGGGTTTTGTTGGGATGACTTGTGGCCCTGGTCGTCGTCCCGACGTGGTCCTGCGGTGCGCGGACGCGGGGCCCGGCACCCGGCTGCGACGTGACCCCGAAGGCCGCAGTTGTAGCAGACGACGGACGTCGTAGGTTTCGGTTGCTCCAGCTTGCGGGGCGAACGTGTGGGCGAACGACCTCCCGTTCTCCACTCCCCCGGACACGGTGCAGCGAAGGCCCGCTCCTGCACCGCAGCTGGCTGAGGTTCGGCGATCGTGGCGGCCAGTGCCGCATTCCCCGGCCATTTGCAGACGACCCCCGGCTTGCGTTTGAGGACCTCGTACGCGTGAATGCTCGTGGCGATCGCCAGGGAGCAGATCTCCATCTCGTCTGCCACGTTGATGGGGACCCCCAACTCGTGGGCCAACACCAGCAGCTGCTCCGTCACCATGGCGTCCTTCCCCTCCTTATCCATGCGGGGAAAAGCCGCGTCCGCCAAGGCGAGCAGTGCCGTGCGGTAGGCTAGCGTCGTTTCCCCAGCCACCTTCCGCCGATTGTAGAACTGGTGGCGGCACGTGGAGGGCAGCCCGAACACCTTCGCCATCAGGTGTAGTGCGGCCTGGAGCGTAGAGCGGGACGACCTTGCAGCAGATGTGAAGGCTGCAAGCGCGTCGTCGTCAAGCATCGCTGGCAACGCACGCAGGGCAGTGGTGTCGGACCACCCCGACATCTCCTGATGAGCGAGGAACCTTCGTTGGAAGGCTCCCCAGTCGCCCCCATCCGCCTTGAACGCCGACAGCGCGGGCAATCTTTGCTGGAGGACCCGATCGTCGTCGACGTCGGAGAGATTTTCCCGCGCTCCGCTGGAGTTGTGTAAAATGTCGGCTCGGTTGTCAGGCGCAAAATGGAGGGCTCCGGCGCGCGCCGATGACGTGGGCTGCGCTGCGCGGAGGTGTCCGGCCACGTGGCGTCCGTCTTTCCCGCCAATCGGTGGCGGCCCCCTAAAAACGGCGGCAACTTCCAGGCTTTTGGCGCGAAGCGCCCTTTGGCGGGAATCCTCCACCGTCGCTTCCTCCACGACCCCCGCAGCCGTTTTTCCGCTCGCCGGAACGGAGATGTTGGCCAAGACAGCGGCGGCGGCGAGTAGCAACTCCGCCAAGCGGGCGTGCGCGTCCTGGAGGCCGGTGTCGGAGGCAAGCGGAGCGTCGGCCATCACCGCGAAGTGCTGCATCGGCGGCAACTCCTCGTCCTCTACTCCCGAGGTCGGTGTCCCCGGTACGCCGTCGTCATCCCGACCTCGCTCGTGGGTACGGGTAGTCTTCCTTGTGTCCATACTTCTTGAAGACAGGTTTACTTCTGACGCCAGTTGTAATGTAGTAACTCCACGGGAGACGACTTCACGGGTAACACACTCTTTATTTTATCAAACTTGGTTACAGGTGACTAACACCTACTTTGTATCTCGGGTGACAAACACCCACTTCGCTACTTGGCGACTAACGCCCACTGAGTTACTCGGATGACCAACATCCACTTAGTACTCGGGTGACAAACACCCACTTAGCTACTTGGCGACTAACGCCCACTGAGTTACTCGGATGACCAACATCCACTTAGTACTCGGGTGACAAACACCCACTTAGCTACTTGGCGACTAACGCCCACTGAGCTACTCGGATGACCAACATCCTCTTAGCTACTTGGCGACTAACGCCACTGAGCTACTCGGATGACCAACATCCACTTAGTACTCGGGTGACAACCACCCACTTAGCTACTTGGCGACTAACGCCACTGAGCTACTCGGATGACCAACATCCACTTAGCTACTCGGCGACTAACGCCACTGAGCTACTCGGCTTCACTAGGTCTTCAGCTCCGTCTTCGGGTCTTCAACTGGGTAACTCTCCCCGAGTGCTCTCGCGCGTCCCCCTTTATACCCCACCTGCGGACGTCGCTGCGAGCACCCACTTATTCGACCAATCGCCGGGTGCTGGCTACGATCCTCTTTTCCCACATCTCATCGTGCCTCACCACTCACTCCGCGCCGCCTCGTCATCTGTCACTCCCGGCGCGCGCGTCCACACCACGCCCACAACGCGTGCCCAACCCCGCACCCCGCGCCGCCCCGTGATCCATCACTGTCACAGTCGGCGCACGTCAATACCACCACTACATCTGCATTAACCACAATACTTGCAGTCAAAATAAAAACAAAAACACACTCTGATAACACTGGTCAATACACTTTTTCTGGCATAAGGTATTCCAACGGTTTTAAGGTAATTTTGGGGTGCTGATTCCAAATCTGGCATCAGTTTTTGTCTATCACATCAGGTTTTTGAGATATAAAATATTGCATTTTCAATAAAAACTGCAGAAGAAAAATATTAAATAAATGTGGATATCTACATAATTATATTATAAACACACTATCCTAAAAATACAGCACCATATTTTAACACTAAAGCAGTCACTGACTCGCAACAACTTGCAATCATAAGTGACAGAGTTAATTTCGGGTAAAATCAATGAAAATGGGGTATGCCGATAGCATAAAAATGAGATGTGATAGAGCAAATCTGAGATCAGATTTGGAAAAACAGCTGCAAAAGTCCAGGCCAGAAAAAAATGTTTTTATTTTGTTTGCTGACCAGTGTTATTGGATGGGCGACGGACGTTCCCACTTTTCCCGGCGACAACTTTCCCAAACCGAACCGAACCGCCGCTGCTCACCGAGAACGCGGGGTGAAGCGGCTGCGAGAACTTGGTCCGGAACGTGTAGAGGGTCTGCATCGCTTCCGGGTCGTAGAAGGACAGCGTCCCTGTCGAGACGCCAAACACACAAGGACCATCCACGCGGTCTCGAGATGCAGGGGAGTGAGTGGTGGCGCAGCGGTTAGCGCAACACACGATCAATTCGGCGACCTGAGTTTGTGATTTCTGATTGGGTACACGGCCATCCCCCCCAACCGGCGTGGTGAAGTATGGTCAAGGAGCCCCCATGAATGACGCGGCTTAGGGAGGCCTTCATCTTGCAGTGGATTACCGAAGGGGCAGTCGTTAATTGGAGTACGGAGACACACACACACACCCACAGTGAGGGTTTGTTAACAAGTCCTATAAATTTCGATTTAAAGCTTTCGTGACTGCAGGGATTCATCTTCTTGGTTCTTTCGGTAAAGTCACGTAGAATGGAAATAATAAAAATTAAACATAATAAAATAATTCTCACGACTGTCTTCTCGACAGACCTATTCTTCACCGGAGGACGGCTGCTTGCGTTGTGGCCGAAACGTCGTGAGAATTATTTTATTGTTTTATTTTTATTATTTTATTATTTCCATTCTACGTGACTTTACCAAAAGAACCAAGAAGATGAAGTCCTATAAATAACTGTATAAGTGAGTGTGGGGTTGGGGGAATTATTGGGTAGTTTGACGAGCGGTAGGTAGGTAAGTGGTTAGGTGAATTGTTAGGTGAGTGAGAGGGTGAGTAGGTGGATGGGCGGCTGACTGAGTGTGTTGAGTAGGGGGCACAGGTGCATCGGCCAGTCATCTCAGTCAACCCGTGGCACCTGGGTCTGTCCCGTAACCTCCTGCAAGCGGGCGTTCAACACTTCACGTGGCCTTAACGTGCACATAGCCTGGCACAAGCGCCGTGGTGACGTCACCGCCACTTAGTGGCGAATGGCGGTTGTTGTTGGGCAGGTAGGTGGGTAGGTAGGTGGGTGGGTAGGTAGGTGGGTGGGTAGGTAGGTGAATGAGTTAATGTGTTTATGATTGGATCCTCGGCTGTGTTTATGAACATTGGAGCGAGGGACGTCAATCAGCAATAACTCTGGGTAGTAAGTGTTATTTTCCAATTGCTTCTGCCTCAAAAGTACATACAATGGCTATTATTCCCCACAAACATTGCTTTTGTGACCAGGACAGTGATATTTTGAAAGGTACCTATTTTCGATGAGAGAACGCGGTGTGCATTTGTGTCTTTCCTTCACGTAAAGTCATGGCCACAAAAGCAAAGTTTGTGGGGAATAATAGCCATTGTCTATACTTGCAGCATAAGCAATTAGAAAATAACATCATGGGACCTCCTTTGCCAGTACCAAAATATGAAAATAGGTTTTCCCCTTTTTTCTGGCAACAAAACACGTGTTAAGATGTTAAAACACCAAACTGAAACCTTTTACAAGGAATCTGGTCTAACACCGTTTGAGACTAGGCTCCAAAGAAAGCTGTCTCTGGTGTGGACCAATCAGTTTCAAAGACAATGCAAATATTATCAGAGTATGTTTTTTGTTCGCATTCTGACCACAAGCATTGTGGTTAATGGAGACATGATTCCTTATAAAAGGTTTCAGTTTGGTGTTTTAACATCTTAACACAGCTGTTTTGTTGCCAGAAAAAAGAGGAAAACCTAAAAAATAACACTTACTACCCAGGAATAAAAATCGTGTTACACAGTGTTAGTAAGCACGCGAGTGAGAGCATGACTGAAACAACACAAAACCGAAGGCGAAGGAACCAACGAAGGAACGAACGGACGAAGAGGGACAAACGATCGTCACCGGCGCCGTAGTCGCAGTGCACCCCGATGCGCGAGGGCGGTAACGACGGAGTGGCCCCTCCGGCCTCCCCGCCGGCAGCGAGGCCGGCGGACCGGGCGACGACGACGATGGCCCTGGCGCGGTTGTCGTGCTTGACGGCCAGCGAGTGGACGCGGGGCCCGGCCGCCCAGTGCAGGCACCACGACGCCGCCGTGCGGCCGAGCGCCTCGAAGCGGCCGAGCGAGCGGTAGGCCACGCCGACCGCCACGGCCCGAGAGCCGGCGCTGACCGTGGCCTCCCAGTACGCCTGGCCGCGCGCGATCGCCACGTTGCCTGCAGCGTCCGCGGGGACGGGAGCGGAGGTGGGGGGACGGGGGAGTGGACGGATCACGGAGAGAGCGCAGCTGGGGACACTGTCCTGGAGGTGATGAGACAAAAAGGAAGGTGCCGGTAATCTTGGCGGCTCAACGGGGACGCGTGGCGATAAGCGCCGACCCCGCCCGCCAGTGGCCGTGTCCGGGAGGGGTTGGTGGATCACGAGAGCAGATGGCGCTGCAGAGAGCGAGGCCCTCGTGAACGCGTCCGTGCGGACCTTTGGGTCCGATGTTGCATCGTCACACCGCTCCTGAGGTTTGCCCGAT
>NC_136159.1:7184447-7452886 GCF_965212315.1 Lampetra planeri
TGATCGCCCCTCACCTGGCAGGAAGGTGAGCTGCTCGGCTTGATCGCCCCTCACCTGGCAGGAAGGTGAGTTGCTCGGCTTGATCGCCCCTCACCTGGCAGGAAGGTGAGCTGCTCGGCTTGATCGCCCCTCACCTGGCAGGAAGGTGAGCTGCTCGGCTTGATCGCCCCTCACCTGTCAGGGAGGTGAGCTGCTCGGTTTGATCGCCCCTCACCTGGCAGGAAGGTGAGCTGCTCGGCTTGATCGCCCCTCACCTGGCAGGAAGGTGAGCTGCTCGGCTTGATCGCCCCTCACCTGGCAGGGAGGTGAGCTGCTCGATTTGATCGCCCCTCACCTGGCAGGGAGGTGAGCTGCTCGATTTGATCGCCCCTCACCTGGCAGGGAGGTGAGCTGCTCGATTTGATCGCCCCTCACCTGGCAGGGAGGTGAGCTGCTCGGCTTGATCGCCCCTCACCTGGCAGGGAGGTGAGCTGCTCGATTTGATCGCCCCTCACCTGGCAGGGAGGTGAGCTGTTCGGTTTGATCGCCCCTCACCTGGCAGGAAGGTGAGCTGCTCGGTTTTATTGCCCCTCACCTGGCAGGGAGGTGAGCTGCTCGGTTTGATCGCCCCTCACCTGGCAGCAAGGTGAGCTGCTCGGCTTGATCGCCCCTCACCTGGCAGGAAGGTGAGCTGCTCGGTTTGATCGCCCCTCACCTGGCAGCAAGGTGAGCTGCTCGGCTTGATCGCCCCTCACCTGGCAGGAAGGTGAGCTGCTCGGCTTGATCGCCCCTCACCTGGCAGGGAGGTGAGCTGCTCGGCTCGGTCGCCCCTCACCTGGCAGGAAGGTGAGCTGCTCGGCTTGATCGCCCCTCACCTGGCAGGAAGGTGAGCTGCTCCAGCAAGGCCTTCTCTTGGGAGAGGTCCACCACGAAGTGGCGCAGGTCCTGTGCCACTGTGCGCACCAGCGGCACACGGAACGCCGCGCTCGCCTGCACGCTGGGGTCATGGGGGGGGGGGAGGCGACCCGCGCGACGAGAAGGAGAGAATGGAGGTGGGGGGGTCATATCCACAGTTTTATATATGAACAGGGACTTCTCTACTTACGATCATTCGACTTACGAACTTTCAAAGATAATGATCGAGAGTCGTAAGTTCAACCGCCGCACAATAGATGGCGGTGGTGGCAGAAAACCGGTGGCATCTACACGACGTTTAAAGCCATTCCCCGTGTTTAGTGTACACGCCTTACAACATGTTGGGTAAGCGATAGGAGTAAAGTTGGACTTACGAACAAATCGACTTACGAACAGACCTCGGGAACCTAACTCGTTCGTAAGTAGAGGAGTCCCTGTATATATATATCACGTTTACGTTTGAGATGCACGCGTCGGACGATTCTGTTGCAGATTGTGTGAACTAAATGTCCCCTTTGCGAGAACTGAACGAGACGAGACGGGCGATGCGGACGAGCGTGCAAGAGAGACACGTCGACCAAAGACAGAACGAGACATGCGTCTTACCGATGGGCGAGACAGCGCGGACAAGACGATACGCCGTGAAGACCGGCTCGACAATTGACCCCAAATCTCGGCAATTCAACAACTTCAGCAATTGTTTCTTGATGTGGTTGTCCCACCTGATGACGGATGCTTGTGTTGCGCCCGAAACGTCGTGATTTAATTTTATTTTATACCTACGTGACTTTACCGAAAGAACCAATCCCTGCAGTCACGAAAACTTCAAAGCTAGATTGACTTTAGATGTTGTATTATTATGAAAGGATAGTATTCATGTAGGTATTGAACGTGCAGCCTTAGCAGGCTGTTGGGGCGAGTGCTATTAGCGAGCCCCTATGAAGGCCGGCAAGGCACACGATGGGGTGGGTGGCCAGCACCACGCCCGGTCGCTTTTGTCTCCCTAGTGGCAATGTTTTTACACACTGCACTAGGTACTAATTTGAGGCTGAGTCGACCTAGGGGAGGCCCATGACCTGTTCAGATAATCGTCACTGGTGTTGGCCGTGAGCCGGAATCGAACCCGGTTTGCCGAGATCGTAGCGCAGCGCACTAATCGCTACACCACCGCTCCCCACACACATACACACACATACACACACATACACACACATACACACACATACACACACACACATACACGCAAACACATGCATATGCAGACGTACAACTACAGAACCGCCATTCGCCACTAAGTGGCGGTGACGTCACCACGGCGCTTGTGCCAGACTAGGTGCACGTGGAGGCCACGTGAAGTGTTGAAGGCTCGCTGGCAGGAGGTCACGGGACAGACCCAGCAAGTGCCACCGGTTCACTGACCGAGATGAAATGACACACGCACACACACACGCACACATGCACACACACGCACACACGCACACACACGCGCACACATGCACACACACGCGCACACACACACGCGCAAACATGCACACACACGCACACACGCACACACACGCACACACACACGCACACACACACGCGCACCACACACGCACACACGCGCACATGCACACACACACGCACGCCCACACACACACGCACACACGCACACACGCGCACATGCACACACGCACGCACACGCACACACACACGCACACACATGCACACGCACGCACACACGCACACACACACGGCAGATACGTAAAGCTGGAACCTACCCGTCTCTTATATATTTGGCGGCCTTAGTGAAGCGTGCAATAGGAAGAAAAAAAGGGATATTATCATCGTCATGATTTGACATTTGACAGTTTGGTTCAAAACAACAATAGGCAAATAATCAACTTGTTACAAACTCACCGGTACATTGTTAAAAATATTTTTTTTTTATTTGACATTTCATCACGAGACATTCCAGATTTAGACAGCACTGTGGTGAGCCAATGGGTTTGTGTGTGGGGGAGCGGTGGCGCAGTGGTTAGCGCACTGCGCTACGAACCTGGCGACCCAGGTTCGATTCCCGCTCACGGCCAACACCAGTGACGATTATCTGAACCGGTACCGGGCCTCCCCTAGGTCGACTCAGCCTCAAATGAGTACCTGGTGCGATGTGTAAACATCGTCACTAAGGAGACAAAGGCGGCCGGGCGTGGTGTTGGCCACCCACCCCCCTCGTGTGCGGGCCTTCATAGGTGCTCGCTAACAGCACTTGCCCCTACAGTCTGCTAAGGCTACACGGGGGATCTTTGTCTTTTTTTGCCCGCGTCACCTCTGCGAGCTGGGCGCAGTCGCTGGAGCCGAGGGCCTGGGACGTAGCGGCGAGCAGGGCGCGGGTTCCCTGCGTGGCCGCTGTGCACACGGACACCTGGGTCTGTGCACGTGGCAGGCAGAGACACACGTGGCAGGTAGAGACACACGTGGCAGGTAGAGACACACGTGGCAGGTAGAGACACACGTGGCAGGGAGAGACATACGTGGCAGGGAGAGACATACGTGGCAGGTGGCAACAGAGACACGTGGTAGGTAGAGACACACGTGGTAGGTAGAGACACACGTGGCAGGTAGAGACACACGTGGCAGGTAGAGACTCACGTGGCAGGGAGAGACACACGTGGCAAGCAGCAACACAATCACACACGTGGCAGGCACATACAGACACACACGTGGCAGGCACATACAGACACACACGTGGCAGGCACATACAGACACACACGTGGCAGGGTAGATTGACGCGAGGAGGGGGGGGGCATCACCTGCAGCTCGTGCATGCGCACCGACTGCTCCCGGCGGATGCGCGACTCGAGGCGCTCCTGGACACGCGCCAAAGTGCAGCGCAGGGAGTCGAACTCGGCTCTCAGAGCCGCGAGGGCGGCCGCCGAGTTCACCTGCACACACACACAGACACGTGGCAGGTTAGTGACACACACAGGCACGTGGCAGGTCAGTGACACACACAGACACGTAGCAGGTCAGTGACACACACAGGCACATGGCAGGTCAGTGACACACACAGACACGTGGCAGGTCAGTGACACACACACACGTAGCAGGTCAGTGACACACACAGGCACGTGGCAGGTCAGTGACACACACAGACACGTGGCAGGTCAGTGACACACACACACACGTAGCAGGTCAGTGACACACACAGGCACATGGCAGGTCAGTGACACACACAGACACGTGGCAGGTCAGTGACACACACACACACGTAGCAGGTCAGTGACACACACAGGCACGTGGCAGGTCAGTGACACACACAGACACGTGGCAGGTCAGTGACACACACACACGTAGCAGGTCAGTGACACACACAGACACGTGGCAGGTCAGTGACACACACAGACACGTGGCAGGTCAGTGACACACACAGACACGTGGCAGGTCAGTGACACACACACACGTGGCAGGTCAGTGACACACACACACGTGGCAGGTCAGTGACACACACAGACACGTGGCAGGTCAGTGACACACACACACACGTAGCAGGTCAGTGACACACACAGACACGTGGCAGGTCAGTGACACACACACACGTAGCAGGTCAGTGACACACACAGACACGTGGCAGGTCAGTGACACACACACACGTAGCAGGTCAGTGACACACACAGACACGTGGCAGGTCAGTGACACACACACACGTGGCAGGTCAGTGAGACACACACACACGTGGCAGGTCAGTGACACACACACAGACACGTGGCAGGTCAGTGACACACACACACACGTGGCAGGTCAGTGACACACACACACGTGGCAGGTCAGTGACACACACACACACGTGGCAGGTCAGTGACACACACGTGGCAGGTCAGTGACACACACACACGTGGCAGGTCAGTGACACACACACACGTGGCAGGTCAGTGACACACACACACACGTGGCAGGTCAGTGACACACACGTGGCAGGTCAGTGACACACACACACACGTGGCAGGTCAGTGACACACACACACGTGGCAGGTCAGTGACACACACACACGTGGCAGGTCAGTGACACACACACAGACACGTGGCAGGTCAGTGACACATACAGACACGTGGCAGGTTAGTAACACACACAGACACGTGGCAGGTTAGTGACACACACAGACACGTGGCAGGTTAGTGACACACAGACACGTGGCAGGTTAGTGACACACACAGACACGTGGCAGGTCAGTGACACACACACACAGACACGTGGCAGGTCAGTGACACATACAGACACGTGGCAGATCAGTGACACACACACAGACACGTGGCAGGTCAGTGACACACACAGACACGTGTCAGGTCAGTGAGACACACAGACACGTGGCAGGTCAGTGACACACACAGACACGTGGCAGGTTAGTGACACACACAGACACGTGGCAGGTCAGTGAGACACACAGACACGTGGCAGGTCAGTGACACACACAGACACGTGGCAGGTAGCGACACACACACGCGACACGGGGAGAGGTGCATGCGCGCTATCATCGCGGTTGTTTTATGTTTTGCCTGGTAACGAGCACGACTGGAATACGGCTGGTGATACAAACGACGACATGAACAATTCTCAACGATGCGCCGGTAAGTCCGCAACGAGTCGGATTTAATTGCCTGGCTCGAGTCGGATTCTGCGCAACCCCCCGGGGGAGCGATGGCTTCAAGCAAAACGAAGTGAAAAATAACAATATATTACATCATGGGACCTCCTTTGCCAGTACCAACATATGAGATTAGGTGTTCCCCTGTTAGAACACCAAACTGAAACCTTCTTACAAGGAATCATGTCTGCATTAACCACAATGCTTGTGGTCAGAATGCAAAAAAAAACACACTGATAATATTTGCATTGACTTTGAAACTGATTGGTCCACGCCAGAGACAGCTTTCTTTTTAGCCTCGTCTCAAAACGGTGTTGACTAATCAGTTTCAAAGCCAATGCAAATATTATTAGAATGTGTTTTTTGTTTGCATTCTGACCACAAGTATTGTGTTTAATGCACACATGATTCCTTGTAAGAAGGTTTCAGTTTGGTGTTTTACCATCTTAACACAGCTGTGTTGTTGCCAGAAAAAAAAGTGCAAAAACTATTCTCATATTTGTTTTACCCTTACTGGCAATAAAACGTGGGTTGTGTTAAGATGTTCAAACACCAAATAGATTTTACCTTTTGCGAGGAATCAAGCACTGCATTAACCACACACAGTACATGCGGTGAGCATGCAAACATAACATGGCTCTAATAATGATTATTAGATCATTGTTTTTTTAAACTGATTGACCTACACCAGAGACAACCTTCTTCATGGCCTAGTCTCACCACCCGTGTCAGACCAGAGACCACCAAAAGGCGAACGGCACAAAGACAACCCCACACGTGTCAGATCATTCATAGCTCGTGGTTAGCGGCTGTATCATTATCAGAGCATGTGTGTTCATCACAAGTAATGTGTGGTTAATGCAGACGTGATTCCTTGCAAAAGATTTCTATTTGGTGTTTGAACATCTTAGCATCTCCTGCTTTATTGCCAGAGAGGGTAAAACCTCTTCTTATTTTTCACAACTTTGATACTGGCAAAAAAATGCATCCCATGATACAGCTGCTCACACAGAGCTATGAATGTTCTCTGATACGTGTGGCATTGCCCTTGTACTGACACGGGTGGTGAGTCCATAATCAACGTTTTTGGGTTTAGATCGCGTTATTTATAAATGTGTCGTAACCCTCCACCACCCGACACGGCCAATCAGTAAAAAGGTGTCACGTTGACAAAAGACAAATAGTTCACTGCTTTAGCCCACCGGTGTGTTGAAGCGTTAAAACACAACATGTACAATTTGTACTCAAATTGTACTCAAATTGTAAATGTTGTGGTTTCGCGCTTCAACACACCGGTGGGCTAAAACAGTGAACTAATTTGTCTTTTGTCAACGTGACAACTTTTTTACTGATTGGCCGTGTCGGGTGGTGGAGGGTTACGACACATTTATAAATAACGCGATCTAAACCCAAAAACGTTGATTATGAACAATATTGGTCGCGAAATGCCTACACGTGTTAAACGGGTGGTGAGACTAGGCCATGAAGAAGACCACTGTCTCTGGTGTAGGCCAACAAGGATCGTAGTGGGCGATCATGCGACGGGAAGGGGAGCTGGGGTCAGGAGCTCACGGAGCTACTGGAGACGCTTAGCTAAGAGGGAAGAGCTGCTGCTGATGATGATGATGTCACCACCTCGAGGCCCTGCTGGGAATCCCGCAGTGACGACACGAAGTTGGAGATGTCGTCATTTTTCGACACGAGCGTCTCGGCCAGAGATCGAACCTCGACCTGCGTCGCACAAACACAAAGAAGGCAATGATCATGCTCTTAGTTCTTTCGGTAAAGTCACGTAGGTAAAAAATGAAATAAAAATTTATAAAATAAAAATCACTTACGTGACTTTACCGAAAGAACTAAGAGTAGGAATCCTTGCAGTCACGAAAGCTTCAAATCTAGAATTAAGGCAATGATCCCCACCACGTATAGCCTTCGCCGGCTGCTGGGGGCAAGTGCTGTGAGCTATTCAAGAGCCGAATGGCTCACAGGGCTATACCAAATAAATGCAACTGAAAATGAAATGAAACTGAATAGCAGCACCTGCGAAGGCCGGCACGGTGGCACACAAACCGGTGGGCGTTCAGTACCACACCCGGCCGCCTTTGTCTCGCTCGTGGCAATCTCTTTCACACATTGCAACAGGGTACTCATTTGAGGCTGAGTCGACCTAAGGGGAGGCCCAAGCCCGCTTCGGATAAACGTCACCGGCGTTGACCGTGAGCGGGAATCGAACTCGGGTCCTCTGGGTTCCGAGCGCAGCGCGCTGACCACTGCGCCACCGCTCCCCAAGCCCAACGCGGCACACGAGGGGGGGGGGGAGTCCAGCATCACGCCCGGCCGCCTTTGTCTCTCCAGTGCTGCATCACCGCACTCACGCGGAGTCACGGACCCGCGTTGCCCAGTCGGCTGCAGTGCGGTTTGATAACCCCCCACGACCTTCATCCAGCAGTGGATTGACGGACGGGCTGTCTGGGTGTGCACCAAGGCCGTGGCCATGGAGTCAACATTGGGGGTGACCAAATCTTTCAGGGGGTCTGGGGGTCCCAACCCAAAAAAAATAAAAAAAAATAAAACGAATTTCCTGCCTAAAATATTTAAAAAAATGCACTAACACATGGGATGGACTTTTTATTTATTTTTTACAATAACGTATTACATTGCTCTGTTTTTACTTTTTAAACATTTCTTGTTTCATTGTATGTAATGTTTGAGATTAGGGATTAATAAAGTACAACCATAACCACAATCATATAAACAGAAATCTATGCATTGATTTATATGTAAACAAGTCCAGATATTGTGGTCAAGGTTTAGCAAATTGTTCTTTTTATTTACACAGCATAGCAATTATCATTACTTTTTTTATATTTTATAGCAATATATTGGGTTGGACATTTTGAGAATATTTGAATATCGGAGGGGATGTGTCCCCCCCAATATATATTAGAGTTACGGCCTTGGTGTGCACAGTCAAATATCGCCACCCGCCTACCGCCATACGTGTACACGCGCGCGCACGTGCGTCTGTGTGTCTGTGTGTGCGTCTGCGTATCTGTGTGTGTGTCTGCGTATATGTCTGTGTGTGTCTGTGTGTCTGCGTGTGTCTGTGTGTGTGCGTGTGTGTCTGTGTGTGTCTGCGTGTGTCTGTGTGTGTCTGCGTATATGTCTGTGTGTGTCTGTGTGTCTGCGTGTGTCTGTGTGTGTCTGCGTGTGTGTCTGTGTGTGTGGCGGTTAGCGCTACGCTGCGCTACGAACCTGGCGACCCGGGTTCGTTTCTCGCTCACGGCCAACACCGGTGACGATTATCTGAACCGGTGCAGGGCCTCCCCTAGGTCGACTCAGCCTCAAATGAGTACCTAGCGCGGTGTGTAAACATCGCCACTAGGGAGACAAAGGCGGCCGGGCGTGGTGCTGGCCACCCACCCCCTCGTGTGCCGTTCTGGCTTTCATAGGTGCTCGCTAACAGCACTTGCCCCAACAGTCTGGCGAAGGCTACACCGGTCGTCTGTGCCTTTTGTGCGCGTGTTTTTTTTTTTAAAGAATATTAAGACATCGTCAGCTTAACCCTCCTTTATACACCGGGGCATTTGCTCGTTCCTCGTGCTGGGAAGACACACGTATCACATCGCACGCGATGATATCACATTTCCTCGCGACATCTGCTTCCGTCCATCTGCTATGCGGAATATATATGTGTCTCAGACCTCCCGAAACTCACAACGTAATTGCCGTCAGGGGCACAAATAATGTCGAGTTGAAGTGGCTGGCTGCTCACCATGATACCGACGTAGTCGTAATAATAATAATAATCGTAACGTTCTATTAGTTTGACGTTATGAAGAATATGGAGGCGATTGTGATGGCAGAATTTACAGCAGGACCCTCAGCATAGGAGCTCCTCATATCTGCCGCAATGGGAGTTGGTAAAAAAATGATTTAATATTAAACACTCCGGCCTTAAAAATATATATATGTGAATAGTAACCGTCGTTTCGGGCAATGTTCTGTGAAGGACCATTGCCTGAAACGTCGCCTATAATAATACTTCTTGGTTCTTTCGGTAAAGTCACGTAGAAGGGAAGTAATAAAATAATAATAAAACATAATAAATAATAAAATAATATTATATATAATAAACATAAAAATAATAATATAATAATATAATATTCTTTTATTATGTTTTATTTTTATTATTTTATTACTTCCCTTCTACGTGACCTTACCGAAAGAACCAAGAAGATGAATCCCTGCAGTCACGAAAGCTTTAAATCGAAATTTATAATAACACAGTTGGGTTTTTTTTTTTACACCACGGTGTTATTAATATTCAACTCGTCATCATCACCATACAAGCGTCTCATTGCCATCGTTGAATAGAGAGATGGTGAAGAGAGAGATCGTGAGTGTTGAAGATTGCATTGCAAATCCATTGCTGTTGTGACCACACGTACGCCGTGCCGAGTTCGATTTCTCGCCCAACACCGGTGACTATTGTCTGAACCGGTTCTGGGCCTCCCCTAGGTCGACTCAGCCTCCAATGAGTACCTGGCGCGGTGTGTAAACATCGCCACTGGGGAGACAAAGGCGGCCGGGCGCGGTGCTGGCCAGCCAACCCCTCGTGTGCCCGTGCCGGCCTTCATAGGTGCTCGCTAACAGCACTTGCCCCTACAGTCTGTTAAGGCTATACTGGGGATCTTTGTCTTTGTGTGTATTTTTTTTCTTCCTCCCACTATTCGAGCCCGTCCTGGGCCTCCTCTAGTTCTACTCAGCCTCAAAGGAATACCTGGTGCGGTGCGTAAGCATACAGCGCTGGGGAGACAAAGACGGCCAGGTGTGGTGAGTGTCACACCACCCCATTGTGCGCCTATACCGGCCTTCACCGGTGCTACTTGCTTACAGCACTTGCCCCAACAGGCTACACGGGGGAGATTTGTTTTCTCACTATGACAAACGTGCACTTGCAAAATGTGTTTTATCTTTAAATGAACTGTCTTTTTGCTTGTTACGTGGAATATACTTTTTTAATTTTAAACATCGAAAATAAAATATACCGCACTGAAAAGGTTCACAAAAGGACATTTAACCTGAATCATATCGAAGCTCCACTTCCCCGTGCATAGTATATAGCATCGATAAACGACCACGCTGTACACATATTAACAATAACAACAACAATAATTACAGCAGCGACGTTTGCTGTTGTCGTCCACTCGTCCAATGTGAAATCAGAAACAACGATTCCATTTTCGGTGTCGAATCACTGCATAGATGTCAACCCCTTATCAGTGCCCTACCTTATTACAGACAAATTCAGACCTTATTGGTCACCCCGTGCTCCTTATAAATCTCAACGTTCATCCTACAAATTCCCATCACAAGGGAGAAACACAAACAAATAGATTTTTAGGAAATATTTTTGCCCGTATGGACCCGACAACTCAATGTCCCTGTACAAGAATACGGAGCAAACCGTATGGGTTCACAAGTATGATAGTGTAGCGTATAGTGTAAGGTATAGTAGTGTATAGTGTAGTATATATTAGTGTAGTGTATAATAGGGTATAGCAGTGTATATTAGTGTGTAGTGTATAGTACAAACTTGTTAACCCCTTAATCAGTGCCCTACCTTATTACAGACAAATTCAGACCTTATCGTTCACCCCGTGCTCCTTATAAATCTCAACGTTCATCCTACAAATTCCCATCACAAGGGAGAAACACAAACAAATAGATTACAAAAAAATGTTTGCCCCTATGGACCCCATAACTCAATGTCCCAGTTACAGACGGGCGGACGGACAGACAGACGGATGGACAGATAGACACATAGACAAAGAGACATTGACCGACAGACAGACGGATGGACAGATAGACACGTAGACAGAGAGAGATACATTGACGGACAGACAGACAGGCAGACGGACGGACCAACACAGCCAGACGAACGGATAGAGAGACATGCAAACGGTCATACAGACAGACGGAGAGACACACAGAAAGACGACAGAGCGGATGCCTTAACTCTTGCACCCTTCGCCTGAAAATGTTAAAAGTAGTATGAATATAACAACAACAAACATTACCTTGAGATGTTCCATTCTTTGAGTTGACTATAGTCGCATGACCTGCGTTGTCATGATGCTGTTGTGTTTTAATGCATGTTGTTTTGCCTTAACTGATTGTGACGATGATGATGGTGCTGCTGATGATGTGCTGATGATGATGCGGTGATAATGATGGTGATGATGGTGATGATGGTGCTAATGATGCAGTGATAATGATGGTGATGATGATGATGATGTTGGTGATGATGGTGCTGATGATGCAGTGATAATGATGATGCGGTGATGATAGTGATGATGGTGCTGATGATGCGGTGATGATGATGTTGGTGATGATGGTGCTGATGATGTAGTGATAATGATGGTGATGATGATGATGGTGATGATGATGCAGTGATGATGATGGTGATGATGATGTTGCAGTGATGATGATGGTGATGATGATGTTGGTGATGATGGTGCAGTGCTGATGATGTGGTGATGATGATGCAGTGATGATGATGGTGATGATGATGTTGCAGTGATGATGATGTTGGTGATGATGGTGCTGATGATGCGATGATGATGGTACTGCTGGTGCTGAGTGAATGTGGGACCTCTGTGTGGAGCCACACTCCATGCACTCAGCCAAACGAGCACACAATGGGATGGGCGTGACCACCCGAACCCAATTAGCCGAATCAGTGCCTCCTGGCGACTGGGGTTTGCTGGTGCCCCCGCAGTCAACTTTATCGACTCAGCCATTGTCGATGTGCTATGAAGAATGGTCAATTGCCCGAAACGTCGTCTATTATGAACCAGTGTATTTATTATAAGGCCACTATCGGCGAATGCGTTCAGTTTTGATGTTAAATGTGAATAGATATATTTGATAATAATAGGGTTTTTCCCCTTTTTTCTGGCAACAAAACTGAAATTTTTTTCAAGGATTCATGTCTGCATTAACCACAATACTTGCAGTCAATATGCAAACAAAAACACACTCTGATAACACTGGTCAACACACTTTTTCTGGCATAGGTATTCCAACGGTCTTAAGGTAATTTTGGGGTGCTGATTCCAAATCTAGCATCAGTTTTTTTGAGATATCAAATATTGCATTTTCAATAAAAACTGCAGAAGAAAAATATTAAATAAATGTTGATATCTACATAAAATTATATTATAAACACACTTTCCTAAAAATGCAGCACAATATTTTAACACTAAAGCAGTCACTGACTCGCAACAACTTGCAATCATAAGTGACAGAGTTAATTTCCGGTAAAATAAATGAAAATGGGGTATGCCGATAGAATACAAATGATGTGATAGAGCAAATCTGAGATCAGATTTGGAATCGGCACCCTGAAATTAGTCTAAAACAGCTGCAAAAGTCCAGGCCAGAAATTTTTTTTTTTTTGACCAGTGTAATATATGCATTGTCCTTGAAACTGATTGGTCCACACCAAGGGACGACTTTCTTTTGAGCCTCGACCCAATTGGTGCTCGACCAGAGGACGCCAAAAGGCGTACAGCTCAAAGACAGCGGCACTATCAAAGCAATGAGGGCTCGGGGTGAGCATCTTCAAAGGAGGTCGAATGATGTAGATATATTTGAGTCGACATCGGGATTAATGGGGAGTAGTGGCGTGGAGTGGTTCGTAACGCCATGCATCCCATCATCTCCATCACACATCTCTCTCTGCAAAATAAAATAAAAAATTAAACACTATTTTGACACGTTCCATCGGCTCCATCACATATGTGTCTGAACGATACAAAATGCTAATTTTACACGTCCCATCGGCCAACCGGGAGTGTATAATTTCGGCAGCGTTTTGTTTCATGATAATGATGATGATGTTTGGTGATGATGATGAGGGGCCGTCCATAAATGACGTCACGCACCTAGGCGTGGGGGGGGGGGGTCAGACATTTGTGACGATGTGTGACGAGGGGTGGGGAGGGTGAGAAATGTGACGTCACATCAAAATGCGCAACTTTAAATAAATATAGACAACACGTTCTACTTAATTAAATATACTTTTTAATAAATGCTTTCTTCTACAACATCAAAGTGCAGCGCCACATTAAACACGCACTACAATGACAATAGTTTAAAGATATTTGAAGCATGTTTTATTTTTTGGGAGGGGGGGGGGCAGAGCTTTGTGACGTCATATTTGAGGGGGAGGGGTCTGACTTTTCGTGACGCCGTGTGACTAGGGGGGGGGGGCTAAAAAATCGTCCAAAATCGCGTGACGTCATTCATAGACGGCCCCTAACGCGGATCCTGCTTGACAAGAATGATTTATTGACGACGATGACGATGGTGGTGGTGATGATGGGAAGGGGAGAGATACTGAACTCACACATGAACTATACTCGGCCTTAATGAAGTGCTCGCTAACAGAGCTTGTCCTCCGGTCTATAAGGCCGAAGGGGAGATGCAATATGTTTGGATTCATGATATATTATGTGTGTGTGTGTATACAGGGTGCGTGAGCTTCTACGGCAGGCAAGGCTGCGTTGGCTGGGCCATGTAGCCCGCATGCCCAGCCACCGCATGCCTAAACAGCTTTTGTTCGGCCGGATCGAGAGGGCTAAACGGGCGCGGCACGGGCTAGAGAAGAGATGGAGTGATGTGGTACAGGAGGACGTGGAGCTGAGTGGACTTGCCGATGACCGGTACCAGCGGTGTCAAGATCGGCCTCTGTGGAGGAGGCTCGTGAAGGACGCTACTGGGCAGTTGGAGGCAGTCGCCCTCCAACAACAACGGAGGGCGGAGGAGCGACGCTCACAACAACGAGCCGAGCGCCGGGTGGCTAAAGCAAAGCAAGTTGGCACAGTAGGGGGCACAGGTGGTGCATCAGCCACTCATCTCAGTCAGTCGACCCGTAGCACCTGCTGGGTCTGCCCCGTGACCTCCTGCCAGCGGGCGTTCGACACGTCACGTGGCCTCAAGGTGCACATGGCCTGGCACAAGCGTCGTGGTGACGTCACCCCCACTTAGTGGCGAATAACGGTTGTTGTTGTTGTTGTTGGTGCGTCAAAAAGATGTTAACACTTCAGTGTGTCCGTGCTCTGGAGACCACCAGGAGAAGATCCAGGCACGTGTTGACAACGATGCCGAACAAGTAGAGACTCTTTGACTTTTCGAAGCAATTAACATTACACTTTGTTATCGTGTTAAAGTGTATTGTCCGTTATTTCCCCATTAAAAACGATAGTCCCGTGCAAGTGTTAACATTTTTTTAAGCGCCCTGTATATAGGGCAGCCCTGCTCGCGTCTGTAACACATTCCTGCGGAGGGAGCTGGTAGGAATGTTGGGTTGCTCGGTCAATGGCCAGGGTCAACGGCGGCGTGGTGTATTCCGCAAATATGCCCGACTGTGAGGGCGGGCACAAGCCGGCGTGAGTAGGTTAAACGTTGAGTTTTATAAGGGCACCCACGGGGTGACCAGCCCCTCCCCACCCAGCCCCGCCCCTCCCACCCCCCACTCAGCCCCACCCTCCCCACCCTCCCCTCCCCACCCAGCCCCATCTTCCCCACCCAGCCCCTCCCCACCCTCCCCTCCCCACCCAGCCCCTCCCTCCCCACCCAGCCCCTCCCTTCACGACGGACGGACGGACACAATAATCCCTTGTGGGCTGGTGTGACCAGGAGGTTCCTACCAGTATTAACGAGTAAATCTCCCAGCGCCTCTGGGCGGTCGCGAGAATTCAACGTAGAAGCCCGTGTCGCCACTCATCCATTCCCTGGCCAATTCCGTTCTTGCGTTTTGATAGCAGCCGGCAAATCTGTCCAGGAGCTTGGTGTTTAATGTCGAGCTCCTGCCGCTGGGGGTAGAGAGAGAGGGAAGGGGTAAGAAGGAGGAGAGCAGAGCGTGACATCTTTTGTGAAATATTTCATTTAAAAAGGGGGCGGGGGGGGGGGCACATAATGCAAAGCATTAAAAACACCGAAATGATGAATGAAGCAAAGTGCCGACACACCGAGCATCTTCTTGTTTCCTCTGCATTGTTAATAAAACGAAAGAGAAAGGAGAAAGTTCCTGTTATTTACACCATTGGAACCTCATTTGCCAGTAAAAAATATGATAATTGGTTTTTTATCCTTCTATCTGGCAACAAAACGGACTTTTTTTTTACAAGGAGTCATGTTTGCATAGACTACAATACCTGCAGTCACAATGCAAACAAAAAACACAACTCTGATAATGTATGATAATGACAGCTTTTCTTAGAGCCTAGTCTCATATGGTGTTGGACCAGATGACGCCAAAAGGCGCACAACTCAAAGACAATGCACCATCAGAGTATGAGAGCTCGGGGTAAGCATTTCCACCATTGGAACCTCATTTGGCAGTAAAAAATATGATAATTGAATGTTTTACCCTTCTATCTGGCAACAAAACACCATGTGAGACTAGGCTATAAGGAAAGCTGTCTCGGGTGTGGACCAATCAACTTCAAGGACAGTGCATACATTATCAGAGTTATGTTTTTTGTTTGCATTATGACTGCAGGTATTGTGGTCTATGCAGTCGACCCGTGGCACCTGGGCCTGCCCCGTGACCTCCTGCCAGCGGGCGTTCGACACTTCACGTGGCCTCAAGGTGCACTTGGCCTGGCACAAGCGTCGTGGTGACGTCACCGCCACTTAGTGGCGAATGGCGGTTGTTGTTGTGGTCTATGCAAACATGACTCCTTGTAAAAAAAAAGGTGTCAGTTTTGTTGCCAGATAAGAGGGTAAGAAAACAATTATCAAAGTTCATGTTGTTTTGGCTGTTCCCTCTCCTCCTCCTCGTCCGTTGAAGGAGGCGCGTTGACTGCAGTGGGTCACCGCTTGGCCCGTTGTTTGGGTTGCAAGACCACCACGCTGGGCACCGATGTTGGCTTCTTGCCTTGAAGAGTTCAGCTGCGGAGGAGGCGTGCGCATCGGGGCCACCCCGCGCTGTTGTCGAGGATGTCCTGACGTGGTTGATGTGTGTGTTGTGTGTGTTGTGCGTGTTGTGTGTGTGTTGTGTGTGTGTTGTGTGTGTTGTGTGTCTGTGTTGTGCGTGTTGTGTGTGTTGTGTGTGTGTTGTGTGTGTGTTGTGTGCGTGTTGTTGTGTGCGTGTGGACAAACATCAGCAGTGAAGATGACCACCCACTCCCTCGTGCGCCGCGCAGCCCTTAATCGGTGCTCGCGAACAACACTTGCCCCAACAGTCTGTTAGACTACACGGGGACATTTTGTCTTTGTTATCCCTTGTGTAATGCAATGTGTATCGTTGCCTTATCAATTCACGACTGGCCAAGATAATGATAAGGCGGCAATGTTTTTCATCATGTAGATAGAAGCCGGGTTGGCAACGTACGGCGCGAAAGAGATGCAACGTCCATACACACATACATGGCTTCAAGCAAGCCTGGCTGCTGATGAGACACTGCAACATCGAAGCAGCCCCAGAGTTTTTGCTCGTCTCGAAACGATGCCGCTTAAACGATGCACTTCCAGGACACTGTTCCGTGTGTGCGTGTATCATTTCATCACGTGGAGAGACAGAGATTCCGCTCACGTATCGCGTCGCGCCTGGTCGCAGCGGGTCGGTAACCGCTGCGGGTCTGATGTTAGCCGTGGTTCTGTGAATCCAGCTCATGTGGGTGGGGGGGGGGGAGTGCGCTAACCACTGCGCCACCGCTCCAGCCCCCGCTGCCCTCTGGGACGAGACGTGGCAGCCCACCTTGACAAGCGTTTACATCGCTTCCATTTCAGCACTCGCCAATCCTCGCCGCGAGCACTCACAATTCATCATTCACACACCTACACACAGCCACACGTATCTACGCACGCACATATACCTACACGCAAAAGGCAAAGATCCCCCGTATAGCCTCTAACAGACTGTTGGGGCAAGGGCTGTTAGCGAAAAGCACCGATGAAGGCCTGGGTCGCCTTTGTCTCCCGAGCGGCGATTATCACACATTGCACCAGGTAATCATTGGAGGCCGAGTTGACCTAGGGGAGGCCCAGGAGCGGCTCAAATATTCAAACGCATCAACATTTAAATGACGACCGCAAAAACAACAACAACAAAAAAATCGATTATTTTATCTGTACCAGAAACAAAATGAAACGTGGGAACATCGTCTTCCCATCTCGCCTCCACATCTATAGCTTGGCCGTGTTCTTCAGAATAAACAGCTGATCTGTATGTATCTGCTGCGATGCAGGTCGCCGTGTCTATTTAAAGGCTGGTGGGGTTCAGTTTTTCCTCCGGTGAACGGGCAATTGGCCGCCCAGTCGTGAGCCCGTGGGTTCAATTACTGACCTGCAGGTCGAATCGTCATTATGTCATCATCAGCGGTGGCATTACCATCGTTATCATCGTCGTCGTCATCTTCTTCGTTGTCATAATCGATATCATCATCATTCTCACCATAATTGTCATCATCAGCTTCGTCGTTATCATCATCATCATATCTCCAGGTTAGGAAGAAGATGACGGTAAAGCGAGTAGTGGTAAGTTTGCGAGTTCAACTCCTGCACGATAAATACAACAACGATGTTGGATGTGCGCCGTGGACGGGATTCGAACTTGCGTTGCCGTGTTCGCGTGTTGGGCAGTGCTCGATGTCTTACACACAACACCGGCGACTCATTTAAATGCTGAGTCGACCTAGGAGAAGCCGGATTTTGCCACTGTGTTGTGAGCCACCGCTTCCCATACAAAGACAAAGATCACCCGTATAGCCTTGTACAGACTGTAGGGGCAAGTGCTGTTAGCGAGCACCTATGAAGGCCAGCACCACCCTCGACCGCCTTTGTTTCCCGAGCGGCCATGTTTACACATCGCTCACTTGAGGCCGAGTCGACCTAGGGGAGGCCCACGACCGGTTCAGATTTTCGTCACCGATGTTCGCCCTGAGCGGGAAACGAACTCCGGGGTCACCGGATTGGCAGCGCAGCGCCACGAACCGCTGCGCCACCGCTCCCCACACAAACAAAGACAAAGATCCCCCATATAGCCTGCACAGATTGTTGGGGCAAGTGCACCTATGAAGGCCGGCACGGCACACGAGGGGGTGAACGGCCAGCACCACTCCCGGCCGCCTTTGTCTCCCCAGTGGCGATGTTTACACACCGCAACGGGTACTCGTCTGAGGCTGAGTCGACCTAGGGGAGGCCCAGGACCGATTCAAATAATCGTCACCGGTGTTGGCCGTGAGCGGGAATCGAACTCTGGGGGTCACCGGATTGGCAGCGCAGCGCCGCGAACCGCAGCGCCACCGCTCCCCGACACAAACACACCATGTGCTCGCGCGTGTGTGTGTGTGTACATATTGAAGCGACCAGGGCACAAGGGACGTCGGCCGATATTGTCGCCGCTGCTGCATTAATAAAGACGCCGCGTGTCGCCGGTGCCTGGGGACTTGGAGCTCGGCGTGGCGGACGCGGTCAGATGGAGTCCGCTGGTGGCTGCTGCTGCTGCGGGGGTGATGGTGATGTCACGCGGGTGACAGATATTTTTGTCGTGGAGAGTTTAAGCGATCTAACGCAGGAGGTGGAATGCGATTGCAGCTGACGACTGCTGTGCGTGTGTGCGTCCGCGTGTGTGCGTCCGCGTGTGCGTGTGTTGCGTTAAGCGCCCTGTGCTACAGAACCTGGCGGCCCGAGTTCGATTCCCGCTCACAGCACCAACAGGGTGGTGACCATTATGGGATGCGGTCCTGGGCCTTCCCCTAGGTCGACTCAGCATCAAATGAGTACCTGGTGCGGTGTGTAAACATCGCTAGTCGGGAGACAAAGGCGGCCGGGCGGGGTGCTGGCCACCCCCTCCCCTCGTGTGCCGTGCCGGCCTTCATAGGCGCTCGCAAACAGCACTTGCCCCAAAAGTCTATTATGTCTATACGGGGGATCTTTGTCTTTGTGTGTGGGGAGCGCACTGCGCTATGATCCCGACGACCCGGGCTCTAATCCCGCTCACGACCAATAACAGTCACGAACGTCGGAACAGGTCGTGGGCCTCCCCTAGGTCTACTCGGCCATAAACGAGCACTGCACCTCCGATGAGGTGTGAAAACGTCAGCGGGCAAATGCGGTGGGGCGTGGTGCTGTGATGACCTTCATAGGCACTTGCCCCAGCATACCTATATATAAAATACGGGGGACCTTTGCCTTTGTGTGCGTAACGGGCGTGTGTGTGTGTGTCTCTCTGTTGCGTGTGAATGGGTATAAATATATGAGCCGTGTTTAGCTGGAGCGAGAGAGCAGACGAACGCGGTCTGGACGAACGAGAAGACACACAGACACACAGGTAGATAGACACACACACAGAGGTGGACACCGGGCGGGACGACATCACAGAAGGCCGTAGCCATGGAGTCAACATTGGGGGGGAGCAAATCTTCCAGGGGGTCTGGGGGTCCCCCCCCAGAGAAAAAAAAAATCTACATTTGAAAACGATTTTCTTGCCTAAAATATAAAAAAATCACTAACACACAGGATGGACTTTTTAATTTATTTTTTACAATAATGTCTAATAGTGTATTGTATTACATTGCTCTGTTTTTTTTATACCATTTTTGTTTCATTGTATGCAATGGCAGAGATTAGGTATTCATAAAGTACAACCATAACCACAATAATATTAACAGAAATCTATTTTATAGCAATATATTGGGGGGGGGGGGTGGCATTTTGAGCATGTGCCCCCCCCCCCAATATATAATTATATAATTACGGCCTTGCTACACACCGTCAGCCAAAGACAGCCGGGACAAGCCAGACAGCTGCACGTTGATGTGACACTTCACACGGCAAAATATCGCGTGCGTTCGCACACGCAGGTCGGCAAACCGACTGCCGTGTGTGTAACACAGGTGGTTGGACAGGTACACTGCCGGGCGGGTTTACAGGTAGGCAGGTAGGCAGGCAGGCACGCAGGTAGGTACAGGTAAGTGGGTAGATATACAGGTGTGGAGGTAACGAGGCACACATGCAGGTAGGTGGACACATACAAGGAGTTAGGTGGGCAGGCAATTAACGAGTTAGTTGGGCTGGTATATAAGTATGTGGGGGGGGGGGGGGCCCTGGTATAAAGGTAGGGGGGCTGGTATATAGGTGTGGGGGGGGGGGGGCTGGTATGTAGGTGGGGGTGGGGGGGGGCTGGTATATAGGTGTGGGGGGGGGCTGGTATATAGGTGGGGGTGGGGGGGGGGCTGGTGTATATAAGTCGGTGGTGTAATCGTCGATGACGCAGCCAGCCCCTTGCCTCGTCTGCAGCCCAGCCATGTGCGCGGCAGTCCAGAGACCGGCGCGCCGCCACCATCACCAAACTCCGCTGCAGCGCCTGGTGATCATGCTGCTGATGATGATGACGCTGCTGCTGCTGCTGCTGGGCTTGGGGCTGCCCTCTGCTGCCCGGGCCTGCCCTTGCGAGCGCAAAGCGGGCAGCCTGCCCCGCGTTCGCCCGCACAGTCAGTGGATGGTCACAGGTAGCGTGCGTGATGGTTCGGCGTGAGGTATGTGATGGTTCGGCGTGGGATCCGTGATGTTTGTCGTGAGGTCCGTGATGTTTGGCGTGAGATCCGTGATGGTTCGGCGTGAGATCCGTGATGTTTGGAGTGAGATCCGTGATGTTTGGAGTGGGATCCGTGATGTTTGGCGTGAGATCCGTGATGTTTGGCGTGGAATCCGTGATGTTTGGAGTGAGATCCGTGATGTTTGGAGTGGGATCCGTGATGTTTGGAGTGAGATCCGTGATGTTTGACGTGGGATCCGTGATGGTTTGGCGTGGGATCCGTGATGTTTGGCGTGGGATCCGTGATGGTTCGGCGTGGGATCCGTGATGTTTGGCGTGGGATCCGTGATGTTTGGCGTGGGATCCGTGATGGTTCGGCGTGGGATCCGTGATGTTTGACGTGGGATCCGTGATGTTTGGCGTGGGATCCGTGATGGTTCGGCGTGGGATCCGTGATGTTGGGCGTGGGATCCGTGATGTTTGGCGTGGGATCCGTGATGTTTGTCGTGGGATCCGTGATGTTTGACGTGGGATCCGTGATGGTTCGGCGTGGGATCCGTGATGTTTGGAGTGAGATCCGTGATGTTTGGCGTGGGATCCGTGATGTTTGGCGTGGGATCCGTGATGTTTGGCGTGAGGTCCGTGATGTTTGGCGTGAGGTCCGTGATGTTTGGCGTGGGATCCGTGATGTTTGTCGTGAGATCCGTGATGTTTGGCGTGGGGTCCGTGATGTTCGGCGTGAGGTCCGTGATGTTTGGCGTGAGGTACGTGATCTTCGGCGTGAGACGCGCGTGTTCGATGTCAGTAACACTGTGTCCCCTTAAAAGGGTCAAAATATATAACAGGTGACGTTTCGAGCAATGGCCCTTCTTCATAGCACATGAACACATCATCGTTAAACAAAGTCACGCTGCGTGTCCGTGTCTCGCCAGGTCACCTGATGGGGAAAAAGAGCTCCGAGGGCTCAGCCCTGTACGCAAAGATGGCCGCGGAGCGGGGAGTTGCTGAGAGTCTCGGGGCGAGGGTGGAGAGTTCCCTGCGACGGTTGAGCCGCTCCGGAGACGCGACGCAGACGGGGCTCTCGACAGCGAGTCGCGCGGTCGGAACGCCGGCTCGTCGCCTCTCGACCAAGCGGGTTCGAGCTCACGCACACGCACACTCGCACATTACCATAAGTATCATCGTCTAGATTTGAAGCTTTCGTGACTGCAAAGGATTCATACTCTTAGTTCTTTCGGTAAAGTCACGTAGGTAAAAAATGAAATTAAAATTAATAAAAATAAAAATAAAATAAAAATCACGACGTTTCGGAGGCAACACAAGTCTTCGTCATCAGGTGGGACCGTCACAGCCAGAAGGCTAACAGCCTGGCTGTGACGGTCCCACCTGATGACGGAGACTTGTGTTGCCTCCGAAACGTCGTGATTTTTATTTTATTTTTTATTAATTTTAATTAAATTTTTTATCTACGTGACTTTACCGAAAGAACTAAGAGTAAGTATCATCGTCATCATCGTCGTTGTCATAATTATCGATATCATCATCGTCATCATTCTCACCATAATTGTCATGATAAGCTTCCTCGTTAGTATCTTCATCTTCATCATCATATCTCCAGGGTTAGGAAGAAAATGACAACCGGCCAGGCGACTCAGCGATGGGAAGTTTTCGAGTTCAACTCCTGCACGATGAATACAACAACGATGTTGGATTGTGCGCCGCGGCCGGGATTCGAACTTGCGTTGCCGTGTAACGCGTGTTGGGCAGTGCTCGATGTCTTACACACAACACCGGCTACTCGTTTAAATGCTGAGTCGACCTAGGAGAGGCCCAGGACATTTGGATTTCCACACCGTTATGTGTCGCGAGCCACCGCTTCCCATACAAAGACAAAGATCACCCGTATAGCCTTGAACAGACTGTAGGGGCAAGTGCTGTTAGCGAGCACCTATGAAGGCCAGCAAGACACATGAGGGCGCGGGTGGCCAGCACCACCCTCGACCGCCTTTGTTTCCCGAGTGGCCATGCTTACACATCGCTCACTTCAGGCCGAGTCGACCTAGGGGACCGGTTCAGACATTCGTCACTGGTGTTGGCTAACCACTGCACAGCGACACACACACACACACACGCACGCGACACGCACGCGACCAGGTAACACAATTTAGGCTGAGCCAATCTAGGGGAGACCCCACGGATTTAGGACGGCAGTTGACAACCACCCGTGGCCGTGCGCTTGCGCCTTGGTCCGGGAGTCGAACTTACGTCGCAGTCTGGGACCGGCGTGACGGTGCGCGTGACTTGTGTTGCAGGTCGTGCAAATGACGGAAGCGAAACGGGCTCGCGAATGAAGAGGAGATCTGCAGGCGTCGCGGATTCGAATGCGTTCGCTTGGTTTGCGACCAGGGCCGGGATAGCAACAGATGCCGGAATCTAGCCAGACGAGGCGCGGAATCGTAGTGACGTTATGTTGCGTGTTGTACGATGTTGAACTTCTTTAGCACCGTACGTAGCCAGCTGTGTTCGTGTCATCCTCATAGCGCAGTGTACGCGTCTGTGTGTTTGAACATGGCTGTGTGTGTGTGTGACTTTGAATGTACCGTGTGTGCACGTCCATATGGGTAGCACGTAGAGAGTGATAAGCCTCTCGATGTGTAATTAAGAAGGGTCATTGCCCGAAACGTCACGTTATATATTTTTTTTATTTTAAAGGTCATAGTGTTTTTGACGAGTGTTGTTTTTGTTACGTGTGCACATCTCTCCCCCAGCCATCCGCTGTGCTCCTCAATCAGCTCAACTATCCGGCCACCAGACCTCTGCCCCTACCACCCCGTCCACCTACCCTCATCCATGCCCAGCCATGATAACCCATCTCACGCGTGTGCCCCCCATACCCCGCCGCCTCTCACCCACGTCGCACCCATCTTTCGACCTCATTCACCGCCACACTCCGCCGTGTTCCTCCTTCCCTGCCACTGCGACATCAGCGGATCCGTTCCCAGGCCCCTGTGTCTCCATCCCTTTCGCCGCCGCCCTCACTGACAGCCGCTCCACTCAACCCCTTCCTTGTTCAAGTTCAAGTTCATTTATTAGGTATAGCCCTGTGAGCCATTCGGCTCTTGAATCGGGTGCAACCGCAACAAACAAAAAACAAAAACATGAACAAAAAACATCTTAAAGTGAATATGTGACTAAGTGCAAACAGAAAATCCAAGAAAAGACAGCAAAATATTGCAGAAAAAACACCGTACACCAACGCTGTGTGCAAAAATCCCAGTGGGATGTAAGTCAAACAACAACAACAACAACCTGTGTGCCACCGTCGGCTTGCGTTGGTAAAGTGCCCTGGGAAACGGCGCTCGATGGATCCTAAATAGAATAGAAGTTGCCCTCTAAAGTTCTCTGTAACGTGGATTAATTAAAATAGAAAAGAGTTCATGTTCCCAAGTATTTCAATGGATGTGCCTGTTGTGCTGGTGACCGTGCGAACACTGACTCCTATACCGTCATAAAATGTATTGGCTTTGCGTGTGCACGTATAAAATATAAAAAATAAACTATATAAAAATAAACGGCATTCTTTTTTTACTTAAAACTTTTGTGACTGCATGAACGCATTTTCTTTGGGTCTTTCATTGAAGTCACGTAGATAGAAAAATTTAAAGTAAAAAAAAATAGACGTTTCGATCACAACACAATCGATCGTCATCAGGAGGATAACGATCGATTGTGTTGTGATCGAAACGTCTAGTTTTTTCATTTTAATTTTATTTACTTAATTTGTATCTATTTACGTGACTTTACCGAAAGAACCAAATAATTTACGGTGATTGGTTAGACATGTGCCTGTGTCTTGCACGCGTGCCCTCCTGGATCGGTTGAAGAACGAGGACACGCTGTGTTGGTATTGTCCGTCTCGTCTGCAGCGCCGCGTGTGATTGTTCATCTCATCTGCACCGCATTCCAATGGGGTGTTGACGTGGTACCAGCGGTCGCGAGATTTACGGTTCGAATCCAGCGGCCGCCACGGTCAATTTACAAGAGTCGGCCATCGTGTGCCGACGGCAGTTGTCTAAATTTACTAATAAATAAGTAATAAAATAATAAACACAAAACATAATAAAATAATTCTCACGACGTTTCGGCCACAACGCAAGCAGCCGCCCTTCACCTGAGGACGGCTGCTTGCGTTGTGGCCGAAACGTCGTGAGAATGATTTTATTATGTTTTGTTTTTATTATTTTATTACTTCCCTTCTACGTGACTTTACCGAAAGAACCAAGAAGATGAATCCCTGCAGTCACGAAAGCTTTAAATCGAAAAATAAATAAGTAAATAAAAATACTCATTCGGGTTTGGACATGGGGGATATCCTGGATGAACAGGTAACGTGCCAATGTTGGCACGTGGTTGGAACCGTCGGACAAACGTTCCACGTTCACCGTACTACGTCTCGTCGTCGTTCAGACGGTGAATCAAAGGCAGAACATTTGCGAGAATGCTGACACGATCGATATATTTTTACATTCGCCTCTCACGATTCGATTCGTGAATCTGAAGCCAAAAAATGTAGCCTCCGCACGATATGTGCATACTCCATTTCCTTCTCAGGCTCCAGTGATAATTCTCGCAATGCCGTGTTCTGATTATGATGAATCTGTCACCCTGCACGCCGGCTAATTTCATCGCTCCATCTTCAAGGTGACCTTCCTAACCGCGACCATATTCTCCGGGTTATAAGACGCACCTTTTCCCTGTGCAATATAAAAATAAAATCGGGGAGTGCAGCTTATTAGCCGGTATATGTGGCAGACCAAAATGTGCATGTGTTTATGACGCTGTGCTGCAGTCTGATGTCCGTCTTACTTTCCAGGGTGCGTCTTGTTATCCGGTAGATATGCATGAGACCACATTTTTGCGTAACTTGGCTCCAGTAATTTTGTGTTGGAAGAGTTCGTCTTAACTTTCACAAAGGTGCGTCTTATACTCCGGTACGCGTGAGTCGTAACTTTCACAAAGGTGCGTCTTATACTCCAGTACGTGTGAGTCGTAACTTTCACAAAGGTGCGTCTTATACTCCAGTACGTGTGAGTCGTAACTTTCACAAAGGTGCGTCTTATACTCCGATACGCGTGAGTCGTTACTTTCACAAAGGTGCGTCTTATACTCCAGTACGTGTGAGTCGTAACTTTCACAAAGGTGCGTTTTATACTCCGGTACGTGTGAGTCGTAACTTTCACAAAGGTGCGTCTTATACTCCGGTACGCGTGAGTCGTAACTTTCACAAAGGTGCGTCTTATACTCCGGTACGTGTGAGTCGTAACTTTCACAAAGGTGCGTCTTATACTCCGGTACGCGTGAGTCGTAACTTTCACAAAGGTGCGTCTTATACTCCGGTACGTGTGAGTCGTAACTTTCACAAAGGTGCGTCTTATACTCCGGTACGTGTGAGTCGTAACTTTCACAAAGGTGCGTCTTATACTCCAGTACGTGTGAGTCGTAACTTTCACAAAGGTGCGTCTTATACTCCGGTACGCGTGAGTCGTAACTTTCACAAAGGTGCGTCTTATACTCCGGTACGTGTGAGTCGTAACTTTCACAAAGGTGCGTCTTATACTCCAGTACGTGTGAGTCGTAACTTTCACAAAGGTGCGTCTTATACTCCGGTACGTGTGAGTCGTAACTTTCACAAAGGTGCGTCTTATACTCCGGTACGTGTGAGTCGTAACTTTCACAAAGGTGCGTCTTATACTCCAGTACGTGTGAGTCGTAACTTTCACAAAGGTGCGTCTTATACTCCGGTACGTGTGAGTCGTAACTTTCACAAAGGTGCGTCTTATACTCCGGTACGTGTGAGTCGTAACTTTCACAAAGGTGCGTCTTATACTCCAGTACGCGTGAGTCGTAACTTTCACAAAGGTGCGTCTTATACTCCAGTACGCGTGAGTCGTAACTTTCACAAAGGTGCGTCTTATACTCCGGTACGTGTGAGTCGTAACTTTCACAAAGGTGCGTCTTATACTCCGGTACGTGTGAGTCGTAACTTTCACAAAGGTGCGTCTTATACTCCGGTACGTGTGAGTCGTAACTTTCACAAAGGTGCGTCTTATACTCCAGTACGCGTGAGTCGTAACTTTCACAAAGGTGCGTCTTATACTCCAGTACGCGTGAGTCGTAACTTTCACAAAGGTGCGTCTTATACTCCAGTACGTGTGAGTCGTAACTTTCACAAAGGTGCGTCTTATACTCCAGTACGCGTGAGTCGTAACTTTCACAAAGGTGCGTCTTATACTCCGGTACGCGTGAGTCGTAACTTTCACAAAGGTGCGTCTTATACTCCGGTACGTGTGAGTCGTTACTTTCACAAAGGTGCGTCTTATACTCCGGTACGTGTGAGTCGTAACTTTCACAAAGGTGCGTCTTATACTCGTGTTTCCCCCCCCGCCCCCTCCCCCCCCGGGGGTAAACTTCCCTACAATTGTCCCCGCACTCGCGGGGACTGGGGGGCTGGGGGAGGCTGGGGGGGGCTGGGGGGGAGTCTGGGGGGGGGGGGGGCTGGGGAAGCAGGGGGGGAGGCTGGGGGAGGCTGGGGGAGGCTGGGGGGGGGGGGCTGGGGAAGGCTGGGGGGGGCTGGGGGAGGCTGGGGGGGGGGGCTGGGGGGAGGCTGGGGGGGGGGGCTGGGGAAGGCTGGGGGGGGGGTGGGGAAGCTGGGGGGGAGGTTGGGGGGGGCTGGGGGGGGGCTGGGGGAGGCTGGGGGGGGGCTGGGGGAGGCTGGGGGGGGAGGCTGGGGGGCTGGGGGGCTGGGGAGGCTGGGGGGGGGGCCGAGGGGGTGTGGCCAAGAAGGCGCGCGCCTTCTTGGCTCCTTGGCCACTCAGCAGTCGCCACGTCACGTGGTGGGTGGGAGGGGTTCCCCGCCGCGTGCCCAATGGCGACGCTCGTTCCGGGCGAACATTGACGGGGCATTGTTTGAGTGACCCGCGTGGTTCTCGTTGCCGTGGTCGCGGGGAGAGAGAGCGGTCGTGGTGTTGGGGAGGGAGCTGTGGCTAGGGAGAGAGTTGTTGAGTTGTTGTTGTTGAGGAGGAGGAGGAGAGAGAGGGGGGCGGCGATTGTCCCTCTCGTCAACTCACAGTGACAACAATGGCGAGGCGGACGGGCGCGTGAAAATTCCAAGACGGTGGAAATATTTTTTATTAATTTGGTGGTGGGCGCCCTTTTGTTGTGAGTTGCGTTAAACGATGATTAGTCGGGAAATGCGTTTGGACGGAAGGAGACGTCGCATGCTTGTGAGTTTCTCTCTTAATTTTACCCTTCCATTAATAAAACGCGGAGTCGTTTATTGCCCGAGTATTAAACACACACACACGTGCGTTCCATGTCTCCCCCCCCCCACATCTCTTTCTGAGATTCTGGTCAAGTTCAATCCACTGCTGGATGAAGGCCTCACCCCCCCCACTCCCCACGTGAGGGACCACGCTGGGTTCAGAGCGGTGGTGAAAGCTGTTGGGCATCACAGAACAGTGCTGCTGTAGTCGTGGTGTTACTGACAACTTGAATGAATAACAGGTGTTATAGGCACTGGTGTGTGTGTGTGTGACAGGACAGTCAATGACACTGTTGTACTGTACCGCAGTGGCTACGTAGGGCACCACGCTGGGTTCAGAGCGGGGTTGAAAGCACAGCAAGGGTCATGCTGGCACGTGTTCAACCCCGCACTGACAAGCGTGGTGAAGTATGGTCAGAACCCCCCCATACTACCTACATGTCGTGGATAAAGCCGTCCCCCCTTCATCCAGCAGTGCGTTGGCACAAATCGCCGAACCGGGCGAACCGAGTTGGATTTCCCGCTCGTGATCGGTCACCGGCGAATATTCGAGACGATCCCGGGCCTCCCCTAGGTCGGCTCAGACTTGAAACGAGTACTTGGTGTGGTGGTGTGGACAGCATTAAGCGCTGGGGAGAGACAAATCCGGCGTGGCGTTTTCCACTGTTTCGTTCGTGTTGCCGTGCCGGCCTTTGTAGGTGCTACTCGCTAAACAGCACTTGCCCTAAAAGGTGTTAAAGGCTATAAAAGGGGGGGGGGATCTTTGCCTTTGGTGCAAGTGATGTTGATTGGTAACAACTAAACAATAATGGAGATGTTATTAAGTTGGTGGCATAGAGATTATGAATAATTTTTCATTTGTGTCGACCAAATTGATCATGAATGTTGCGTTGCAAGCACAGTCGGTCGCCAAGTTGATTGTGGTGGGTTACTCACGCCTCTTTCGAGACTTTCTGACTGGCGTGGAAGAGTAGGCCAAATGCCCTCTCGTAGCCACTCACGAGAACTTGGAACGTGCAAGACAGATTGAAGAGTACTGCAGCAAGAGTGGTGTCAGCAGGAACGATCTTGTAATTACAAAACAAACATAGCACCAGCCACATATATCAATATCCAGGAAATTCTGACAGTTAAGACAATTTATTCGTAAAAATATTAATTTTGTTGAGCTTTGGGGTGCAATGTTGAGTGATTGCAAGAAACCACGCACGCGTTATAGAGAGAAGGCACTCATCCAGCAGTGGAGTGACAAATGGGCTCTTTGTATGTTCATGAGTGGTGTCTCTTCGTCACCGTGGTCTCAATTGTCACCTTTATTCAATAAAGGACGCGAATTCATGAGTGGCGTGGAGCGGTGACAGCGGGTCACACACTGTGATATCATACCTGTCAACCCATACGGTTTACCCCGTATTCTTATAGAGGGAAATTCACTTTTCACGTCCATACGGCGTACAGCCGTTTCAATACGGGGCAAAAAAAACATAATTTTGTATTTTTGTTTGTGCATCTCCCTTGTGATGGGACTTTGCAGGATGAACGTTGAGATGTATAAGGGCACGGGGTGACCAATAATGTCTGAATTGGTCTGTAATAAGGTGGGCACTGATAAGGGTTTTTTGACAGGTATGTGATATTAACCCGGTCATCAGGGTTCGATTCCCAGCCATGGCTAACAATTAGTGGCGATTGTTTTTTTGAACGGTAACCAGCCCTCCCCCCTTCACTGACTTAACCAGCCCTGTTCGGCGTGGTGAAATATGGTCAAGCAAACGCCGTGACCAACACGGCATGGGGACTCTGTGAAAAATAGCTAATGGGATTCCTCCAGTATAAATAAATACTCTGATTCTGATCCAGCAGTGGGTTGATAAAGGTTGCTGTCAATTATGGTAAATCTACACGTGGGTTTTCTTTCTTCTTGAAAACCCACATCCCAGTTAATTTGTACTCCTGACCTGTGTAAACACGTGACTGCACTGCCCCCTGCTGGCTAGCAGGGCGCAGTGCAGATCTGGCTGGCTTGTGGTTAAGAGTCGAGATATCCGATTATTAAGTAATCGATGACGCTGCCGAACACATTCCTGCGGAGGGAGCTGGTAGGAACGTTGGGTTGCTCGGTCAATGGCCAGGGTCAACGGCGGCGTGGTGTATTCCGCAAATATGCCCGACTGTGAGGGCGGGCACAATCCGGCGTGAGTAGGTTAAACGTTGAGTTTTATAAGGGCACCACGGGGTGACCAGCCCCTCCCCACCCAGCCCCACCCCCCACCCAGCCCCACCCTCCCCACCCAGCCCCTACCCACCCTCCCCACCCAGCCCCTCTCCACCCAGCCCCACCCTCCCCATCCAGCCCCTCCCCACCCTCCCCTCCCCACCCAGCCCCTCCCTGCACGACGGACACAATAATCCCCTGTGGGCTGGTGTAAGCAGGAGGTTCCTACCAGTATTGTCGGTGCCATTGACTAATCGGACATCTGTGAAAAAGAGGTTTTTGGACATCGGTTTCCCACAGAAAATTTTATATTCTGATTCGCGGGGCTTTGTGACGTTTACAGATTTGTGACTCTGGGCGGGCGTGGCTTGTCGGGGGTTTCCTGCCTTCAGTAGGCAGGATGTGGGGACAGCTGTAATTTTTTTAAAGGGGCCAGAATAATTGACGCCAAAAGTGTACTGTAGGTGATTTCAACTTTCAGTCTATCGTCAGTCGACTGATCCCTGCCATGCTCTGTGATACAATTCACTGTAGTTTAGAAAGCATCCTGAGTCTTGCGTGTCATTTCAGACGGTTGAGATTGTATTGTTTACGGTAAGGTAATAATACATATTTAAATGAATTTTGACCTAAAATCACGTTTGTGTGTGCAGTTTTATAACGACGGTAAATTTGTAATGTTCATGAATTAAAGTTTTTTGTTGTTGTTGAGGGCTAGGTGACATGCACCCAATAATCATCGGCCACGATCGATCCATTCCTAGAGCAAGGCCCTCCCCACACTCATTGCCATTTCTCACGGCAACGGGACGCGTATAAATAATCTCACCGCTCTATCTCTGTTGGACGTCCTCGCAGGCAATGTTTTCCCTACGTTGCCTTGCACGTTCACCGTTAATCTCGACCAATACTCCATCATCAACTTCTGGCGATGTGTCCCTGTCCCTAGACCAGCATAGCAGTGACTGTTCACTCCGAAGCTGGAGATGACTTTGCCAAGTGGGAGGAGATCAGTTCAGTTCATGTATTAGGTATAGCCCTGTGAGCCATGCGGCTCGTGAATTGGGTGCAACCGCAACAAACTAAAATATGAACAAGAAACATCTTAAAGTGACTACGCGCAACAGATAAATCCAGGAAAAAACAGAAAAGTCTTACAGAAAAAGTACCGTAGATCAACACTGTGTGCAAAAATCCCAGTGGGATGCAAGTAAAAAAATAACCATAAGACAATTTAGATTAAAGTTATCAGTCTAACTCTAGACTACAACAAGCAAATATGGCTAAACCATAACGTTTTCGAAATCACAAAAATAAAGCTAATGTTAATCACCGTGTAGTTTACCGTGGCAATTTAGAATTTCCACCACGGGCTGGAGATTACTTTTCCAAGTGGGAGGAGATAACGTTCATTACCGTGTGGTTTACCATGGCAATTTAGAATTTCCACCACGGGCAAAAGATGACTTTGCTAAGTGGTATAAGATAACGTTAATCACCGTGTGGTTTACCATGGCAATTTGGAATTTCGACCACAGGCTCACGGGTTTTTAATGTATGGATAATGACCAAGCATTTATTGGGATGTGTCCGTAGTGTCAATTGTAGAGATCAGCACACCGAAACTTGCAATGAAAGGCTCATCGTTTCAATCCGATCTCCCGGCGCGGCACGTGACGTTTCTTACATCCCCTCCCGTTTCTGTCCACTCAGCAATGTACATGGCTACGCCAGTCGATCGGCAGGGCCCGTGCGGTGTGGGGTAAAGTGTGAGTACCCACACCTCTTCCAAGATTTCTGACCATCGTGGAAGAGTAGGCCAAATTCCATTGACAGCGGCTCTCTGGAGCTTCCTCTATTGGGTTGGTTCTTCTGCCAGCAGTGGCATGAGTAGGGAATTGCAGGGCTGCACCTTTACATATTGGAAAATATTCTAGAATGTTCTTTGAATGTTGAAAAAAATATAATTTACATGTATGTTTTTAAAAAGTGCAATTTGATAGCGGGGTAAGGTGATATGTTAATTTATAGGTAAAGCGGGTATTGTCATTTTACTGTCAAGACAGTGGGGGGGCTATCGTTCACTCACGGAATATTCACCACCACCAATAATATCGCGACAGGCAACGTTGCAATCATTCTAAAACGTAGGATAACAATGGCAGCCGTGCCGGGAACATTTCAGGAGAGCCGCGAGTGCGAGAGAAACTGAGAATAACAAGAAGAGAAGCAATGACTGCCGCCAAAGTGATGGTAAGCCGATCCCCGCGGAGACACGGGCCGAAGCCTACGGCCTCGCCTGAAACGGCGGCCGGGAGAGGCAACGGGTTTGCCGGCCAGGACAGGAACGGGGAGACGGTGTCTCGAGGCCTTGAAAAAATATTTGGGAGATAATGATGACCGTGGTCAGATAAACAAATATGTTGAAACGTTCACCTCTGAAACGTGTGTGATTTAAATGTGTTTCTTTTGGTAGCTATGCGGTGTTTTAGAGTTTACACAGGCATCGTGTGTAAGTGGCGCTATGGTGTTGGAGGTTGCGTAGCCGTATCGGTGGTTATGAGATTAAAATCTCATCCGCGGATTCGGTGAATAATCTTAACATCTAAATGCGAATACATTTGTGTTTAAATCGTAAAGGTGTGCGCGTTGCCTTAATCGTTATTGCACGTCCAATCATCCGGTAAAACATTCATTAGAATTAAGGCTAGCATTAAAATGTGTAGCGGCAGCAGTAGCACCTTTTTGCAAAACAAGTATTGGGACTGGACGAGGATTTGCAGAGTATATATGATTGATATTAATGTTATTTAGTCATAGTTGTCGTTCATGGGGTCAACGCAATTAGAACAACACTGGCATCGAGATGGTGTCTGTCAGTTCACGTTACAGATGCAAGAGATCTTTGTGGTTTTGTGGTCACAGTGGTTGTTCATTAATAATCTTTTATCTTTTGAGTGAATCTTACTTCTAATTCGCAGTAATGTTAATTGTGTGATATAACTGTGCTTTAACACACTACGCGAGGCATTATTCGCGTTTGCTGCGTGTGGTGGAATCTTGGGGGGAGGCTTTCATCCAGTAGTGGATGGACCATGGCCGACGATTGTAAAACCATGGACTTACTTAGCCTAACAGCCCAAATGCAGTAGGGCCCTCCAAAAAATTATATATCATCAGCCAGACTTTTTTCCGTGTGAAACTGAGTTACGAATTAAGTGAAAACCCAGCCGAACGCGGTTTGACTTCACGTGCCCTTTGACGTTGCTAGCACGGGGTCTGCTTAGTACTGGCAAAGGAGATCTAATGATGTAGATGCTTATACCCAGAGCCCTCATTACTTTGATGGTGAATTGTCTTTGAGCTGTACGCCTTTTGGCGACCTCTGGTCTAGCACCGTTTGAGACGAGGCTCAAAAGAAAGCCGTCGCAGGATTGTGAGAGGTGGTGGCATCTTAGGGGGGGGGGGGGAGGCCTTCATCCAGCAGTGAATTGACCATAGACTTAGCCTAACAGCCCAAATGTAGCAGGGCCCTCCAAAAAATTATAGATCATCACCTAGACCTTTCTGTGTTAAACTGAGTTATGAATTAAGTGAAAACCCAGCCGAACGCGGGTTGACTTCACGTGCCCTTTGACGTTGCTAGCACGGGGTAGGCTTAGTACTGGCAAAGGAGATCTAATGATGTAGATGCTTATACCCCGAGCCTTCATTACTTTGATGGTGAATTGTCTTTGACCTGTACTCATCTGGTCTAGCACCGTTTGAGACGAGGCTCAAAAGAAAGCCGTCCCTTGGTGTGGACCAATCAGTTTCAAGGGCAATTCATATATTATGAGAGTGTGTGTTTTTGGTTGCATTTTGACCACAAGTATTATGGTTCATGCACACATGATTCCTCGTAAAAAGGTTTCAGTTTTGTTGCCAGAAAAAAGGGGAAAAACCCAATTATTATACTTTGGTACTGGCAAAGGGGAGGTCTAATGATGATGATACTGTACTCTTGTTAGACAGGCGAGAGCGATGGATTTACTCCGTTTGAGTCCGTGCGATAAAATGTGACACACATCACGCCGACGCACAATTGCAAAAATGCAATCATTTCCACACGTGTCTGTTTCTTTCTCTCTAATCGTTGAGGACGTCTGTCATGCAGACGCTTGGACGGAAAATCGGCAACACGAAACAAGACCCTTTCTGGCAATAAAACAGGAGTTGTGTTATGATGTTGAAACACCAAAATAGATGACCTTTTGCGAAGAAATCAAGTACTGCATTAACCGTACAGAGTACTTGTGGTTAACATGCTCCGATCATTGATGCATTGTCTTTGAAATGGATTGGCCTACATCATAAATGTGTTTCATCCAACCGTTTTAGGTCACAGACTATGCATAATATATAATGCATTTTTTCATTATATATATCATGCATATATTACCAGAACATGTTTTTTTGCATGTTCACCAAAAGTACGTGTGGTTTATGCAGACTTGATTCCTTACAAAAGGCATCTTATTTGCTGTTTGAACATATTAATGTCTGTTTTATTGCCAGTAAGAGTAAATGCTAGATTAAATAAAATAATTATTTAATTTATTAATTTATTATTTTATCTTTAGACGTGACTTAACCGAAAGAAACAAATAATAATTCCTGCAGTCACGAAAGTTCTAAAATTAAGAGTAAATGCTAGAATTGAAGATTTCTTGACTGCAAGGATTCATACTGTTAGGTTTCATTTGATTTATTTTCATTGATTATAATTTTATTTGTATTATTTTTTTACCTACGTGACTTTACCGAAAAAAACCTAACAGGTCTCATGAATGAGCAACATGCTCACGAGAACAACAGCAACAACGCAAATTCTTTACGCCTCCTATAAGCACGGTTTGCCTACGTAGAAGTTCAACATACATGCATTTGCAACTTGTATCTTATATTCGTTCGGGACGTCCGTCATGCAGACGCCTAGATGGTGGTGGATCATTAGGGTTCTAGTGACAGTGTTAAAGTGTCGGGGTGCGGGTTCGAGGTGACATTAAAAGTGTCCACACATACAAAAGAAATGCAGAGCGACTCTGCGTTCTTTATTACAATAACAAGGGCTGTAATCAGGTAGAATTAGTTAAACAAAGAGGGAAGGGGTGATTATGTCGGACGCAACTCAATTTTGTTCCACTGCGTTAGGCGAGGTTTTCCTAGTATCTTGTTATTGTTATTTATGGATTCAAATTTGCATAGCACTTGAAGAGTTTGGCTTTCTTTTGTAAAGGATGACCTAACACGATTGGATTAGACACATATATGCAACGTAAAATATAGTACTAGTTAATTTGAAGCTTTCGTGACAGCAGGAATCCATACTTATTTGTTCTGTCGGTAAAGTCACGTAGGTAGAAAATAAAATAAATTACGACGTTTCGGGTGCACCGAAAGAACCAACGAGTATAGTACTAGTTAATTTGTTCATTGTTCAAATCCGGCAGGCAGCCCTGGTTAATGCTGAGTGTGAATTAACCACAGTATACACACCGTCCGCTTCAAACAGAACGTTAAACACCTCGCGGCTTTAGATTTAAAGAATAGTAGACCATTGCCTGCAACATTTGCCAATTTTTTTGAATGAATAACTTGTGGATTCATTCATTTTTAAACACACAGAAACCTATCAGCAATTATTTAATTCGTGTTCAGGGCGTCATTCACGTTCACCTAAATTGTACATCCAGGGTCTTCAGTAACACTTTTACCAACATGCTAAGTTGGCGGATATCATGCGTGTCCACAGCTGATAAATCACATTGGTAATTACTGTTAACAGTCATCTGGAGCAGCCCGGTAAAATAAAACACGTGGATGATGCAAAAAATACGTAGCTCGGGCTGTTAAAACATTGTTTTGCTCTAGAGTTGCGGTGTTTTGTATCATAAAGTTAATCGGTTGACTCGCTAACATTGGTGGTCCCATGCATGGGCACCGAGTTACTGGCCCCTCTATGATTGAGGAGCAGCTTATACAAGAATCAGTACACGTGCATAAATATACTGACTACGTGTTTGCATGACGGCAGTTAATCCACGAGCACAGATGAGATGACCGACAGTTGACTGTTCCACTTAACATACAACTGAGCACGCATACACTTTCATCTTAGGTTAATCTCTGTCGCCTCCCAACGACAGATCTGCTGATGTGTGGTGCTTTGGCCACGGGGTTTGTGAGCTTGCCAGACAACGCCGCGTGCCTTGAATCCTTAAGCGTAACGTATGCTTAGACGCACTTAAATAATATCAGAGGGACCACGCAGAGTCGGGGCAGCGATGCAGCGCCGTCCTAACCGGCATTCTGCCTTAATCCGCATCTTGTTATGGAGACGCTTGCGGCGTTCATAGTCGCGCTCGCTCGCTGTCCATCGGTGTTCCGCTGTGCCAGTGCGTACTCCTCATCCTCCGCCTTCTCCCAAGGTTGCGCTTCGTTATTAAGAACGTCTTTAATCGCAGCTGACGTGAGTCTTTGGAAATCCACGTTGGGCCCAGCGTTAAATTGCCTGCTTGTCATTCACT
The DNA here is from genome assembly GCF_965212315.1 of Lampetra planeri. Taxonomy (NCBI): domain Eukaryota; kingdom Metazoa; phylum Chordata; class Hyperoartia; order Petromyzontiformes; family Petromyzontidae; genus Lampetra; species Lampetra planeri. The sequence goes on from NC_136159.1 coordinate 7,221,622, forward strand.
CTTTAATTGTCGCTCAGTGGGACTTGTTTTCACCAAGCCACTTCGTAATTGACGCTTAAAGCGAGGGGCGATGTTCGCCGAATGTTGCCCGGCTGGACTTGCCAGGGCTCGGCGGTATTGCGGGCTTCGGTCATGTCAGAAGATGCAGAAGAGGACCTTCCCCAGAGGCTTTACTTTTTCTCTGTAGGTATTTCCAGGGGCAAAGTTTTTTCTTGGCTTGAGTAGCTCGAAGAGTGCGATCAGAGTTAATATGCTATGCTTGCGTCGTCGCTAACAGTGATGTCATGGTTGTGTTTTTGAACCGATCGATGCGTAGTATCTTGCAGCCCTGCAAAAAACTGCAGCCCTGCAATTGCTTACGTGGCTGCTGACGGAAGGCCCTCCACTAGAGAGAGCTCTGGAGAGCCCCTCTAGAGGGAATTTGGCCTGCTCTGCCATGCTTAATGCACCACACGCAACCTGCCGATAGACTAGCTGTGCTGTGCACATTTCTACTTGAGGGTGGACACAGGTGGAGGGGAATGAAGAAACATAGAATGTGGGGCTTTCAAATATTACGGTAATTTAAATTTCACGGCAAAAAGTGTTTTGAAGCACAATTTGGAGTGTGTGTGTGTGTTCCTGTATAATTTGGTCGATGTGCGTCACCAGATTTACGTAACTAGAGACACCTGGCACATATCCGGCGCGTTTTACTTTCCAGAGCATCCTGTAATCCAGAGAATACTGTGATTGTTTTGGTTACATTAAGTGAGATTTGTGTCGGGGATGTCCTCAGGTTGCCATGGCTTTCCGTATTTTGCCTTGTCATTGGTACAATGTGCGGCAAAACTGTCTGCGGAAGAATTCACAAAGGGCCTTTGGCAGGCTGCCCGTCGGCGTGTATCAGCACACAGGCAAAATGTTACTAAAGGATTTTTGCCAAATGTTTTCTTCGCTTGGTAATGTGAAAGATGTTGAATTCAGCACAAACCATTTATTTATGAAGCCCCTGAACCCCAACACCGAGGGATTAGCAAAATTACAATAACGTGATTTATTTATGAATTCAGGAGAACATTACTGAGTCTCAAGACTGATTACACTGGTCAACAAAAAAAAAACATTTTTTTCTGGCCTGGACTTTTGCAGCTATTTTAGACTAATTTCAGGGTGCTGATTCCAAATCTGATCTCAGATTTGCTCTATCACATCTCATTTTTATGCTATCGGCATACTCCATTTTCATTGATTTTACCCGAAATTAACTCTGTCACTTATGATTGCAAGTTGTTGCGAGTCAGTGACTGCTTTAGTGTTAAAATATGGTGCTGTATTTTTAGGATAGTGTGTTTATAATATAATTTATGTAGATATCCACATTTATTTTATATTTTTATTCAGCAGTTTTTATTGAAAATGCAATATTTTATATCTCAAAAACCTGATGTGATAGACAAATACTGATGCCAGATTTGGAATCAGCACCCCAAAATTACCTTAAAGCCGTTGGAATACCTTATGCCAGAAAAAGTGTGTTGACCAGTGTTATCTGGAGGGAACTTTATTCGGATGTTTGTCTCCCGTCACTTCATCATTGGTCAAGTCACCCCCTTATATCACTCTTCTAATTCTACTACCATGGTTATTGTTACCGTAAACTTCACTCATTGATTCGTACACTCATGTTGAGGATTCGGTCTATCAGACACGGACTTTTTAAATCCTTTAAATTAATTTCGCTTGCTTGCATGCTTGCTTGCTTGCGTGCTTGCTTGCTTGCTTGCGTGCTTGCTTGCTTGCTTAGGACCGTGCAAATCTTTCGGTCGTTTTTTAACCCACTTCCCGTGATCCAATCGAGCTGACATTTTCCACACAGACTCGTTGTGCCAGACAATTATTGTTCGTGAAAAAAAATTCCCAAAATTTTACACTTTTTAGGCAAAAAAAAAATATTTTACATATATTCAAATAGAACTTATTCATGGCTTTGGCTGAACGTCAGAGTGTAAGAGCCCAGAGCGTAACCCCTCCACAGGCCGTGGCGGAGTAGCGCAGTTGGTAGCGCCCTCGCTTCCCATGCCAAAGGTCGCGGGATCGATCCCCGCGTCCTCCACAGGCGAATATATTTTTAAATCCTTTATATTAAGTTCGCTTGCTTAGGACCATGCAAATCTTTCGCTCGTGTTTTAACCCACTTCCCGTGATCCAATCGAGCTGACATTTTCCACACAGACTCGTTGTGTGTGACGATTAATTTTCGTGAAAAAAAAATCCAAAATTTTACACTGTTTATGGAAAACAAATTAAATATTTAATTACCAATTGCTTAATGGTGGCAGCTGCTGCGCGACTCTTGCCACCCACGTGTGAAGCTGTCCCCTTGTTTAGTGCATCCACCAGGGGGTGCTGTAGTAGACACCAACCCCCACACCCCCCCCCCTACTTATTCTTCCTCCTCCTTGCCAGTGATGCGCATTCGGGTCGCAGCGTGTGTTGTTTGTTGTTGTTGCTGTTGTCGTGCGGGCACGACGTCTCCAAAATTTTACACTGTTTAGGGAAAACAAATTAAATATTTAATTACCAATTGCTTAATGGTGGCAGACAATCATCTGACCCATAGGTGGCAGCCATCTCAAGCCAGAGGACGAGAGGACTCTAGCCGCCACACATATAAAGGATTTATAGTGAAAAACTTTGTTTTTACGGGTTTACTTGTTGTCTCTTCCTGACTGTTGAACCACCAGACTGCAGGTCAAAACACTTTTTAAATCCTTTATATTAAGTTCGCTTGCTTGCTTACGACCGTGCAAATCTTTCGGTCGTTTTTTAACCCACTTCCCGTGATCCAATCGAGCTGACATTTTCCACACAGACTCATTGTGCGTGACAATGTTCGTGAAATTTTTTTTTCCAAAATTTTACACTTTTTAGGACAAAAATATAATATTTAATTACCAATTGCTTAATGGTGCAAAGCAATCACCTGACCCATAGGTGGCAGCCATCTCCAGCCAGAGGACGAGAGGACTCTAGCCGCCACGCATATAAAGGATTTATAGTGAAAAACTTTGTTTTTACGGGTTATACTTGTTTCTGTTTGCTTCTTTCCTCACATGGCATACCCTACCGTGGTCTCTTATTCCTACATTCTCATAACCTTGCTCAATTGTCTTCCACTCTTATCCCTATGGGACCCCTTTTGGCAGTACGACATCAAGATTCTGAATAAGTATAACCCGTAAAAACAAAGTTTTTCACTATAAATCCTTTATATGCGTGGCGGCTAGTCCTCTCGTCCTCTGGCTTGAGATGGCTGCCACCTATGGGTCAGATGATTGCATTGCACCATTAAGCAATTGGTAATTAAATATAATATTTTTGTCCTAAAAAGTGTAAAATTTTGGAATTTTTTTTCACGAACGTTAATTGTCACGCACAACGAGTCTGTGTGGAAAATGTCAGCTCGATTGGGTCACGGGAAGTGGGTTAAAAAACGACCGAAAGATTTGCACGGTCCTAAGCAAGCAAGCGAACTTAATATAAAGGATTTAAAAACGGCTTTATTCTTTCTGGCATGAACATGTGTTTAGATGTACAAACACCTATTGCAAGACATCAAGTCTGCATTAACCACACAATAATACATAGTTTGTGGTTCAAATGTTTGCAATGAACCATGAAGGGGTGAATACTTGGAATCACACTAAGACGCATGGCTTAAAGAATGAGCATATGAATGTCTTGTGGAGTCATTAATGACTAGTGATTTTTCTAATTTGGTAAAGTTGTACTCAATGCCCTACTCTTCGAAAGAACGAAAGCTGCGGAATATTTACCGTTTCCTGTGAAGCGGACGGTTTGTATACTGTGGTTAATTCACACTCAGCATTAACCAGGGCTGCCTGCCAGAATTGAACAATTAATTAACTAGTACCCTATTTTACATTGCATAAATGTGTTTGAACATCTGGGCGTTTGCAACAAACGGCAAATGTCGTACCGCTGGGCCATGATGATGATGATGAGTGTTGTGATGTAGAACGATGATGATGATCGTTGTGATGTTGAACGATGAGATGATGATGGTTGTGATGTAGAACAATGATGATGGTTGTGATGTAGAGCAATGATGATGATGGTTGTGATGTAGAACAATGATGATGGCCATGGGTGCTATTTAGAATGGCGGCGGCGGCGACGAGTGCGATGCGGGCAGCGTCGCTGGCAGTGTACGCAGCGCTGACCCGCGTGTGCGTGCCGTTGTGTTTTGCCGCAATGGCAGCAGGCATCGTTCCAGCGCTCCAACAGCCACGACAAGGTGCGCCGCATCGTCGCCGAGGAGGGGAGAACGGCACGGAACCTCATCGCATGGAGCGTCCCGCTGGAGAGCCGCGACGAGGAGGGTTCGTTGCCCCACATCGTCATCTGTGCCCCCGTTCTCCAGATCACAAGACGCACTTTTCGCCCCTATTATCTGCAAGCAAAAAAAGTGAACAATTCTGTCGTCACCCCACAGCCACAGCCACTTCCACCGTTACCGCATTCTTCACGTGATAATCACTCTACATGTTATCAGCATTTATTTTTACTTTCAAAAAGACCCCACAAATTGGGGTGCATCTTTCTTTTCCGGAGTGCCTTATAAGCAACAAAGATAATATAAAAAGTTACATCCCTAAAGTAAAAAAAAAATACATTTAGAAATTAAAGATGATTTCTAAAATGAATGCTGCCATGGTCAGACATGCAATCCAGAGGTTGAAATAACAAGTTCTCTCTGTCCACCGTAATCAATCGAACTTTGTTTAACGTAGTGCCCTTCACAATACAATTGTCACAGGGCGCTTCACGTGCTAACATAACACCCTGTGGTGTTAATGGGTTCACCACAGTCGACCGGGCTGGTTGCTTGTGGTGGGGGCGACAGTGGTGGCTTGGCCTACCACCCCCACCCCCCCCGCCACCCCCCCCCACCACCCCGACCACCCCCACCCCCACCACCACCCCTGCGTCCGTGTGAGTGCCGCACGTGTTACCATTATCGCCCACAGAGTGATGTGTGTTCGCACGTCCAATTCTCACGGATCGTCACGCGTGACCACATTAACCTGCTGCGCGACTCTTACCACCCACGTGTGAAGCTGTCCCCTTGTTTAGTGCATCCACCAGGGGGTGCTGTAGTAGACACCAACCCCCACACCCCCGCCCCCCTACTTATTCTTCCTCCTCCTTGCCAGTGATGCGCATTCGGGTCGCAGCGTGTGTTGTTTGTTGTTGTTGCTGTTGTCATGCGGGCACGACGTCTCGACGTTTTCGTTCCACGTCCAGGGAGCTTCGTTGGCAACTGAATTCATTCTAGACTTGGAAGTTTTCGTGACTGCAAGGATCCATACTGAATTCAGTTTTCGCTGGCAGAATGAAAGATAATCGATTCTTGATTCAAATTACGACCCCCCCCCCCCCCACCAAAAAAAATTACAATTAATAATATTTTGCTGTAGGCGGTGATTTGCTTCACGTCTAGGTTTCTGAACGCCCTGTTTTGGCATAGTTCATGCAATTACTCCAGCAGAGCGCTTCTTTCTTGGCCAGCAGAGGACGATATTGTCCGACAAATGTTCAGTATCGCTGGACGACTCGAGGTGGGGGCGGGGGGGGAACGGGATGGGTCGTGCCGCGTGTTGTTGTTCGGCATGACGTCCGACATTCAGCTCCGCGTGCCGGGAACTTCTTCAGCAACTGAATCTGAATTCAGCTCATGACGTATTCAGTTCCCGAAGAAGTTGCGCGGCACGTGGAGCTGCGGAGGACGTGGAATATTGCGCCAAGGCCGCACAGCGACACAACCCAAAAACTCGTTGGAGAGCTTGACAACAGCACAACCGCGATAATTTTACGCGTCACATCGATTTGATGTCAGCGCTGACGGTGTTTAAGCATCGCCACTGCATGTTGCATATACGGCACAGGCATTCTTTTGAAAGTGCAAGTAACTCTAGATTTTCAGGGGTGATTGTGTAAGGGAAGTCCTGGTTTAACACATCGGCTTATTAATTTAAATAATATTACCGGTCAAAACGTACTCGAATTATACATTTAGTGAGTTTACTCTCCAACACACCGGTGTGCTGAACTATTAACGCATTGGCACGTTCTGTTTACGTGACAAACCTTAGTAGTTGGCCGTGTCGGGTGGTGGCGGGTTTAACGACACATTTATATTCACGCGATCTAACCCAAAAAAAAAATCTTATTGTGAAAGTCCCGGGTAAAATGAAACACTGATAATGCGAAACACATGTAAATCAGTCTATTAAAGTGCAACGATGGTTAACCTACGCGCAGTGGGGAGGGTGAAGGGTTGCAACGTTTGCGCTCGCTGCTTCTCGGAGCCAACGGCTCACTTGGCGAAGCGTTTGCGGCTCGTGGGGGCACCGCGTCACTGGGCCCTCCTCGACGGGTGAGGAGCAGCGAGGACGAGAAACGGAACCGGCCCCCTTGAAGATTTGTATATTTTTCACCGCAATCATCTTTGATCAGTAACTCATAAAACCTCCCCACCGCTACTTTGAGAGTTAACCAATATAGGCTCGTAACGTAACGTTCGCGTGGCATTTACGTGAATGTAGCAGGTGGAACTCGACAAATGAGGTGGTTAAAAACAAATCCAAGAAACTATACATTTGAGACGGTAAAAAAATTGACGAAAAATGTCTGATTTTTACATCAAATCGTCACCCCCAAAATGTGACGATTCGTCTCATTGCCGATGTTTTTTTCTCTCGTGCCTCAATTTCAGAACACTGTCGCCGAGTTGACATGTGTATTATGAAGAAGGGCCATTTCCAAAAACGTCGCTGATTATCTATTTTTCCTTTTTAGAGCCACGCGGCTATTAAGGAATGTATCGAGTTTATTGGCACAGTTCATGGCATCACTGCAGTGTGCTTTCGTGGCCAGCAGAGGGCGATATTGCCCTACAAATGTGCTGCTGCACTTGTCAAAGTGTCCGTGGTCCTGTTTTTGTTCGCGCAATTAACCTGGTCAATAATGTTGCTGTTATTCTGAGAAAAAACCTGATATTAACCGGTGTGACGATGCATATAATAGTGATAATAATTTACAGCCGTTCTTCCACTTGTTTGATGAAGGCCTTCCCACACCGTACCGGTCATGTTGGGTGAATTATATGTGGTTGCGTTGTGTAAACATATCAGCACTAAGGAGACAAATGTGGCCGGGAGGTGGTGTTGGCCACCCAAGGGAGGCAGCTTTTATTGAGAAGCAAGTGAAATGAGAGGATCTCACAATAAAGTGTACATGGTACAGATTTGTCTTTCACACAAATGTAGGGTACGTATATACAGAACACGGGAGTAAAATTCTGACCTACTGAAATTCATATAATTAATAAATAAATAAATTATTCTCAACGTTCAGTTTCACCAAAAGGTGGGTTACGAACAGCAATTGACGGACGAGGTCTAAGCACGTCTGCGAGTGTCAAGAGAACGGTCGGTACCGAGTTGCAACGGATAGTCGCGTGGCAAATGCGGCCATCTCTGAGGCCCCGTCGCAAGAGGTGGCCGCGGTGCAGCAGGGGCCGATGCCCGACGCGTCGCCTCTTGTGCGCCGTCTCACTTTCAAGGCAGTGCGGTTGATGAACGCGTTGTTGACGGAGAGCAACTGATGTCAGCCTTGACTGGGAATCAAACTCAAGTCGCAGGGTTCATCGCTCAGGACGCAGCACACTAACCGCTGCACCACTGCTCCCCTCCCCCCCAAATTCTGTGCAAGTAAGGGCAGCTAAACACTCGTTGTGTGGGTGTTCTTGGAGTGCTCCAGTTTTGTCCCACATGAAGCCAAACACTCATGGAATTGACCAAACATGCCAAAATCAGGACCCACCTGAAAAGTCTTGAGACTCAGCGAAGCTTTGCTGCTTAAATAGAGGGAATTTCACTTTTATTTATCTGTTGGGGAGGGGGGGAGGATGTGAGAGTGGTGGCACTGATGGTGCAGTGGTTAGCACGCTGTGAACCTGGTGACGTGAGTTAGATTCCCGCACACGGCTAAAATCAGAGGTGAGTGATATCTGAAACAGTCCTGAATAGCGCTGCTGATCGTGGTGAAGTATGGTCAAGCAACTACCATGTCCAACACTGTGGGGAGTTTTTATTTATTATTATTCAGCAGTAGATTGATAAATGACGGTACATTTGGATTATTGTTGTACTTGTTTTAATGGTTTTTTTGCTCTTCTCATTTTGGTGACTGGGTCACTTGCAGATGAGTTCTCAGCTGGTTAAACAAAATAACTTGATGCTTGAATCACGGATGTTACCCTTCTCGATTTAGCACAGCGATCTAAATTCATATTTTCTTCTCCTTGTAGGAAAACTGAAGCATCTGTCGGCGCAGTCCCGCCGGGCGAAAAGCGCCAACAGCGCTCATCAGCAGCTCGCGGGGAGCCCTTCGAAGCCCGGCAAACGGGTGAGCACAGCGAACGGCGAAACCATCATGGCGCGTTGTACGTTTTGGCTCCCCCTTTACCGCTGGCACATCTAAACCAGATTTTTTTTTACTTACGATCAACGCACCGGTTAAGCCAGCAGTTCTCAACCCAGGGGTCGTGCCCCCCACCCCCGAAGCCTTTCAGAGTGGGGGGGGGGCAGGCTGCGGCATGAATACTGTGCAGGAGAAATATTTACATTTGCGCGGGGAACGTCGGTGCGGCGAGAAAACGCACGAACACGCAACATCAAAACATTGCCTTGCTAACGCAAAACACACCAACACACAACGTGAAAATATTGCCCTGCTAACACAAGACAAACACGAATACACAACATAAAAACATTGCCTTACGAACACAAAACGCACACTAACACGCATCGTGAAAACATTGCCTTGCTAATACAAAATACACCAACACACGACGTGAAAATGTTGCCTTACTAATGCAAAACACACACTAACGCACAACGTCAAAACGTTGCCTTGCTGACACCAAACAACACTTGTACACAACGTGGAGCAGATGCCTTACACGACGTTGACTCGAGGTGTTGACGTATGATCGCTGGGTATTGTGTCCTCGGTAGCCTGGGCGTGTGCGCGGAGACCAGTCGGTTTTGATTGGGGCAGGCCGCCAGTTTGAGAACCACTGCTTTAAACCCCTTATCATTTCGATTTAAAGCTTTCGTGACTGCAGGGATTCATCTTCTTGGTTCTTTCGGTAAAGTCACGTAGAAGGGAAGTAATAAAATAATAAAAATAAAACATAATAAAATAAAATATTTTATTTTATTTTATTATGTTTTATTTGTATTATTAATAAAACATAATAAAATAAAATATTTTATTTTATTATGTTTTATTTTTATTATTTTATTACTTCCCTTCTACGTGACTTTACCGAAAGAACCAAGAAGATGAACCCCTTATCATTGTCAGAAGATCAGCCTTCATCACGACGGACAGTTTTCATATTTTGATCTCTTTCTCGAGTGACGCTGAGCAACTTTAAAATCGCGAAAACAAAATTGACGCTGGCTTGGTGCAAGAGAGCTGCACTGTCACCTCCTCCGAGAAGCCAGCCACTTAAGCTGGAAGATTTGTCTTGGGCATATTTTGACTCTGGCCGAGAAAAGCGAAGAGCGTGGCAAAAAAAACCTGTCCCAAGCACAGAGCCGCCTGCCCGCCCACCCGCCTGGCCAGTCATCCAACCCCCACATAGTCCGCTCTCAGGCTCTTCGGCCACCCAGTGTTCCCCACTCTCCCGCCTCCCCCATCCACTCGAATATCCGTAGCACGGGATGGTGCGGTTCGGTGCGGCGTGGGTTGGTACACACGTGTGCGCGCGCGCACGCACGCACGCTGCTGAAGTGGCTTCAGGTTGGATCAACGATCCTGTGAAGGGGAGTCGGAATAGCGCCAGGAGTGGCTTAGAGTGGGCATCGCGGCCCACTCGGGGCAGCTGTTTTGCCGCCTGAGTCATTGCTTTAACTCGCAGTTGTTTTTTTCCCCCTCTCTCTCTTTGCCCCGCGTTGTTTTGCGTTGTTTTGAGAGGGTCTTGCTACGGTGTGCACGTGCGCACGCGCGTAAGTGCGTGCGTGCGTGCGCGTGTGCACGCGCGCAGCCTCACATGAGTACCTGGTGCGGTGTGTAAAACATCGCCACTGGGGAGACAAAGGCAGTCGGCCGTGGTGTTGGCCACCCACCTCCTCGTGTGTCGTGCCGGCCTTCATAGGTGCTCGTTAACAGCACTTGCCCCAACAGTCTGTTCAGGCTATGAGGGGGATCTTTTTTTTTGTCTGTGTGGGGGAGTGGTAGTGTAGTGGTTAGCACACTGCGCTAATAACCCCCAGACCCCAGTTCGATTCCTGCTCACAACTAAGAACAGTGGTGAATATTTGAACTGGTCCTGGTCGACTCATCCTTAAATGAGTACGTGGCTGCTTTCTGTAAAATTATCAGCACAGGGGAGACAAAGGTGGTCGGGAGGTGGTGTTGGCCACCCAAGGGGAGCCAGCTTTTATTGAGAACCAAGTGAGAGGCTATAACACACAGAGATAATCTCAAAATTAAGCGTATACGGTACAGATTTGTCTTTCTGAAAATGTAGGGCACACATATACGTACAAATCTACTGAAATTCCGATTTTTTTTTTAGTTTTTACAATTTTTCTTACTCACAAATTTTTAGTTTCACTGAAAGATGGGTTATGAACGGCAATTAACGAACGAGATCTACGCATTCTTGCGAGTGTCAAGAGACCGGTCGGTAACCGAGTTACATCGGAATGTCACGCGGCAGATGCGGCCATCTTTGAGGCCCATTGCAAGAGATGGCCGCGATGCAGCAAGAGATGGCCGCGATGCAGCAGGGGCCGATGCCCGACGCGCCGCCTCTTGTGCGCCGTGTCATTTTACTTTCCAGGCAGCGCTGTTGATGAGCGTGTTGTTGAAGGAAGGAGAGCATGCGAGCGAGCGAGCGAGCCTGAACATGTGAGCGCGCCGCACGGGTTTTTCCAGGGTGAACGCGATCGCGTGGGTCGTTGCGATCGTGTGGGTCGTTGCGATTGAAATGTGAACGCGCGAGTCCCCCGCGTGAACCTAAAGGCGCACCTTGGTGACTTGTGAACGCACAAGTGAACTGCGAGTGACCGAACACGTGGCTGACCGTGAACGCGCGGACAAACGTGATCGCGCCAGTGAAGATGGATGTTCATCGACGAACACGAACAATTTAGTGAACGCGTGATTGTGGAACGCACTGGTGAACGTGATCACACAGTTGTAAATACTAGTGAATGTGTACTCACGGGTGAATGCAGGGTTTACACGTGTGGATGTGCGCACTTCAGGGAATGACAGTACCGGGTTCACGTGAAGGCACGATTAAATGTAACTGCACGAGTGAATTTGAACACGAGTGAATGCGGGTACAGATATGAACACAATTGACTCACGAGTGAATGTGGACTCGGAGGTGAGTGAGCTTACGAGTGGTCGTGAACGTGAACGCATGAGTGATCGCGCTCGTCGCTGAACGCCCGCGCGCGCCCACGTACACGCGCGCTGACACGTTCGCAACCCCCTCCTTCACGTTTGCCCACTCCTCCCTCGCTCCCGTACGGCCCTCTCGGCCTCGCCCGGCCCCCTGCACTCCTGCCCGTAGCCCCACGCAGCCCAGCGTAGCCGTCGTAGCGCGACGAGTGATGCACAATCGCAGGAAAGGGCCGCTTCAATAGCCCTCGTCGGGTCACGGCGAGAAGCCCTGATTAACTCCGGCGTGTTCGCCCGTGATAACGAGCGCCTTTGTCGCGCCGTTCCGACCGGGTTATAATCGGCGACCTCGCCAGTAAAATATCCTGCCCTCCGACTTCCTTCCCGCACGCCCGCTTGCTCGTGGGTAGGGGGGTAATGGCCCCCCACCCACCTCCTCTGAATGTTTTGCTCGTCCGGCAAGCTGGGGTGGCGGCGGGGGGGGGGGGGCAGTTGCGTTGAATCCATTGGCCATTCTTCCCCGCCGCCATTTCTGCGTCGCCGTCGGCCGCCTGGTCGCCGTCAGGAGACGTCGCGACGCTTTGGCATTCGGCGTCCGTCGACTCGAATTCTTTCGGCGTCGACGCCGGTTTAATGTCGTGGTCAGGTTCCCGGGGTGTTTTGGGGTTTTTTTTTTTGGTCTTCGCCGAATATCCCAGCAGGGCTGTGAGTAAGTGGGCTATGTTATGGCTAGCGGAGGAAGCGCTTTGATGTGTTTGTTTCGCTCTCTGCTGATTGAGTGGCGCGCGCACCTTGACGCGTGCGTCCCCCCCCACCACCACCGCCGACGTCGCCGTGCTCGTGACGGAAATATATCCTGAGTTAACCGATTGGTTGAATTGACAATATTTAGGGAGAGGTTTCAAAATGTCGCCCCTCTCGCACCAACATTGAATAACTTTGGAGAGTTTGACTAAACGTCGGGCTGTTGTGGTCGACTCGACTTGGAGGGAGAATGACTAAATGAAATCCGCACGACGCCGTGGCTGTTGCTGACATGAGGAACGCTGGCTGCGTCAGCACCGCCCGGAACGTGCCGTCTTAGCGGCGCTCCTGCACAGGAGAGCCAGGATGGGTGCGCGGCTTCACACGCGAGAGCATGGCGCGTCTCGTCCGCTGCTAGATTTTTTTTTTTACCACCCGCCATAACCAGCCGCTCGTGTACATTTAGTGCACCTTCAGGGTGTGCCGGACGATTCTAAATGGTAATGCGCAAAAAGGTCGTAGAGTGGGGCCCTGCTTAAGCATTCGGTGAAATATTAATTTAGGCCATTGGCTGATTGGCCTTCTAGACGAGTGTGAATCAAAAGTGCTGGACATTATTAATTGTTAGAAATTACCTTTTTCAAGCGAATGTTGACACGTTTACCGAATTACACTCTGAACGGGACACATTTAGCTGATGAATCCCAGTTTAGCCGAGGCCAGTTGAAGTTCGCCATGTTTTAAACACAACTCCTGGGAAGCGACGAGAAGGCCCACAGGCCGATGGGTTATTGTTATTTCCTTTCTGAGATTAAGGCAAATCCCTCGTACATACTTATTTGTTTTAGCAGTTTGTGTGTGTCAGCATGTTAAAATCTGTGTGTGTGTGCGCGTGGGCACGTGAGCATCTGTAGGTGGGTATGGGTCTTTGTCAACATGAATGTATGTGTAGATGTGTGCGTGCGTGTGGAAGCGTGTATGCACGTGAGTGTTTTTGAAACTGTGTGTGCGCGTGAGCATTTGAATGTCTGTACGTGCGTACATGCGTGTGTGCCCCTCCGCGTGTGCGCTCGTCCCTCGAGGCGAACGTGTGTGTCTTCACGTGTACGCGCGTGTGTCCGTCTGTGCGTGTGCATGTACGTATTCAAACTTCTATGCGCGCAATCCTCCGTACACGCGCGGACCCACGGCTCCCGTACGAGGGAATGCGCGCCGCGAAATCAGTTGCGGGCGAGGAGGCTGGAGGGAGCCTTCTCGGAGTGCGCGGCCCATTACCATCAATTATGTAGACGCTGCAGCCCCTGCATATTTCACGGCCTTGTCGGAAAGTATAAGTGCAGCTAAACCCCGCGGCTTGTCGGCACAGCCCGCGGACAAATCGACTTGCTGGGCTCAAACCGCGGGCGACACGTGTCCGCCACCGCGGAATTGAAAAAAAAAAATCAAACGGGGCTCTCAACGCTGTCTCCGGATAAGGTTTTGTGTGGTTCCAGCAACTTGTCCCCTCTAGCATTTGAGCGCCGTGTGAGTGAAATAGTATTTTTAAAGGGGGTCAATAAAACGCAACGTTATCCGGTTGTTACGTCGCAGAAACGTGAGAGATGGTGATATCCTGGCGGAGGCCTTAATCCAGCAGTGGATTGATCATGGATGATCATGATGATGGCGATGACCATACAAACCATCTTCTTGGTTCTTTCGGTAAAGTCACATAGAAGGGAAATAATAAAATAATAAAAATAAAACAATAAAATACAATTCTCACGACGTTTCGGCCACAACGCAAGCAGCCGTCGCTGTCTTTCCGACAGACCGACGCTGTCTTTCCGACAGACCTGCTCTTCACCTGAGGACGGCTGCTTGCGTTGTGGCCGAATCGTCGTGAGAATTGTATTTTATTATGTTTAATTTTTATTATTTTATTATTTCCCTTCTACGTGACTTTACCGAAAGAACCGAGAAGATGAATCCCTGCAGCCACGAAAGCTTTAAATCGAGACCATATGAACCTTAAGCAAAGCTACGGTGTATAAATTTACTAGTCTTTACGTTGTAACTGCAAGATTACTTTGAACTATGGCTCACTTGGTCTTACAAACTCCAGAAAATGTAGCAGTCAGAATCTTTCAATGATGTTTTATTCTCAAAAAACCCCCCAATAATATCTCTTTAATTCCAAAATAAATTAAAAGTACATATAGTTTACACATTACCCAGCGGCTCTCCGACGTGTTTTTTTGGGTCGTACCACACGCTCTTCTGCGTGGCGTCCGACGGTCTGCTCTCCGCACGCCTGGGAGTTTCTACAGGAAATGAAGACGAAGAAACAGCTGCCCACACTCGGAGCGAAACGTCGGACGTCGCCCCGAACAGCACGCAGCACAACCCCTGTAAACACATCTGGAGAGCCACGCGGGAGCGCAACCACGACGAATTACGTGGTCACAATGCCGAGCGGCCCCTCATGGGCCCTGAGGGATCACGTGATCACTCCTGCACCATGCGCGCGTCAGTATTTAGCTGTCGTGTTAACTCAAGCTGTGCAGCAAAATTACCGCGCGTGTTATTACCCATGAAATTAAAATGTCTTGCGTAACGCGCGCATTTTTCTCACGTGGTGGAACAACTGCAGTGGAGCACCCTGGCTAAGCAGTTTAATAAATCATCTGCTGTGGTATAAATCTCGTCCACGAAGATATAAATATCTGGCTTACGTTTCTGCCGACGAAGGCGGTGCCCGTTTTGCGTTGACTTTTTTTATAAACGTCGTTCCGTTTGTGCTCCCGATGTCACGCCAACGAGAGATGAAGCTTCCACTTGGAAGCACCGTCCCCCCCGCTCCTTCCCCACGTTTATGGAACGGGCCCGCCGGAGGGGATCGCGGCGTCGAATAGCCGCATGTTGGGGTGCCGGGAATTTTCCATGCACCCCGCGATGGAGCAGCGTTTGTCGCGTGGCGGTCAAAACCGATAACGTTTAATTCTCACATCAGTCATTGGCGGCTGGGCTCAAAACATCCACTGGCCACACTTGAGAACGCGGGTCCATCGAGGGTGGCTGGTAAACCTGGGAGTTAAGCCCAGCTTCTCGGTGTGCTGCTGTCGGAATGGAAAATTGTCCGCGCGGGCATATTATCGCTTTACGTCGACGTTTTATTAGTTGAAATTAGGGGATTAACGCGCGATGTCGCCGAGTTATCTGCATGCCGTTTGAAATAAGGTCTCCTGGAGTGAAAATAACACTGAGATGTTGGGGTGGGGGGGGGGGAAACTCGAGGCTTCCTGGCTTGTCAGCACGTCGATCCCAAGTGTGGGCCGCGGATGCCTGTAGGGGGCAATCTTTGTCCGTCAACAGCCCCTGACCAGGTCGGTCCATCAGCAATTTGCGCTGAGTGCTCTGACGGATTACAAAAAAGCGTGAATTTGTACATAATTAATCAAATAGCGGCAGCCATCTGCTTGACAGGCCGCGATGCCGAGGAAGTGTCTACAATACTTCCCCCCCCCCCCGCCCCCCCCCCCCCCAAAGAAAAAAAAAGATCCCACAACCGGCAGCTAAAATATTAAAGTACGTAATTGTCGTGGTACGGGAGGGATAGGGTTTATATTTATTTATTTTACGAAAAGCACTCTAAAATTAAGGGGCACGAAATTAGCGGCGTGCGCTGGCCGCATCTCGCTTCGCCGTTCCTTCGCCGGCCTCAGAAAAAAGGGGGAAACGTCTTTCACAACAGGATGGTTGACAGCGCTTGTTTGCGCCGGGAGCCCCGTCGCAATCAGCGATCGGGCCCCGAACCTCAAATTACCCACGATTGTTATCGGCGGCGTCCGACCCTTGCCTTGCAGTCTCTCCGCGGCTTTGCTTTTTATTTTCGGCGCATTCTTTTTTTTGTTATTTTCGTCGTCGTCGTTGTTGTTGTTTGTTATTTGTTTTGCCTTCTTTTCGGGAGACGGACAGCTGCGCGATCCGAAATAGCCAAGGGCACGGCAGCAGATGCTGGTGCCGCCGCGTGTGAGCGTGCTCTGTGTGTTTGTGCGCATTTGTCTCGCTCGCTTTTTGTGGTGGTCGTGGGGTGGGGGGAGATTTTTTTTGGGCATCCGTGTCGGCGCGTTTGTCTCGCCCGTCGCCACGCGTGTCCCAGCGTACCGTGGATGGGTGCGACGTGATCCGCGCGCTTACATGTTCGCACACGTGTGCGCGCCTGTGCACGCGCGCACTCGCGCGCATGTGCACGCACACGTGTATACGCACGTGCACGCACAAAGACGAACATCCCCTTTTGACCCACATGAAGACGAAGATCCCCCGTGTAGCCTTTGACAGACTGTTGGGGCAAGTGCTGTTAGCGAGCCGCCTCTAAAGTCTGACACGGCACACTAGGGGGGTGGGCGGTCAGCACCATTTTTTTCTCCCCAGTGTTGATGTCTACACACTGCACCAGGTGCTCATTTAAGGCTAAGTCGATCTCGGGGAGGCGCAGATGAGTAGCACAGTGCGCTAAACACCACGCTACCGCACACAAAAACAAAGACAAACATCCCCCGTATAGCCTTAACAGACTGTTGGGGCAAGTTCTACCGCACACACACATATACGCACATGCGCATACGTGTACGCACATATACACATTAACTTGTGCATACGCGAGAACACGTAAACACATGCGCGCACGTACATGGATGCGCGCAAGTACTCGAACACAGAGACCACGAACGCACGCGCACCCGTCGCGAGACGCACACGTTCGTGCACTCGCATAGACACGAACGCACGCACGCGCACAATCGCAAGTAGATCATTTTACCACCACGTGAAGGCAAAAAACATATCTACTTCTAAAACTGTTTATGAGTCGAAGATGGAGGGAACACATCCACCCGTGAACATGTTTGGGTGACACTCGGCGCCGTTCTCTCGATTATTAATCTCTCCTTGTACGTACAGGGCATCGCGCACAGAGTGAGCTGGATTCGAAGCGACACAGATGGGCTCCTCATGAAATAGTAAAACGATGTAGCCGCTCCTTGCACTGCTACTGCCAAAGCCACCGGGGCGGTGGGGGGGGGCGGTGTGGGAGAGACCCGAGGGTTAGAACCGGCTACCCGAACTGCTTGAAAGCGCACCTGGGATCTCATGAATAAGTGAATGGCAAAGGAAGAAAAATCATGCATATGCATGGCCTTCTGCAACGCTTTCCAATGCGAGTTTGCCGTCATAGGCGTTTATTCGTGGTGTGGACACGCAGCCTTCAGTCGCAATTGTTGGGCGAATCCGTCGATGATCGATGTGTTTTCTCCGTTACAAGTCCCTAAAGGAGCAACACAACTTTATATTTTACTAGCTGTACTACCCGGCTTTGCCCGGGACTTGGATCCACCACGTCCGGCCGCCTTTGTCTCCCCAGTGGCGATGTTCACACACCACAGCAGTTACTCGTTTGAGACTTGAGCCGACCTAGTGGAGGCCCATGACTGGTTGAAATAATCGTCACCGGTGTTGGCCGTGAGCGAGAATCGAACTCGGGTCGCCGGGTTCGTAGCGCAGCGCACTAACCGCTACACTACAATGCGTTACGCTTCCACATGCGGGGGTCACGTGACAGATTTGACGTCACAGCTCCCTTGCCGTGCAAAAAATATATGCATTATTGAGCTTCCCACCCCCCCAAAAAAACAATTTGCAGTTTGTTGCATGTCGGGAAGTACGCTAAACATTGTGAACATACACACATATTCAAAAATTTGCCTTTCATACATATGGAGATTTCTTGGATCACCTGCACGAGAGTTGTTGTGACACCCGTGTTACAGACAGAGGGACGGAGCTAACGCTTCAGCACGTTGAGCTGGAAAGCGTCAACGGTAACACTTTTAGCAAACCTGTGCTGCTGGTAAACGTCCCATTTGCATGGCCGCCCTGCATCGCTGCGGGGCGTTGCTCTGAAAAGGAAGCACCATATGCCGCTAAGTGGCTAACAATGATCCTGTGGCATCATCAGTCTCACCAGCGAGACAGATAGAGATGGACGACCTTAGTTTATGACCAGGTCATTGGGGGTCGGGGTAGCAGTGGTGCAGTGGGTTCGCACACTGCGCTATGAACCCGGCGATCGGAGTTCGATTCCTGGCCATCTCTCACGTCAGCGGGGAGTGATATCTCTGTCTGAACCTGTCCCCCCCCCCCCCAAACCTCGCCTACCCCCCCCCCCCCCCCCCAGCTTTCACCAATCCACACTGAACGTGGTATGATCAGGTTATACTCATGACTGACGCTGCATGCCCTTGGTCCCGCAGTGGAAATGGTAAAGGGCCGCAAACATCGTGGTCCAGCGTGTGCCCGTGGGCCCGGTCTCCGTCGACCGTCACACGTCGTGAGCTCTTGAGCGTTGCTAAAAATACGACGGCGCCCTCCGGCAAACAAGCGGGGGCAAAACGTCCGCTTCTCGACTTAACGAGCAGCGTTTGCGCGAGTCCGCTTGCCAGGACGGACGTGGCATGTCTGCCGGCGCTTATTCGGTCAAGGTTCGACTTCGTAACTATCCATACGGGGGGGTGGGGGCATTTCATGGCGCGAGCCGTGTAACCGGCATCGTTGCCGCCACAACGGCTCCGGACGCGTCCATCGACCATCGTAAATGTCCACGGAAATTTAACGCCTCCCTCCCGTCCTCCCCCGTCCTCCCTCTTGCCTTCCGCTTGCCTCCCCCAACGAATATCTCCACCCCCGGCCCCCCCCCCCAACACCGTCGTAGACCATAAAATGTAGCAGTGGAACGCACCCCACGCCACCCCACCCAACCCCACCCTCCCACACGCCCGCCGCACTCCCAGCTTGCAAATCAAACTGCGTTTGCACCGCGATGATCGCGTGCGCTCACGCGCGCTGCTGCTGTCACCGCCGCCGCCGCCGCGCGTAGCCCCATTGTAATTTAGTTGTCTCACTTTGAAGTTCAGAAATTAATCGCCGGGAAATTGATTTCCCCCCCCGTGTGCCTTGGGGTACACGAAACAACAACACCCATCGCGTTTGGGGAAACGTTGATTAGAGACCGCTTCGTGCTCCGCCTGTCCGACCGTTTGCGTTTGCCTCGAAAGCCAAATGGTGGGCCAAGCGAGTTTCGAGGCATCGATAGAAGTGGCGGTACAGTTCCATCTCGAGGCGCCCTGCCCTTGTTGCAGAGTCTTTGCGAGGCTCAGGGTGAATGCCACACCAGCCAGCAAGTGGGCATGATTCGAAAAGTCAAGCGTTCCGGCCTTCGCTCTCCTTGGATTTCTTCGGCTCGTTCAGCACGATGTCTGACGTTTCGCTCCATGTCACCGGGAGCTTTGTTGGGACTTTTAATTGATTTGCGCAGGTTCTGGAGGTTGGGCCGCTCAGCTGTTCGGCGCGTTGTTGGGTTGTACCGCGCGTCGTTCGGCACGGTGTCCGACGTTTCGCCCCACCGAACCCAGTTGAGATTCTCAAGAGGCTCCCAGCACGTCGAGCACGGAGCAACTACGTTTGTTACACCCCGCCGCCCTCATCGCTAATTGAAACTATAAAGTAAATATATTTTTTTACCAGGTAAGGCCCACTGAGCTATATGGCTCTTTTTCAGCAGCGACCTGACTCTCAAATGACCCTGGAGAAAAATCAACGTGACCACGGGGAGAACATGAAAACTCCAAATATACAGCAGGCGTCAGGGTCGGGATCGAACCCACGACCTCCTGCTTAGCAGGCGAGGTAGTTAACATCTCCTAGCCACCGTGGCAGCCCTCGCCACCATGGCACTCACATCACCACAAACACAACTGTCCATTCGTCCATCCATCCAGCGCCAGGCTGAGCAGCCCCTTGAGATGTAGGAATGTTTATCGTGCTAAGTGTACATACAAAAGACAAAGATCCTCCGTATAACCTTCACATACTTTTAGGGCATGTGCTGTTGGCGAGCACCTATGAAGGCTGGCACGCCACACGAGGGGGTGGGTGGCCAGCACCACGCCTGACTGCCTTTGTCTCCCTAATGTACACACGGCACTAGGTACTCATTTGAGGCTGAGTCGACCTCGGGGAGTCTCAGGACCGGTTCAGATAATGATCACCGGTGTTGGCGTTGAGCGGGATTCGAGCTCGGGTCGCCGGGTTTGTAGCGCAGCGCGCTAACCACTACGCGCGCGCGCACACACACAGAGACACGCACGCAGAATCCAGCAGAGCATAGTCGGTCGCAATTGCATTTGGAGCCTAACCAGGTGTGCGAGTCATTTACATGGAACCGTTAATTTCTCTTAAAGGAGAAAACGGTGGAGCGCAGCGGGTGACCGAACGCGCCGTTCACAGCCTGACGTCGCGTTTGCAAAGAGACCGTTGTTATACGGACCCACGCTGATTTCGCGATTGAGGTGGGGGGGTGGGCGGTGGGTGTGTGGGGGGGGTAGTGGGGGGGTTGCCGTCGCCGCCGCCGTGAGTGACAACAGCACAAAGGGGGCTGATGTGCATATGCTCGGTGTCGGCAGGAACGGCGGGAGCGCGGAGTCGCCAGAGTGATCGTCGTTACCGAGTTCATTGTTTTTGCCAGGGTTTGCTCACTTTTTTTTGTTGTTGCTAAGATCGGCAAGATTTTTTGTTGCGTTTTTTCGGCCCTTCGTTAGAAATTAATTTCGTGTGCACGTACGATAAGGAGAGCAGACGCGACCTCGCATTCGGGGAGTTCTAAATCGACGACGCCAGTTGTTTTATTTTGTATTTGCGTTCTCGTCGGACGTGCACTCACGCGTGTAAAACGCACAATTTGCGATGAGAGGCGTGTTTCGCTCCCTAGGTGTTGCGCGTCAAACCTGTGGACAGTTGTATCATCGCCTCTTGGTGCATTATTAGTCCGGCAATAAATGTGAAGAAATACAAATATGACGATATTAAAGAAAAATTGTGATAAAAAATATATTTTACTACACCCTTTTAACTCGTTTTAATTTCGTCCGCGTTCTTGCAGCCTTTTATCATCTTACGCATCGAAACAATGCTTTTACTTTTTGATTTAAAGCTTTCGTGACTGCAGGGATTCATACTCTTGGTTCTTTCGGTAAAGTCACGTAGAAGGGAAATTAAAAAAATAATAAAATATAAAACAATAACAAATTTCACGACGTTCAGACTGCAACACAAGCAATCATCATCAGGTGTGAAATCCACAGCAAGAAAATGTGTGGATTTCACACCTGATGATGATTGCTTGTGTTGCAGTCGAAACATCGTGAGACTTTTAAATTGTTTAACATTTTTATTATTTTATTATTTCCCTTCTACGTGACTTTACCGAAAGAACCAAGAATATAATGCTTTTACTCTTCGGTTTCATAAAACACTTTCGATTACAACAACAAAAATACTTTGGATGGTTTCCCATACGCGGAGTGGGGGGGGGGGGTGAAGATGTGGAACGCGCAACGTTTGCGCTCATCGCTTCTCTTGGCAAGCGGCTCGCTGAGCGACGCGTCCGCGGTTCGTGTTGGGCACCGCATCGCTGCCCCCCCCCCCACGATCAGTGAGGAGCAGACTCCTATGTCCAGCGTGTTGAACTTCTTTCGGCAATGTACGGAGCCGACCGTGCTCATCGGAAGTGCGGGATGATAATTAAACCGGCGCTCGCTTAAAGACATTTCTTTTCTGCAGGCACGGTTAATCCGCAACCCGGGTAAATCCTCCCCACGGATGATTGACAGTTAACGCTCTTTCGGTTCCGTGAATTCACCTGTCACAAGCGACAAGCGACAAGCTTTCACTCGCGCGTCGGCCCGGGATCTGCATCTCTGCGCCTCCGGTTTGCTTGCAGCGGTGGCTTCACGGACGTAATCGTAGAATTTACAACGGCATAAAAAAACGGAAAATAGTGCCGGAACGTTTTTGTTGCGTATAAGAATTTCCGTCATCGGCGTCGGCGTGCAGTGCCACGATCCTTGGCGGGCGCGCAGCTGGGAGTTGAGGAAAAACCAGTCCCCTGCCCGGGCCCGTCCCAAGATTGTATCCGCACGACTGCCAATCACTTTTGAAGTTGGAACGTTGCAGCGGGAGGTTCTCATTGGAAACGTTCGGATTAACGGTGCGGCGCGCCGTCGTTACGCCACGTACAGCCGTCCCAGCCCAAGGTGTTGGTGTTAAATATCGTTGTTAAATTTTCCTTCCTTACTTTTTTCGAAGCTCTTTTATCTTGCGCCACCGTTTTTCTTTGCACGCAACGCGCGTGGCAATGCGCGCGGCGCGTTCTTGTGTACGTTTTATTTCTAGATTTGAAGTTTTCGTGACTGCAAGGGTCCATACTCTTTGGTCTTTTCGGTAAAGTCACGTCGTGATTACATTTTTAACTTTTGTATTTTTTTTTTACCCAC
This sequence comes from Lampetra planeri, assembly GCF_965212315.1. Lineage (NCBI taxonomy): Eukaryota > Metazoa > Chordata > Hyperoartia > Petromyzontiformes > Petromyzontidae > Lampetra > Lampetra planeri. The sequence continues at coordinate 7,244,229 of NC_136159.1, forward strand.
GTGACTTTACCGAAAAAAAACAAAGAGTACGTTTTATTTATTTACTCTCACATACAAACAAATACATATATACACACACACACTCGCAACGCAACATTGCGCCGCATTCGCCAACGCGCGGGGCCGCCGGCTTCCTTATTTATTTATTTTTGTTGTTGTATTTCTGGGATTTTTGTACATCCTTGTAGCAGCATGACTCGCAGGGCCCCCGCGGTAACGATCGCTCTGGGCTGTCGCAGCACGCGTGCTTTTTGTCCGACCATCGATTTTCTTAAAAGCAGGGCAAGTAAGCCACCATTCCACTGGGTCACATTTGTACAGGCTCACGCTCACTCTCTCTCGCTGGATCTCTCTCTCGCTCTCTCGCTCGCTCTCCCGCTCACCCACCCTTCTCCCGCCCGCCCGCGCGCGTGCACGTGTGTGTGTGTGCGCGCCCACGTGCATCTTTGTGCACGTGTTCGTTTGTGCTTCCAACCCTCGTGTACCCGTGCGTGTGTGTGGGGACACGTGCACCTTCGACGTAATTGTTCTTCAACATCTGTTTGTGTGTACCGTTGTGCACATGCGTGCCTACGTGTGTGAGTGCGTGCGTACTGCGGGGAGCGGTGGTGCAGTGGTGAGCGCACCGAGTTCGATTCAAATATCTCAACCCGTCGTGGTTGACTCATACCTTGTACAATTTGTAAACATCAGCACTGGGTAGATGAAGGTGGCCTGGTGTGATGCCAACCACACCACCTCAAGTGCAGATATGGTTTTAATAGGTGCTCAATAACAGCACTTGCCCCAACAGTCTGTGTGAGATGTACAGAGAATATTTATACGTTGGGGAGCGGTGGTGCAGTGGTTTTACAATAACACGCTACGCGAACTCTGAGCCTTGAGTGAGATTCACAGCCACGGCTAGCATCAGTGGCGACTCGTATCAGAACTTTTCTTGGGTCTTCCTTAGAGTCAACTCATCGTTTTACCTGGGGAGACAAAGGCGGCCAGGCGTCATGTTGGCCACACCACCACCTTGTTAAAAAGGTCCTCGCTAACAGCCATTGCCCTGACAGTCATAATACTGTACAGGGGATCTGTGTGTGTGTGATATGATACCTGCAACCTGGGTTAAATTTCCAGTGATGGACAGCATCGGTGGTGCTGTTATTCGTGTGGGTGTGTCTTGTTTTTTTCATACGTATGTGCATTGTTACATGTGTGTGAGCATGTATTGCATGGGTTAGCGCACCGCGCTACGAATCCGGCGACCCAAGTTCGATTCTCGCTCACGGCCAACACTAGTGACGATTATCTGAACCGGTCCTGGGCCTCCTCTAGGTCGACTTAGCCTCAAATGAGTAACTGGTGCGGTGTGTAAATATCGGGACGAGGGTGCTGGCCACCCACCCCCTCGTGTGCCCTGCCGGCCTTCATAGGTGCTGCTCGCTAACAGCACTTGCCCCAACAGTCTGTTTTAGGATATACGGGGGATCTTTGTTTATATGTGTAGCGTAGTCATTTGTGCAATGAGTTACAATACCAGTGACCTTCTTTCAATTCCTGCCCATGAATGGATTCACATCCGTGACACATGGTATCTGAACTTGCTCTGGGATTCCTGAAGCTCAGCGCATCCTTCATCACAAGTAATCCCGATTTACACCCTCCCCCATTCACGTAGTTTCGCAATTACGTCGCCACTCTATCAATACCACTACCTGATTTGCGTCGCCTCAACCCGCACGCTTACATCCTTTCTCGTGATCCGTCGCCTCTCGGGCCTTGCCTCAAACCCACCGACCCCGTAAAATTTACACTATGAGACCTCCGTTACCAGTGGCAAAATATAGTAGTAGGTTTTTACCGTTTATACTGGTACAAAACTGACACCTTTATACAAGGCATCATGTTTGCAATAACCACAACACAAGTAGTCAAAAAGAAACAACTCTGATAATGATAATAATATGCACTGTCCTTGAAGTTGATTGGTCCACACCCGAGACAGCTTTCCTTAGAGGTAAAGGAGGTCTCATAGTGTAAATGCTTACCCCGAGCTCTCAATACTCTGATAGTGTGCTGTTTTTGAGTTGTACGCCTTCTGGTGTCATCTGGTCCAACACCATGTGAGACTAGGCTCTAAGAAAAGCTGTCTCGGGTGTGGACCAATCAACTTCAAGGACAGTGCATATCATTACCATTATCAGAGTTGTTTCTTTTTGTTTGCATTTTGACTGCTCGTGTTGTGGTTATTGCAAACATGATGCCTTGTATAAAGGTGTCAGTTTTGTACCAGTTTAAAGGGTAAAAACCTACTACCCGTAAAATTTCTTCGATTTACGTCGTTTCGATATTCATCCGTCGCACCTTTCTGGAGCGCATCCCCGACGCAAACCGGGTTTGTTACTCTGCTTGGCGCGGTGTGTACAAACATGAGCTCTGGAGAGACAAAGGTGGCTGGCAACAACACCCCCTCCCCCCACTCCCTTGTGTTCTGGCCTTGATATGTACTCGCTAACAGCACTTGCTCCGGCAGTCTGTAAGGCCACATGGCGGAGATCCTGGTATTTGTTTATTGTGCGCTTTTGTGCCTTTGTGTAGACAAATAATGGGTGCCTTCGTGGGTGGGTGTACGTTCGTGCGTGCGTGCATGTGTGTATGTGTGCATGTGTTCGTGCGCGTGTATTCCTGCACGTTCGTGAATGTGTTCCCGATGCTTGTATGCCTTTGCACAAATCTCATCACGTTATTCCAGCACTCCACGTGTTTACATTTGCATCATACGAATGTTGCAGCCCTTTGTTCAATCCACTGCTGGATGAAGGCCCCACGCGCGCCTTGTCGGTGGTGTGGGTTTTATGTATGAAGGAATGTCCAGGGTCATGGTGTGTTTGACCATACTTCACCGCATTGATCAGTGTGGGTTGATAAATGCGGAAATGCCCAGCACCAGTTCAGATATCACTCGCCACGGAGTCTCTCCCATCGCTAGGAATTGAACTGACGTCCCTGTGTTAGTAGTCCATGTGTGGGTACGTCTGTGCGCAATTACTCATGGCTCAATGATTTCCCCTTCGCTTCCCCAACTCATTGTGTTGTGGGTTTAAGAATCGATGGTAAATTTTGAATTGACGCTTTGTCACAACCATAATTATTACCTGACCACTTTTCGCAGAATGCATCAGATCTCAGAAGCTAAGCAGGTTGGAGCCTGGATAGTACTTGGAAGGGCGATCAACAAAATACCAGGTCTTATAGACTGTGAGGCTACATGGTGGTCAGTGCAGCAAGATTCAGTGTTGTACTGCACTTCAGTGCTCCAACATCTCCGCTCCGTACCTTCACCAGCCGACCAGCGTGGTAAAGTATAGGATAGGCCCTTATCCAGCAATGAGTTAAAAGTGTACATCGTATTATTAATGTCATTGTGTACATTCACGATCATCGTGTGTTCATACGTGCGTACGTACACATGGGCTAGCTTTGCCACAAATTTTAAGGCCATGTGCCAGTATAAATAAGGCATCTCCCACACCATTACTCTGTCGGCCTAGGCCAGGCACTTCAGTGCTTAATCTTCTCAGCCCACTGCACCAGACTATGATTATTACCAGAGTTGGTGATATCATTTGGGTTTACTCCTGATGGCCAGTGGCCAGGAACTAATGACAGAGAGGAAGCCAACGGTGAGGGTGAAAAACATTCCCAAGAGTACGTCCACCGCGGAGATGGAGCCGGGAAATCGGATCACATGTAGAAGCTGAACGAACTGTTGCATCGCGGGACCGTGAAGGAACGGCGATGACACGCAGAGGCCTTCATCCAGCGGTGGATTGATCATGGCTCATGTGATGATAGTGATTAACGTCACAAGTCGTTTCTGTACGTGGCTAATCCCGAACACCAAGAAGTGTTTGCTAGGATCCTGCTTGAGTTGCATAACCAATTCCGAATTGATTATTTAGTCGCTGTTGATGTTATGGTCATCTTAGGGGCGGCTAGGCTAATGGGCCATGGACAGGGAGGAGGAAGTCAAATCCACGCCACATATCCGACCGCCACTCATCTGTCCTGACCAATTGACCGTCAACACCTTACCAAGAGGGTTTTTTCTCTTCTTGGTTCTTTCGGTAAAGTCACGTAGAAGGGAAGTAATAAAATAATAAAAATAAAACATAATAAAATAATTCTCACGACATTTCGGCCACAACGCATGCAGCCGTCCTCAGGTGAAGACCAGGTCTGTCGGGGAGACAGCGTCTGGCAACAAAACTGACACCTTTTGCAAGGAATCGTGTTAACCACAATACTTGCAGTCAAATGCAAACCAAAAACAATACTCTGATAATTTATGCATTGTCCTTGAAACTGATTGGTCCACACCAGAGACAGTTTTTCTTAGAGCCTAGTTTTATATGGTGTTCGACCAGATGATGCCAAAAGGCGTACACTTTTGGCGTCATCTGGTCGAGCACCATATGAGACTATTCTCTCGATGTTCGCAAATCCGAACTTTTGACAATGTTCTCCGATACCGCGGTCCCCATTTAAGCGACGTCGTGCCGTATTAATCGGACCACTTTTGCACCGCGCACCAATTGAATCTCACGCGGGCATTTTCTGCCCTCCTTTTCTCTTCGCGTGGCGGCTCGAGATATTTTTGGCGTAATGCTGGTTTCTTTTATTGCGAAATTGCAAGAGGGATGGGCTGGTGGTTGGTAGGGGTGCTTTCTTAACGGATATATATTTATTTTTTACACTGAGTGTGGTAGCGGTGGTGGTGGCGTCGGCAGCAGCGGCGGCCAGGGAGGTGGTCAGATAAAATCAGCCAGGCGGGGAAGATGGAAGGATGGGGGGGGGGCGTGCAGCGCGCTCGCTCTGAGCTTCAGCGAGTCCATTAAGGGTCCCCCGGCGCTCCGTCCAGAGCTACCAGAAGTGTTCATAAATGGACGTGGATAAAACTCGCGTTTGCTCGTGTGTGTACGCACGTGTGTCCGTTGGCCTGTGTGTGTGTGCACGTGTGTGTGTGTGTTTGTGTGGGGAGCGGTGGTGTAGCGGTTAGCGCGCTGCGCTATGAACCCGGCGACCCGAGTTCGATTCCCGCTCACGGCCAACACCGGCCAAGATTATATGAACCGGTCCCGGGCCTCCCCTATGTCGACTCAGCCTCAAATGAGTACCTGGCGCGGTGTTTAAACGTCATCACTAGGGAGACAAAGGCGGCCGGGCGTGGTGTTGGCCACCCACCCCCTCGTGTGCCGTGTCGGCCTTCATAGGTGCTCGCTGACAGCACTTGCCCCTACAGTCTGTTAAGGCTAAATGGGGGATCTTTGTCTTTGTTGTGTGTTTGTGTGGGGAGCGTAGGTGTAGCGGTTAGCGTGCTTTGCTTCGAACCCGACGACCGAGTTCGATTCCCGCTCACGGCCAACACCGGTGACGATTATCTCAACCGGTAGATGGCATCCCCTAGGTCGACTCAGCCTCAAATGAGTCCCTGGTCCGATGTGTAAATATCTCCACTTGGGAGACATAGGCGGCCGGGCGTGGTGCTGGCCACCCACCCCCTCGTGTGCCTTTCCAGCCTTCATAGGTGCTCGCTGACAGCGCTTGCCCCGACAGTGTGTTAAGGCTATACGGGGGATCTTTGTCTTTGTGTGCGCGCTCAACCCTCGTTTCAAAACGATTTAACTATCTTCTCGGTCTTGCCATGTCCATCGAGCCAGGCGGCTCACAGCGGCACAGCAAGCGGCTTGCAGTCGGAATGTTGGGGATTGTCTCGGCCTCATCATCATCTCTTCAGAGTCCGTAGGATTATTAACACTTTGTTGGGCACAAATCAACATTGCTCGTCCTATGGATAGACTTGCCCTCACCGTGGTAAGGATGAAATTTCACTTCTGGGTCAGGGCTGTAGATGTTAGGTGAGCACTGCCTCAAAGCTCACTTGAGCAGGAGAACACTTGGACTGTTTCCACTCGCCATCCACACTGTGATCAACCACCACGCTCACTGATGAAATCCCTTGCACTGCTGCACTTTTAGAAATCCCACCCATACAGGGCCGTGATTATAATATATTCAAATTTGCTCAAAATGTCCCCCCCAATATATTGCTATAAAAAAAATTGCTATGCTATATAAATAAAAACAACAATTTGCTAAACCTTGGCCACAATATCTGGACTTGTCTTCATATAAATCAATGCATAGATTTCTGTTCATATGATTGTGGTTATGGTTGTACTTTATTAATCCCTAATCTATGCCATTACATACAATGAAACAAGAAATGGTAAAAAAAAAAGTAATAAACAGAACAAATGCAATACAATACACTATTAGACATTATTGTAAATAAATATCCCATGTGTTGGTGAATTTTTTTTTTATTTTAGGCAGGAAATGAGTTTTCAAATTCAGATAATTTTCGGGGTTGGGACCCCCAGACACCCTGGGAGATTTGGTCCCCCCCAATGTTGACTCCTTTGCTACGACCTTGCTCCCACATACTCTTTCCTTGCCATGTTCTTGGGACATTTGCTTAAATCAAGACACGCGCAAGCCCTTGTCTCTTACACCTTCAATGGTGCTGATTGTTGCGGGCTGCCTGACGTTTTTTGGGCCTTTGAGCCTGTTGCCCAGCAAATTTGCTTTGTAACAAATAAATAAATAAATATACTGCTATGTGGCCTCATCTTGCCGTGTCAGTTGCCCCACGTTCGCTAGCCACTCTCGGCCGCCTCGCCACTTTTTCAGCTTATTTACACATTTTCGGTGGAAAATCCAGTCGCTGTGTCGACAGCGGAGTGCGTAGCACGGAGAGCCAACACAACCGCGTCGGCTTCTGCGTGCGCACTGTCGTACGATGGCGTAGGGACGCTGCTGCCGCGGGATAATGGCGAGCACAGTGGAACTTGCAATCAGGGGGTGGCATCTTCGATCTCCAGGCGCGATGGTTTGGACAATGACGCGGGTTTCTGAAATCCATCCCCACCCCAGCACCGCTTGCCTCTGTCCACCTAGCGGAATAAATGGGTGCACCCAATCCCATGTCTGTGGTGCACCACAGACAGTGGATTGGTGGGGTGTGGTGTAAAGTTTGGGATCTTGTACCTCTTCTAAGACACCTGGTCAGAGTGGAGAAGTGGACCAAAATGCCTTCTCTAGAGGGGCTTTCTCGAGCTGCTTCTAGTGGAGGCCCTTTCTGCCAGCATTGGCGTGAGCAGGCAGGTGCAGGGTTGCACCACTACGTTTTATAGCTTTCCCATCAGCCCGCTGACACAAAAGGAGCATGAGGGGCTGATTGCTTTGATGCAGTTTCTGTTGTGAGCCATCAGAAAATAAACTCTGCATGTCTCTCTCTTGTTGACACGTGAAAAAAGAAAATTGATAAAATGTTCGGCGATTAAAATATTATTTCGTGAAAGCCACGTGCGTGTCTCTTTTTCCACTTTTGCGTCGTTTGAAAGGATTCTCGCTTTCAATTATGGTGCGTGCTTAAGTTTAGAATGCTTTGTCGTGCACTGAAACGGTCATTGTGGCCCTGATTTGGGGAATTAATCGCGGTGCTCTGCCTGCGTTTGTTTGAAAATTAACTCGGACGTCGCCAGCGCCGCATTAAACGCTGGCCAATTCGTCATTGTAAATGTACATTGATGGCCATCTGCACGCATTTAGTCAGCTTCACTGCCGTTGTTGTCCGCGTCTCTTGTCAATCGACAAAGATATCAATCCTTCGCAAACGGTGGCTTTTGTCGCCGTTGTCGTCGCGAACATCGCGACGGCTTCGGGGCTTGAGAAGGCCGTCATTCAGCAGTGCTTAGATCTGGGCCGCGTGTCGTGAAGGCAACACTCACTCAGATCAGCTGTATAATCGACATCGTCAACGGTCTCGTCATTTTCAGCCTCCCGAATGCCTTGAGAATTCCTCCAACCACGACGACTCGCATTGCACTTGAGTTGATGTCACCTTCAAGTCTCCAACCAATCCGATAACGCACTTCACGCATCATTGCCATCCGTGACAATGATGATGATAATAATCCATTTGCATGAGAAGGAACTTTGTCATCGGCATCACAAACGGTCACATTCATTTAAATTATCATCATCATCATCATCATGTCAAAACCATGATCATCATCACCTCCATCATCCATCACTGCCACCACCGGACCATTCACCACCACCACCAGGCACGGCCATCAATCTCGGCACGTTCCTCCCTCGCACACTCCCCGGACAGCGCTTCTCCCCCGCCCTCCTCACGGTGTTTACATCGCTCGCTCTCCTCCCCGTCTGCTGCTGCTGCTGCTGCCCTGTCTGGCACACTCCCCCGATGCACCCCGGGATGTACGGACGTCTCGGTGATTTGAACACACATTTTTGTAATTTCATCCCAATATTGTCCCGAGCGTGTTCGCACTGTCATGTCGGTGGCGTGGCTTAGCCGTCGCACGTCCGCCGCTTGCTGCTGAGCTTCACGGTTCGAATCCAGCGGCCTTCCTGGTTATTAGTGCAGGTGTTTTTTTTTTTTGACCTAGAAACAGGCGCCATCTGCTACACAGTGGACGTGACACGAGGGTAGGCCTCCGTGCGCTGGCGTCGTGGTCCAAATTTGAAAAATTACCCGCAAATTACTCAATTGGAATATTATTAGAAATCGTCACCGCTAGCCCCCCCCCCCCCCCCACTGCACAAACTTAACAGAACCCTCCTGAAAAAGAGTCATGGGTCTCACTGAGGCCCCTCATGGGAACTCTTGCAGACCGGTGCAATGCTTCGTACGAGAGAACGGCCCGTGGAAGCGGATAGCACAGAGCTACTGCCAAGATCCATTCCGGTGACCTCTGGACAGCACAGTAGGCGGGCAGCACTTTCATGTTCGTTGCGTTACGGTCAAACAAACGTACGCTGGAATTTAGCCCGATGAAGTACGCAACCAAATCGAACGATGGGTTTATTTTGAGCAGTCATTGGTGACCATATCCCTTACACTTGGGAATCCAGTTTCATCACATTGCGGCCGAACCCTGGATTAGAACCCAGGCCGTCGTCAGCTGTGCTGGCTCAACACTCTGACCTCCGAGCCACCTCCACACAGGTCAGAGGTCACAAACGGGTTTTAATTTTTTACCCGTACCTGTACCCGGCCGCACCAGGGTCGCAAATGGGTACCCGTACCCATACCCGGCCAGGTACGGGTTCCTGTTCCATACCCGTACCCGTACCCTACCCGAAATGAGTGACAAACGGTGACTCACCAGTGACTCACGGCCTACCCGTACCCGTACCCGGCCGCACCAGGCTCGCAAACGGCTACCCGTACCCGTACCCGGCCGGGTACGGGTAGCCGGGTATCGGGTAGGGTACGGGTATCGGGTACCCGGTTGCGACCTCTGACACAGGTGCTTCTCAACATCTCCCTCTCGACAACTCCCACCTGTCTGTGCTGCTCCCTCCCCACCCCCCCATGCGGCCTGACTGGCTTGGCTGACTGCCCAGCTGAGGGAGGCTCGCTACTGCCGCTGTCAGAGGGAGCCGGGGAGCGCGGGTTCGGGCAGTAGCCCGCGATTGCAAACGGGTTCTCAGCTGTAGTGAGTTGATCGTATCAGTCCTGTGGCCAAAGTAAACCCATCATATTCAATTTGATGTTGGTTCAGCCAACCCTATAAAATCCCAACATTAAGCTCGGTAAATATGGATGCGCGTGTCCTTGTCACACCAGACAGTATGTTTATTATTGGAATGTAGCGTGCGTCGGAAAGGTTAGGTTAGTTCATGATTTGCGTGTATTTTTTTTTATAAATAACGGATTCTCACATGCACGAATCTGTGCACGCATCATGAGTGTGATGATGAATATTTATTCAAGAATCACAACACTCGCTCACTCACCCACCCACTCGCTCACCCATCCACACACAAACCCACTCGCTCACCCACCCACTCGCTCACCCACTCGCTCACTCACCCACCCACTCGCTCACCCATCCACACACCAACCCACTCGCTCACTCACCCACCCACTCGCTCACCCATCCACACACCAACCCACTCGCTCACCCACCCACTCGCTCACCCATCCACACACCAACCCACTCGCTCACCCACCCACTCGCTCACCCATCCACACTCCAACCCACTCGCTCACTCACCCACCCACCCACTTCCCTCACACTTGCTCCTCTTTGGAATTTTCTTCCATCATCTCTTTTCCCAAGTTCTTATGACGTGCAAAAGTTTAAATATTACACCCTCAATGGTCCGGTTAAAAACACGTACACAATACGTGCAGCGAGTCGCTGACACAAGTCAGAGGTGCCTGTCGTTTTGGGCCTGTGGCCATGTGCTCGGCAATCGCAAATATAAAATAGAAATTAAAAACCAGGAACGGTATTGCGGGTATCGCTGCCATGCCGACCGTGTTCTCTCTCCCTTCTCCGTGCGTTCGCTCCACCAAGCAGCCCGATGGTGGGGAGCGCAAAGCTGGGCAGCTGCTGGGCGGTGGCGGTGGCGGCGGCGTCGGCGGCGGCGGCATCTCCGAGAAGATCCCGTGCAAGCCGAGGCCTCCCAGCAAGGCGGACCTGCGCGCCCGCTACTGGGCCTACCTGTTCGACAATCTGCGGCGGGCGGTGGACGAGATCTACGTGACCTGCGAGACCGACCAGAGCGTCGTGGAGTGCAAGGTGCGTTTCCGCGTGCCGCCCTGCTGCCCGCCGGCTCGCCCACTCGTCCCGTCACCCGCGTACCTGCTCACCGGAACCCTGCCTATAGCCTTATGGCTCAACCGTTCCTTTACCCACTCAATCGTTGGTTCATGCTATGCACCCGTCTGTTAAGTTGCTCGTGTGTCCGTTCGCTTGCTCAACCCCCTCACCTACCTATTCAGCCGCTTGCCTGCATGTCCACCTATTAACTTAATAATGTGCTTGTTCACTAACACATTTACCAGTTCGCTTTACCGAGCTGTCTTACTGCTTACCGGCCCATTAATTTGCTCATCTCCCCGGCTCGTCTACTCACCAGCCCATTCATTTACTCACCGCCCGTTCACTTGCTCACCCACCCCTTCATCTGCCCAACCTTCTCACCAACTCTCCTACTGGCTATGAATGTACTTCTACCCATTGACCTTTACACTTACCTGTTGACTGGTTTAGCTACTTGCTCAGCAGTTGGTGAACTTATCTAACCATTGACCTACACGCTGTACTCACCTGCCTCTTAATGTATCTACCTGCTGACCGGCTCACCTGCTTGCCTGCTCATTGTCTCGCTCACCTACCCTTCCACCTACTTGCTCGCATGTCCGCTTACCGACTGGGTTATCCACTCGCCTGTTAGTTTATTTATCTGCCCTTATCTATATTTATACAGCGCCTTATTTCAAAGGTGCTTCAAACATTTGCTCATTCACCTGCCTGTGCACTTGCTTACATTTTAGTTTACCTACTCATCTGCCCGTTTTTTATTGTTGCTGTCCCCCGGCGCCGTTATTCGCATGGGTCCTCCGTGCCGTGGGGCCTGCAGAACGATCATCCGAATCCCGGCAGCTTCCACACACGCCACACACACACACGCGCGCTCGCTCGGGTTTCAATCCGCCAAGTGGCTGCGCTTCAGCTGCAGCTCGAGAAGGCCCCCGTCTGTCGAGCACGCTAAAGACTCGTCATGGTGTCCCAGCCGGCGATGAGCGCACATTCAACACAAACAGCTTTCAAGTGCCACCTTTCAGGGTTCCCATTGTTCGGTGTGCGGTGGGCACGAGTGCTTTCTGGGGGAGGGGGGTTGCTTTTTGTTTTTGTTTTTTTCTCTCCCCACCCCCTGCCAACCACATTCGCAACCACCACCGCAACCACCGCCATCCACCGCAACCACCACCACCGCCATCCACCGCAACCACCACCACCGCCACAACCACCACCGCAACTACCGCCGCAACCACCACCACAACCACCGCCATCCACCGCAACCAGCGCCACAACCACCGCCGCAACTACCGCCGCAACCACAACCACCGCCGTCGCCATCCACCGCAACCACCGCCATCCACCGCAACCACCGCCACAACCACCGCCACAACCACCGCCACAACCACTACCACAACCACCGCCACTGCAACCACTGCCACAACCACCACCGACACAACCACCGCCGCTGCAACCACCACCACAACCACCATCCACCGCAAACGCAGCCACCGCAGCCACCGCAACCACCGCCACAACCACCGCCACAACCACCGCCACAACCACTACCACAACCACCGCCGCTGCAACCACCACCACAACCACCATCCACCGCAAACGCAGCCACCGCAGCCACCGCAACCACCGCCACAACCACCGCCACAACCACCGCCACAACCACTACCACAACCACCGCCACTGCAACCACCGACACAACCACCACCGACACAACCACCGCCGCTGCAACCACCACCACAACCACCATCCACCGCAAACGCAGCCACCGCAGCCACCGTCCAGCGCAACGGCAATCACAATAACCGCCGTCGGTCTCCAAGCAAAAGGCAGACGCGCGTGCGGAGAGAGGCGATGAAAAGGATAGCAGCAGGCAGGTCTTGAGATCGGACGCTAAACAGGTCAATTGGCGTCTGTCAGTTTTTGAGAAGCCCTCCTTGCTGATTTATTGTGCAAGTGTTTCGAATTTGGAAGTGGTGGCGGGTCGGTTTTTTGTTATTGTCTCATTTGGGGCCGTTGGTGCCATGCAATCACACAAAGCAAGCGGGCGGGCGGGCGGGAGACACAAAGGCCTCCTCGCCTGCGGCAACGCCAGCGTCGCAAAGGAGAGCCGCGAGTCGGGAGGTGGGAGCCAGCGTGGAGGGGGGGGGGGCCGTGCAGGTGCGACGTGGGAGACAGACGTCGGCAGCACCGTCGACGCACCCGCTCCGCTCCGCTCGGGGTTTTTTTGTTGTTGTTGCTGTCCCCCGGCGCCGTTATTCGCGAACACAAATGCCCTCACCTGCCGTCCCACCTGCCCACTCGGCGGCCGCCGTTTTAGCTTTTGTATTTTTTGTCGCTAATTATGGTCGCAATTGTTCTGTGAAAATCCAGCCAAGGAGTGGAGACTTTTGCGGTCGTTTTTTCTTCTTCTTTATATGACGATGCAGAGGCGTGTATCTGCTTCTTGTCATCCCATGGCATACTGGACTGTTGGTCCACGAATGTTTCCTTCACTGATAACTCCCTGCAGTGTTCTCTCTCCACTCATCTCTGTGAGTCGCTCCGTCTCTCAGCCGAGATGCCACCATCCCACCCGCTGTTTGACATCCAGATCGCAGTCTTCCTCTTCCCGCAGCACCTCCGAATGTCCCCTCCATCGCCATCCATTGCAGCTGGTCACCAGTCAATCTTGATCACATGTTGCCCGTTTCCTTGACTTGACCTGACTAAGCAACCTTGCTTTCTCTTTCTATGTAAAGTCTTCAGATAATATCCTTGCTCCTCATAAGAAATGTTAAGAATCCTCTTGGATTGGCTTTTATTTCCGCATTTATCGTTTGTGGAAGGAAAAACCTCCGTGTGACGTCGCGGGTCTTCACCTCTGCTGTGGCCTTCGAGGATCCGTCTTTGGTAACCTCCGGACTACCTTGGAAGCGGCCCGCGTTAACAACAGAGCGGTTCGTCTGTGCAACGCGCACAGATTTAGCCCATGGATTCCGGACGGGGGTGGGGGGGGGTGTGCTGCCTCTTAAGTGCAAATCCACATTTTCTGCGTTTGTTCTTGTTTTCGGGCAAAAAAAATCATTGGTGACCGGGCTGAGACCCATCGGCTCGTTCGCCACACACACGACAAACTGGTTTTCATCTCCGGTGGCCGACCTGGATCCAAACCCAAGGTCTTGGGCGCTGCTGGCTCGGCACTTTGATACGGACATTAGCGCTAACCTCCGCGAGCCGCCCGACCCGCCCACCGCTCTTGAAAGCGTTTCGCTGTCGCATCGCCTTGGGTCACGCAACTTTACTTTGTTGTAGATGGCGCCCCCCCCCTCGCCCTCCCTCTGTCTCCAACCACCAGCAGCCTTGGCTGCCCTTCTGTCTCTCTGCTCCCCCCCCCCGCCCCCGTCCTCCCTGGCTTTCGATTAATTTTACCCAGCGTGCATTTCTTCTTCAGGCGATGGGCATTTTTCACGAGCCGGCTGCAGCCCCGCAGCCTAACATTGTTGTAAAGGAAGGGGGCGGTTATTTTATTTCTATTATTTTTTACCTACGTGACTTTACCGAATAAACCTAAGAGTGTGAAGGGGGTGGTATCCGAACCGGTCCTGGGCCCCGCCTCCCTTGCCCCTTCACCAACCCTCACCGGCGAACGTGGGCGACGTGCAGTCACGCCACCCCCGTGACCGACGCGGCGTGGCTAGGCCTTCATCCAGCAGTGGCCTGATAAAGGGGGGCTCTGCGTGATTGATAAGGAATCGGCACGCATGGCGGCATTTGAACTTTGCCTGCGCCGTTGCCTTAGTTTTTTTTGGTTTCTTGGGTCCGCGGGCTTGTTTCGTAATGAAGCCCCCAGCTACCCTAATTGCCGCGGCGCTTTTGTGCGAGCAAATTGGAAAGGAGAATGAAAGGTTGACACTTACTTTAAACTGTCGCAATAATAATTTGACTGCTGATTTTTTTTCTCTCCTCCTGACTTGATCGTTAAATAATGCTTACAAAAAAAAACAGAAACCAACCATGAGAGAGAGAGAGAGAAAAAAAAACCCCCGCCACACAATTTTGTTTTCAATTCTCCGCGCAGCAATTGCACATTTTTGATTGCAGACCGAGACCTTGCCGGCCGGCCGCTGCCAACGCGACGTTGCATCGTGTCTCTGGCACAGAGAGATCAGACGGACAATTTTCTCCCCATTTTCCTTTCCGTCACCGCGCTGTTATTAACCCCCTTTTTGGCGACGACGCCAGGGAATCTACGCCAAATCCGGCGTGCGCTACGCTTTTCGACGCTTTTAATCCAGCGCTGGGCTACGGCGCATTGAAGGTCGTAGGTCGCAGCCGTCTGCCCGGTGACCCTTCCCTCGAACCCGCGGATTTGTGCCGTTGTGCCGGCGGTTAAACGGCGCGGCCCTCGCCGTCGCGGCCGTCGCTGTCGTCGTGTGCGTCGCGAAAGGGGTTATAACGCAGAATAGGCCGTCATCTCGCATCGTGGCGTTTGTCACAGTGTGCCGAGGTTTTGGGGGTAAATAATCTGTCAGTCTCTGCGGGAGCTATTTAAAAAAAAATACAAATAAAGACGAGTATCGTTGTGTCTCCGCATTGATTATGCACCGACGTGCTTGCGGCCCGGTGTAATGTCTCGCCGTTTTGCCAAGAAACGTTGGTTCATTTTCCGTGCAGTCATTGTTGTTTATTATTATTATTGTTACGATTATGATGTTGTTTTCTTGTAGAGTCAATGTGAAGTCCAGGAAACACACGGGAGCCATTCCCACCTCCCTTCTTTTTAGAATCAATGCCACGAAACACGGCCTTAGGAGACCCAGAGGCCAGGATTAGGCCCATGGTAGGGGGGGTGGAGGGAGGCGTGGGGGGCGTCCGCATGCACGTGAGACATCGCGCAGCGGCGCTGGCAGAGGGAGTCGGGCCGGCCGGCTAAGAGGACAGAGCACCGCTGAGAGCCTGGGTTCGAATCCGGGTTTCGGTCTCCTCTGTGTCACGTTTGCGATAATATCTTGCTTACAGAGTGAGGACCGAGCTGTTGACAAAGGCGACGACGATGACGACAACCAAGTAGAGCGGAGGATGGTGATCATCTCAGCCAGCTCCCCAAATTTGTGCGCAAAAAAATAAAATGATCGCGTTGCATTTGGCTTTTTTTCCACTGAATTTGGCTTCTTTTCCAGCTTCTGAGGACTTAAACATTTGAACTTGAGGCAGGTGCGATGAACTTGCGTGGAATAGATGAACGCTTTGGAGTTAGAGGGAGACAGGATAAAGGACACGCACAAGTTAGTGGGCTTTGTAGGGACGTGTCGCTGGATGGGATAGTTACTGTGGTTGAGATTCGCATGGAATCTGGAGGAGAAAGCCAGCTTGGTTGCAGGTGGCTTGACACGTCGTGAGACCGTGAGGAATGGCGATGGACTTGTGGAGGCCTTCATCCAACAGTGGATAGATCATGGCTGATGGTGATGATGATGAAAATGTTTTCTCCTCGTATGGAGGAAGACGTTGACATGGGACTTGAAAATTGTTTCTCAGACATCTTCCAGGAGCCGAAAAGGTGGTGAACCTCGAGCTGCGTGAGAGTTTCAAAGACACATTTCTTTACGAATGCACTCGTGCTTGCGACGTAGAATTAAGATTAGAAAAAGTAAAGAAATGTACAACAATATTTGATGCGCCTGATCAGCTTGGCGAAGTGTGGTGAAACAACCCTCCATGTGTTTTGAACCCAGCAAATCTGTCTTGCATTCCCATCCATGGCCCCGTTTGCCACCTTGCACTGATCAACGCGGCGAAGTGCAGTCAATAAACCCTCCATGGGACATGGGGAGGCCTTCATCCAGCAGTGGATGAAGACTCGTGGTCCTGAACGTTGGCTCCAGGTGTCCCCAGCCCACGTCGGCGACAGGAGGAGAAGTCCTTAATACCGGCCGAAGCTTTTTTTTTGCGTTAATAATTTATTTGGCCGATTCTTTCCTTCCCCGCTGCACCCGACCGCGCTGCTCTGCCACAGCTGTTTCAGCCGCCCCGTAATTGCTTTTCCGGTCAAGAGGCACCAATGGCATCGCACTCGCACGTCCTTATTTAATTATTATTATCAAGCATTTTTTTTCTTTCCCGCCTCTTCACGTTTGTCCGTCTAATCGAAAGGGCGGTGGCTGAGAGGCGGCGTAAGAGGAGGCGAGCAGCTTGCCACCAATTTGTTTCATTTAATCTCTGGAGTGGACGCCGCTCCACCTGCAGTCGGCCCCCTCGTTTTGACGCCCGCCGCGGGTTAGGGTTGGTGGATCGCTTTGAGAGCGAGCGCGCGGCCTAATGCTCTTCCCATCCCTCCCTCAAGCCCGCCCGCCCCGCCCGCCCGCCTCCCTCCGCCATCTGCGAACCGAGTCAAGCGGCTCACCGCATTTCTGCTGCGCCGGCAGAGGCCGGCGTGATTTTTGTCGTAGCCTTTCAAGGACGGTGCGGGGGCAGGTGGCCTGGTGAGGGCTTGCGGTGCGCATAATGGGCCCCCCTGTTTGTGAGCGCCAGGGCCCCCCCCCCCCCCCCCTGCTGCCGGGATCCTGGGTTCAAATGCGGCCAGCCGCACCTGATTACACACTGGCTCTCGCGCCAATCGTCGCCAACGACGGCACGTTGTGGGCTAAAACGCTCTCGTGTCGGCTTCACGAGTGGAGCGGGGTTCACGGCCTCTGCTTGGCCCCCAATGAAATACACACTTAAAAGGAGGTAAAAAAAAAAGTTGCTGAATCTATTTCTAAGACTTGACACATTCATCCGATTTACGTGACCACCAGGACTTCCGTGCCAAAATCGCCGTCTTCCTAATAACTACATACATTGGGGCGCGACTGTTGCGTGACGAGCGTTAGCCCCTTTTTTTTTTGGGTGGGAATGTACTTCCTTCGAGTCTGTGGACCAGAGGCCACGTGAAAAGGAACTCGGACGAAGCGCTGTGATCCACTTTCGTGGGCCGTTCTCTCACACGACGGGCTTGCACTGCAAGAGTTCCGAACGGACTCTTAGTCTCGTGACGTGGCAACCGCGGTGCAGTCGAGTGACAATTGGGGAAATCGACAAAAAAAAAAACCCACCCCCCCCTCTCTCGCCCATTTTGCACTCGATGGCCGTGGTACTGGACAGTGACTTTCTCTTCCCCTTGTCCCACAACTTCGGTAATCCCTCCCACCGTGCCAGACCCCCTCCTCTCCCCCAAGTTCCTCTAACTTTGCTCGGTGAAACAAACGTTTCACTTCTTATCTGCTGTCCTGTCATTGACGCTCTTGGTAGCTGGCCGGTGTGTGTTCGAGGCCTTCAGGACTGCGAGTAGGCCTCTGAGTGAGTGAGTGAGTGGGTGGGTGAGTGAGTGAGTGAGCGAGTGGGTGAGCGAGAGGGTGAGCGAGTGGGTGAGGGAGTGAGCAAGTGGATGAGCGAGTGAGCGAGTGGGTGGGTGAGTGAGTATGTTGTTGTGACCTGCACTTTGGTGGTTGACTATTACGTGGACGAGACAAAACAATTCAATAGTCCTCAACACGGGTGGAGGAATCAATGCGTGAAGTTCCTGAGAACAGTAACCACGGTGGCAGCACTAGCAGAGTGATAAGGAGACGACCGACCGCCGGACGAGCGAATGACTGCAGAGAAGAAGTGAGCACTTGACCTGGTGGGTAGCTGGCGGTTTTTATGGGGCCGTGCTGTCGTTGGAAGCTGGAGACACGGGCAGGGTGGCAGGGTTGGTGACGGCGATCGCAGATCAAAGGCGCGACAGTGGCTCTCTGTGCCGCGCCCGCCGTGAATAAATGATGCACAAATCTGGTCGCCCATCTGGGAGCCGTGTCGCGAACATGTGCACGACGCCAGCCCTCGCCTCCCCGCCACCGTCACCGGCGTCACGGCCTACAGCTGCAGCACCGGCAGCAACAACTGTCACTGCCACGAACCGCCCACCCACTACCACCGAGTCAGTACCACCACCACCACTGCCCAGTCTGTACCGCCATTACCACAGCCTCCACCACCCAGTCAACACCATTTGCACCATCTCTACCCAGTCAGGGGATCCACGACCACTGCCTCTAACAACACGAGCACTAACGATCACCGCCACGTCTTCCGCACCACCACCACCGACACTACCAACACCAGCACCAAACACCACCACTCTCACCAGAACCAATACCACCAATGCTAGCGCCACCACCACTCGCTCAGCGCCACCATGGTGTTGATCACGATGATAGTTGTGTGTAAATTGAACTTCTTTTACACCACATATAGCCATCCGTGCCAATCGTCAGTTATACTGATGGTAATGGCAGTGATGACAGTTGTTTTGATAATTATGACGGTGGCAATGGTAACGATGGTGGTGGCGGTGGTGGCGGCGGTGGCTGTGGTAGGACGTGTTTGTGGTGATTTCGGCCACTGCTGTCGCCGCCCCCTGGAATCGCGACACGGAGATTCCGGGTCGTTAGCGGTATAGATTGACACGGTCAATTAGAACCTGGATAGCTCCCTGGAACACAATCGATGCTTCCTGCAGATTTGTATCGCAAACCCGACTCGGCACGTTCCACTCGTATGACACTGCTTTTCTCTCTCTCTCTCTGTCTTCTCTTTTCTCTTTTAGTGTCCGCACGAAGTGTGTCCGTGTGCGTGTTTGTGCACGCATCGGTGCATGCGTAAATACACTCACGCAGGCACACAAACACACACATGGTGAGCAGAGGCGCAGTGGTTTGCGCACTGCGATACAAACTCTGCGACGTGAATTTAGTTCCCGGCCACGGCTAAGTCCGTCACAAGTGGTTGTTGAACTTGTCTTTGGCCCTCCCATTCCAAACCACAGGACCACAATATACGATGCTGTACCACATCACTCCATGCCCCAACGCTCCATGCCAGAGCGTGTAACACGGCATTGCCACACTGCTTCACACCAGCCCATACCACACACTCACACCAGGCTATACCACCGTACCACACAACCTCATCACACCACACCGCACAACCTCATCACACCACCCCATACCACATGACCACATCACGCCACATCACCCCCCACGCCGACCCACTCCACACAACCACCCCACACTACCACACACCACCCCACGCAGCCACGCCACACCACACAACCATATCACACCACGCCACTCCACCGCACTACCCCTCCACACCACCCCACGGTGTGCCGCACGGCTCCCACACAAGCACGCCGTACCACACCACCGCACCACCCCACCACACCACCCCACGGTGTCCTGCACCGCTCCACACAAGCACGCCGAACCACACCACCGCACCACCCCACCACACCACCCACGGTGTGCCACACCACCCACGGTGTGCCGCACGGCTCCACACAAGCACGCCGCGGTGTTCCACCGCGCGCGTGTGCACGCTCTCGGCGGCTCTCGGCCCGGCCCCCGCGTCGGGTTACCCACGGCGCCCCGGCGCTCTCAATAGCGCCGATTAGTTCCACGCCTAACCACGCCGCCCGCCGACAACAAATTGCACGCTTTAGCGACGCCTGAATGGAGTGGGCGGAGGCGAGGACGGGTGGGGGGGGGGCAGGATCGGGATTGTCGACGGTGCAGCCGCTGGGTGGGACATTGTGGAGGCGATCGGTGGGACGGGCGGAATCCACGCTTCCGCCCCGGCGCTCCGCCGTGAGCGCCGGGGTTCGCGCTCGGAGCGGAAGCGTGGATTCCGAAAGACTCGACCGAACAATCGGGTTGAATTGTTTTCCATTCCTCCTCCTCCTGCTCTCCAGCGGCCTTAGATGATAGTCGTGATGTTCTTACGAAGTGGCCTCAGTGGGGAGCCTCCCCAGAGCGTTTGGCAAAGTTACGTGCAATCCACAATGAGTACCGCTGTCAACTAAGGTGCAGTGTAAAATGTTAAAGGTGCAGCCCTGCATTTACACACTCATCCCTCTGCCGGCTCCCTCAGGCGGAGTTCTGGGGAGCCCCCTTTCCCGTAGACGGTATTTGGCCTACTCCTCCAAGGTTGGAGTAATACACAGCTCACCCCACCGCTCGCAACCTGTCAGCGGATTTACTGCGGGTGGATACGTTTATCCTGCTGGGTGCACAGAGGCTTTTTAAGAGACTCGCACTGTCGGCTCAAGCTCTGCGCTGGGAGAGAGAATCGAACCGGCGACCTCTAGGATGCAAGTTCGGGGCGCGAAACCATGACGTCATGTTAGTTGAACACGTAGGCTTTCGCGACCAATATTATCCATATATTCGGGTTAGATTGCGTAACTACGAACGTGTCGTTCAACCCGCCACCACTCGACACAGCCAATTAGTAAGGTTTGTCACGTGAACAAAACGTGCCAATTCGTGAATAGTTCAGCACTAACCGGCATGTTGGAGAGCAAACCCACAGCATTTACAATTCGAGCACGACGTTTCGCCGCTAGTTGCAACCAGCATCATCAGGCGACAGCCAGTGTCGTGGAGAAATCCTCCTTAAATATCACGTGACGTTAGCCTGATAACAATACACAACGATAATGAGAGTGCATAATGACATCAATGCATTTGTGCCACTGCCTGTCCTCTTGCATGACCCCCCAACACTCTGGGGGCCCCCCACCCCCACCGCCCCCCCACCCTCCTCCCGCTTGCCCGGCCGCCTGGCGGTGTAGAGTGACGGCGGTTTGCAGACGGCGCCGTGCAGGCTGCACCGCATGCCGCCGCGGTGGCGCGGGCCAGTCCGCGATCAATACCAGAGGCCATCTTATCGACCTGGACAGCACGCGCGCGCACGCACGCGCACACACAGAAAGACAAAGATCACCCGTATAGCCTCTAACAAGCTGTACGGGCACAGCGTTCGGGGCGGGGGTGGGTGGCCAGCACCACGCACGGCTGCCTTTTGTCACCCTTGTGGCGATGATTTTACACACCAGGTACTCATTTCAGAAGACAAAGATCCCCCATATAGCCTGTAACAGACTGTAGGGGCAAGTGCTGTTAGCGAGCACCTATGAAGGCCGGAACGGTACACGAGGGGGTGGGTGGTCAGCAACACGCCTGACCACCTGTCTCCCCAGTGGCGATGTTTACACACCGCACCAGGTAATAATTTGAGGCTGAGTCAACCTCGGGGAGGCCCAGGACCGGTTCAGATAATCGTTGCTGGTGTTGGCCGTGAGCGGGAATCGAACCCGCGTCGCAAGGTCCGTAGGGCAGCGCGCTAACCGCTACACCACCGCTCCCCACACGCACGTAAACACACACCCGCACACATAGACAAAGACATAGACGCACACTTACACACGTGCGCGTGTGTATGTACACACATGCATTGACAAAGGCAAAAATTTCTCCTTGCATCCGACACAAGATGCTGGGGCCGGTGCTGTTTGTGAGCGCCTGTGAAGGCCGGCACGGTGCACGAGGGACCAGCACCACGCCCGGCCACCTTTGTCTTCTCACTGTTGATGTATCGCACGCGGCTCCTAGGTACTCATTTTGAGGCTAAGTCAGCCGGGGGGGTGGGGGGAGGGTGCAGGACCGGTTCGTGCGTTTGCTGCTGATGTAAGCCGTGACCACGAAGCGAACTCGGGTCGCCGGGTTTTTGACAGAGTGCGCTCACCACTTTGCAACTGTTCCACCCGGTACTCGTTCACTCGCACACACACACACACACGCACATTTTTACGCTCGCGCGCGCACGCACACAAACATGCGCGCACGCACACACTCATGCGTGCACACACAGAAGCATCAAGCGTCCAGAGAAGGCTTTTCATGTTTTGTTATTGTTTATTTATTTCTTCACAATAACGTACATTATATATTTTGTTCCCTTTTTTGTTGTTGTTGCCCCCTTTCATTCTTTGTTATTCTTCCTCCTTCACGAGCGCCGCCTCACTTCTCGTCTGCCTCTTCCATTCGCTTCGGCGTGGCGTGCGGAAGCTTTTTTTTTTATTTAACCCTCGCGATGCCGAGTCGGGGTGGTCTCACGGGTTCTAAACGTGGGACGCCGAATTTTACTCGCTCTGCGCCCGCCTGTCCCGCGAGACGCCTTGAGCAAAAGCGTCGGCTGTGACGGCGCACTGATTGGCGGCGGCGACGCGTTTGCCTCTCGTTGCGGAGGCTCGCGGTTCAGATCCGGCGAACGCCCCGGTCAATGCTGCCGCGTTTATTCACCGTGAAACATGCTACGTTCCTTCTGCTTCACAGTGAACGGTAAAGATTCTGTGACGTCTTTGAGCAAGAGTGGGCCGTTGTGTGGCGGTGTCATTGTCCATCTTTGGCAACTAAAAATAAATGGCCCACAAATTATTTAATTGGAATGTACGCGGCAATAATCGCTCCCTATTGTGACAACTTGGACAGGACCCTCCTGATAAAGACCTCGGCGAGGCTTTCCTGGCTAAACATGCACAACAAAAACAAAGAATAATAGCTTCATCGATTAAAATATATTATTGCGATTCTATGGATCTAGCATGAGCTTAATTAACGTACGTTAATCGGTGGATCGATGCATTGTTACGGCAGCTATACCACCTGCGACGCACACACGCAGTTTCTGTGTAGTCTCGCCAAGCCCTTGCCGGGTTCATTCTCCGTTGCTGTGTAAAGGAATGTTGGTTTCCCTGAACATTTGTTCCTCCGGGGACGATATTTTTAGCAAATATTTATACCCCCAGGGAAATCAATATTTGGTTCAGGGATTCAATATTTTCAAAATATTAGTTGATGGGAAGGGAGGAGGAAGGAAACGGATCGTTGGTGGGATACAATGTGAGAGTGGTACGGGACTCTTCCGTGAGAGAGACGCTGAAGATCGTGAAAGATGGAAAGACTCAGGGGCATCGTCCCCTCCATAATGAGGATGACACCACGTAGGCTAGATTGACGTAGTTTGTCGGAACAGATGTTCGGCGTGGGGGGGGGCAGGTGGGTTCGTCTATTGAACTCCGATACCGGGGGGCCACCTTGGTTCCCCTTCTGGTTTGCTCATCCGCCGCCGGTCGCGAGAAAAGGTGGTCGAACAAAAAAAATAAACGGGCGAATGGAGATATTTCAAGAACGCACCCGATAGGGATGTGGTTTTTGCGGCTGGCAGCGGCGCAGGTTGGTGTGGGTTGCCGTGGTCTCCCCGCGGGAAAGCAGGCGGCGGTGGCGTTGCCGGCGCCGCGGCGGTGGCGGCGGGGGGAGAGGTTGAAGTGAGCGCCGGGCAGGCGAGGGGGACCCGAGGGCAGGAGTGACGCTGCGGAGGGACCGCGGGTGGAGGCTGGGCCTTAAACGGGGAGGAACGCCGCACAAAGACTCCAAGGCATCGTTTTCAGGAGGGTCCTACTGAAATTGGTTTTAATTTGAAGGTCCTTTTAGCCAACGTAGGAGCTGTGTATACGCGAGGGAGGATAACCGGGGCACTTGGAGAAAACCCATGCGTGTCTTTATTCTATCACTGTGTGGATGAAAACCAAATGGAGATTAGCCCACTTGCTGTACCGCCTTCTCTCGGCCAGCCAGGATATGCCACCATCTCCGATGCCCACAGGAAGGGAGTTTCACAACGTTTGTGTCATCCACCAACCCTGACCTTCGCATCGCTGGATCTTGCAGGCGAGCGGTGGTGCTGAGCTACGGTGCTGTTTGTACGCAGAGGGATGCTGCCACCCTGCAGCGGTTGAGGCACTGAACTTGCAATCCAGATGTCGGCAGTTCTTTATATTTTTTTTGTTTAGTTTGTTGTCCTTCCCACGCACCTCCGATTAGCATGGTTGGCTACGTATGGTGCGAAAGAAGTGCAACATACTTACGTACTCACAGTTGGATTCCATCTCCCGACACGGCAATGTCAAGTTTCTCAAATCCCCTCGCCTCTGTCCATCGATGCAGTGTGAATGGGCGCACCGCAGTTAAGTCGGTCGGCAGGTTGCTTGCGTCGGAGCAAATTCTGGGGTACTGCCACCTCTTGGAAGTGTTGCAAGAGTCGGCCAAAATACCTTCCAGAGGGGCTCGCGAGAGCTCTCTGTTGCGGAGACGCTTCTGACGGCAGTGGCGTGACCAAGCGATCTTAGGCTGCTTCCCCCGTTTGCCCGAAAGCTGAGCCGGGCTTGCACGGCCCCCTCTCGCGCTGTCATTCAATGGGCGAGATCCGGCCAAGGCCGCAGGCTCCAAGGGGGTTGTGCCACCCCATTCCGACCACCCCGGGCCTCCCTTCGCCAACACTTTGCCCCGTCTGCTAGGATCTACTCCCCCCCCCCCCGCCTTTCCCCCCCCCTGCCTTTCCCCCCCCCCCTCCATCAATAACTCGGCTTCGACGCTGCGCATTGCAGGTGTCTGCAAAAATAAACCCACGGCCCTTTTGCATCGATTTTCATCGGCAAGGCCTCTTCCCTCGTCACGCGCGTGGCCTTGACGTTACTTACCTTTGTACGGATCGCAACATACGCGCGCTCGTTTCGCGCGTTCGTGCAGTTTTTACAACGGCAAGTGATGTCGTGTGTTGGGTGAAGGAGGGGGAACAGAGGCGTTGGAGCACAGTGAAGGGCAGCAGTGGATGCTGCTACGTTGCCCTCTGCTGCCCACCACGGCCCTGTGGTAACCTACCACGGACGGTAGAGAGGGGGTCGTTTCCTGTGAGGTCGGCAGTTCAACGGCATCGACTCAAGTCCATCCAGAGTTTGCGTCTCTTGAGTGAATGCTGCTGAAACGATGCACTCCCAGAAGGGTGTGCCGGCTGACGGACCGTGCGAGACACGTGTTCATGTTTTACGTGGACGGATATCAAGGTGGTCACCTGTCCAAGCGTTGTCCAGGCTCAAACCCACTTTGCCTTTGGGGTGTGACCAAGTGGGGTGCAGACCGGGCGCATTCTGGGCCATTTATAAGAATGTGGAATTTTCTCTGGACCTAAATTTTGATTTAAAGGTTTTTTTTTGCTGTGGATTTCACACCTGATGATGATTGCTTGTGTTGCAGTCGAGACGTCGTGAGAATTGTATTGTTTGATATTTTTATCATTTTATTATTTCCCTTCTACGTGACTTTACCGAAAGAACCAACAATATGTATCTCTGGACCATCAATAGAGAAGATCGCTGTTTACCGTGCATAGAGGGCAGCGCAACAAAAATCCATTATTGTACTGTACTACGCTCCCAACGTCTACGCGATCCACCTCCACCATCCCGCACCGACCAGCGTGCGCGGTGAAGCATGGTCAGGCGGTTCCCGCGCCCCGCACGGCGTGGGGGAGGTTCTCATCCAGCAGTGGATCGACCAAAGGGCTCTCTACACGAGCACGTTACAAGCACCAGGTCGCGTGTTCCTCCGCGCGGCCCCAACGCCGCTCGGAATCCCCGAGCGGTTGAACGTGGCTGGCAAGGGGACTATCGATTGACACGGTCGGGTTTCCAATTGGAAGTAGGAAAAAATTGCTCTCCTCACTTGTGGGACTGTATCTATGTTCATCGTCCGCCCCATTCACAAGTGCCGTCACGAGTGCGTTTGTCCGAATGAACAAAATGCGGCGGCGTCTCGCGGCTGGTCGTGGCGGTGAGTGGGAAGCGGTGGGAATCGCGGGAGTGGCTCAAGGGTCGGCACCCAGCTGGCACGGTGACCTCTGTGACCTCTGTGACCTCTGTGACCTCGCGGGGTCTCGCGCAGCAAAAGTCCCGTCTGGTCTCTGTGCACGAGTTGATCTTCCCGCTCCGTCTCCTGCGGTGGACGTCCTCTCGGAAACGTTCCCTTCTCTGGCTGCCGCTCCGCCGTCAGACTCGACCGCACGGACGTTCCTCCCTTTCTGGCCGCGACGCATCCCGCCAAAGCCTGCGTAGTTCTTCCTGCGAGTCGGGGTGGGCGCACGTTTCTCTAGTCCACGTGTTCTTCTGTTCTCTTTATCGCCCTCTCTGTAATTCGTCGCTTGAAATTGTCAAAGAAGTCGTTGGACAGGAAGGCCGCGTCGAGTATTTTGGCATCGAGGGCCTTTCGTGGTGCAGCTGTCGTTCGACCCTGCTCGATCGACGTCACCTGAGACAATTTAATTGTTTTTCACAGACAGTGCCGTGTGCCTCATATTTAGTATTTTTTGTCGGGCAAATATTTAACAAGAATATTACGCCCACTTATATCACCGGACTTGGTTAAATTGACCTCTCACCAATGGCCCGCACTGCTGCTGTTGTTGCTGCTGTGTTCTACACCCGTACAGGAAGTACTCATGATGCTGGACAACTACGTGCGAGACTTCAAGTCCCTCATCGACTGGCTGCACCTGCAAGAGAAGCTGGAGAAGACGGACGTCCTGGACAGGTGTGCACGGGGGGGCCGCGCGTGCCGTCACCGCCACATGTGTAAACGGCGGTTGATAATGTTGTTGTGCGCGTGCGTGTGTCGTGTGTGTGTGCGTAGCGGTTAGCGTGCTGCGCTACTTACCTGGCGACCCGGGTTCGATTCACGGCCATCACCAGTGACGATTATTTGAACCAGTCCTGGACCTCCCCTAGGTCGACTCAGCCTCAAATGAGTACCTGGTGCGATGTGTAATCATCGCCACTGGGGATACAAAGGTGACCGGGCGTGGTGTGGGCCACCCACCCCCTCGTGTGCTGTGCCGGCCTTTATTGGTGCCCGCTAACAGCACTTGCCCCAACAGTCTGTTGAAGCTATATGGGGGATATTTGTTTTAGTTTTATGCGCAGCGGTGGGTTGCACTTTCCAACCGAGAGTAAATCCCGAACAGCAACACGACCAGCACCCATCGCTGTCAGGGGAGGATCGTTGACTTTGGCATCTTGACACTTCTCCAGGATTGCGGAGAACTTCTCCGCGTTGGTTTAACACGTGTAGGCTTTCGCGACCAATATTATTCATAAGCAACGTTTTTGGGTTTAGATCGCGTTATTTATAAATGTGTCATAACCCTCCACCACCCGACACGGCCAATCAGTAAAAAAGTGTCACGTTGACAAAAGACAAATTAGTTCACTGCGTTAGCCCACCGGTGTGTTGAAGCGCGAAACCACAACATTTACAATTTGAGTACGACGTTTCGCTGGTAATTGCATCCAGCATCATCGGCCCACCCATCCACGCGCGTGCCAAGGCTCCGCTGAAGGAATTAGCCCAACCAGCACCAAGCGGGAGATCCTCCTTCAAAGCGAGCCTCGAGACCCGGAAAAGCTTTCATAGCTGAGCAAAGATGTGACGCCCATGTGGTGACTCGCGATGCTTCGCTGAGTAAACTAATTGTCGTGGTGTTGGATTGGTGTCGCAGCGCCCTGCACGCCGCTAATGCGAATGTTGGCTTGCGTCGAGGGTTGGGGGGGGGAGGATGGAGTTACGGAGGTTGATGCATTTTGTTTATTTTCCGTGGCAGCTCCGGGAGTGGATTTTATTTTTGTTACCTATAAAAGCTTCTGCCCGTGATTATTATCATCATCATCATCATCGGTAATTTCCAGCGAGAGAGGTGGGAAAAAAAAAACACGAAAATGTAAAATTACTTAATCCCCAACAGAAGCACGGCCACTAATGTGTGCACTTAAACACTCTTCCCCACGGACCCACGCAGCCACAACGATGCCCCCGTCTATGGCTTCTTAACAGGTTGCCGGGGCCAGCGCTGGCAGCGAGCACCTCCGAAGGCAAGCACGGCACACGGGGGAGTGGCGTGGCCGGACCTTGTGCGCCTTTGTCTCCTCAGTGCTGATGTTTACATACTGCACCAGGCACTGATTTAAGGACGAGGTGACCTAGGAGGGGGGTGCCCAGAATCCATTGAAAAATTGGTCACTTAAGTTGGCGGTGAGCAGGAGTCGCACTCGGGTTAGGAGCACTCGCGTACACTCGCGTGTGCGCGTGTGTGCACGTGTGTGCGCGTGTGTGCACGTGTGTGCGCGTGTGTGCGCGTGTGTGCGCGCGCGTGTGCTTGTGTGCGTGTGCAACGCCGCCAAATTGTGTATCGGAGCTGTGGCCTCTGCCGGTCGCGATCATTGTGGCGCCGTGAATACCGGGCTCCGCGCATCGGCATAATGCTCCCTCCCTCCTCCCTCGCTCCCTCCCTCCCGCCTCACCAACACCCCCCTTAAAACCACCACTGCCGCACCACTCTCTCCCGCTCGTAATGAGAGCGCTCGCACCCGCACCGCTCATAATGGTCCTCCCGCACCTCGCGCACTTACCTAATTGTCGCGCGGATGAATGGAGTGGATGGCGGCCGGTGGGGAAAGGGGGGGGGGTGAGAGGGAGATGGAGGAGGGGAGGCGGTGCTGGAGGGGGTTGGGCAGGCTTTTTATTTATTTGTGTTTTTCCTTCGTTCATTCATTCTGTTGTTCAGCCGCGGTCGGTTCCTTCGTTCGCCTACGTGCATTGTTTATTTTCTCTGCTTGTCCGCCCGTCTTGTGGCTTGAAGAGCGCGCAGCGTTTGTCCCCTTTGTGTGCCCGTCTGGAAGTCCACCCGCGCCGGTCAGATGCTCCGTCCAGCAAGTAGACCGACATTCTCCGTTTTCCTTTGTCACGTTGTGAAGAAACGGTCGGCGTTATCATCGCCAGCATCTTCAACCGTCAGGCGTTCGCTATCTGTTGGTGAAATAAGCCTTATCGGTGTGCATCAGCAGCAGCAGCATCATCATAGTCATCATCAGCATCATTGCCATCATCTGTTCTCTGTTTGTCGATGTGATGAGCGGTACCTTTGGCAGTGTTGTGCAAGGTGCTGTGCGATCGTCACCCATCTCTCAGCTGCTCGTGCCCTGATGGACGCAGTCATTCCATCTCCCTCTCATTCCTTTACAAGCCTTGCGTCCTGTACTTGCCATTCCATCGCCATCTATTCCATTGGCGTTGGGTTTTCCGTTAGCCTTATCTTGCACACGCCACGAGTATACTTCAGACCTTGTGCGCACGCGGCTGTGTTTCGCGTGCTAATTTATTTGCCGATTCGCAAATTTTATTCCGCATAACGAGAGACGAAAAGTGCGCAGAGTTGCTTGGAGAAGATGCGTGCTTCGAATTACACCTAGAGACGGGGAAAAAAGGGTTCACAGACTGATGACGAAATAGCAAACTCATGTTGGACACGTTACATTCATTGGGAAGGACAGCTCGTCGGCATGGGCGGGCAGGATAATTTGCTGGAAGGGATGGCAACAAATGGATTAAACTGGTGGATGGACGGGTGGAGGATGACCATGGTGGAGATGATCAAAACGTGGAAATTTGTAACGTAATTCAAACTATCCACAATGCAATGTACTTCCTTTATGTAAGGCTAGTAAAGAGCAACACTGACACCAGACGCCTCGTACAAGGTAGGCCTGTGTCAAAATAATAGCCATCGTGAAAAGTAAATATCGTCTTAGTGGAACAAATTAAGTTAAGTTTCTAGTTTAAATATTTGTTTTATTATGCTCGTTTATCCAGGAAAGCCTCACCGAGTCTTGTGTGGTTAATGCAGAGTTGATTCCTTACTCTTAGGTTTTTTCGGTAAAGTCACGTAGGTAGAAAAATAAAATTAATATTCCTTGCAAAAGTTATCTGTTTGGTGTTTGAACATCTTCACACCTCCTGTTTTATTGCCAGAAAGGGTAAAATCTACTTGTATTTTTCATGCCTGCCAAGCATTCGTAGTAGGGGGGCGATGGTCACTCCGTACGTTTTCATTTGAGTAACTTGCGCTGAAGCCATTTAAATTTTACACATTTGGACCATGAAGCCAGCACGCAGCGGTCTACCCTTGCGAATGACGTCACGGGGTCTTTGACGTTCGCCGCGAAGCAGACAACGCGTCGTTTTGTGCAAAAGATTCAAGAATGCAACAAATGAAGCGCAGAGTTGATCGTAACAGAAATCGCGGTAACCGCACAAATTGTTCGAGAGCGCAGTAACGTAAATCTCAGGATTAAACGGCTCGGCCAGCGGACTTCAGGCCAGCAAGCTTTCAGGGCGGCGAACAAGAGATTCTAAAAAACGCTGAGGCGCACGACGCAAACAAGGGTCAATGCGACAAATCGGAAACTCGGCGAGCGTTCGATAAGTCGCCGTCTTCCTTCATCCGTGCTCTCTCTCTCTCTCGCTCGCTCTCCAGCCGCCGGCCGCGTGGTCCCTCTCACGTACAGGGTCCACCACTCGGGAGATATTTCGGCCGCACTTCTTAAAAATATCGCCGCCCCGTTCGGCTTGATTTCCCCTCGTTGGGGCTTTCTTGAGCGTGGAGATTGAGAGTGATCCATGAAGAGGTTAACACTCCTCTGGCCGGCCCACCCGCGCACACCCGCCCGCGTGCACGCCCGCCCACCCGCCCACCCGTCCACTCGCCAACTCTATTCATCGTGTGCACGTGGTGAGCCAAGGGCTTGCTTGTTGACCTGCAAGCGGTTGCTAATGTGCCTATTTTGTCGCGAGCCATTATAGCAGGCGGGCTAACAGCCACAATTTAGCTTTATTAAGTGGTTCTGATTGAAGCTCTGTTTGAGTAACATGGCTTGCCAATTAATGTTTTGCCGTCTACAAAATGCATAGCATGGGGGAAAGGGAAAAATATATATTTAGGAAAGCGTGGACAAAATTATTATAATTTTTCTTTTAATCCTTGGGTTTGCAAACAGTGTAAAGATCTAAAAAAAAATTGATCAAGAGGAAATTGCTATGCCGCGTTTGTTTGTGTGTGAAAAATTATTACATGCTGAACTGCCGTAGACGACGCTTATCTGCAAAACACGGCACCCACCTTCATGATAGCCGTACTGATATACGAATGGCGCAAATATCAAACGCGTGACTGATGAACGATTTGGTGCTCTCTCTAAACTGGGTGGAGTGGTGGCGAAGCGGTTAGCGTACTGCGCTACTAAACCAGCAACCTGAGTTGTATTTCTCAGACGCGGTTAACATCACTGACGAGCGATAACTGGACCACTCGGCAAACCCAGCGGTGCATTGTGGTCGGCCGCCCTGCAACCGTGTTTCTGTTTGTGATGTAATTGTGTCGGTAGCCCGTCAGTGTTCAGACGTCCCTCCAAAATGGGCCAGTGTGTGTGCCCACCATGACGACGAACGGACGCACCTCCAGCAGGTCCACCACGTACGCCTGCATACCGGGCGCTTCTACAATCACATTTTAGTACCCTGCCTATCAATAGAATCGAGTCTCGTCAGAAGCTCGCAGGCTAAGCAGCAGTGCGGCGGATTGGCTTTACTAAATCTGCCCCTCGTTTCAACCGCCTCGCCGGGAAGTCGAGCTGCCGACCCCTGTATTGCAGACCCTTACACCACGTTGGCGTATCTCTCTCTTTCTCTCTCGTTCCTCGTTAACTCCTCTCGACGATGACGGGGGTTCACTCGAGGCCGCCTGGCCGTGCGCCCGTCTCTCCCAGGCCGACCTCGCTGGCGTGGGAGGTGCGCAAGATGTCGCCGGGGCGGCACGTGGCGCCGAGCCCGCCGCCCGACCGCATCACCTCCGTCACGGGCACCAAGCGCAAGCTCACCTTCCCGGCGGCGCCGGTGCACAAGTAAGACGTGGTGGCGGTGGCAGTGGTCACGGTCGTGGTGGTGGTGTGGGCCTGGGTGGAATTGTGGGTGGGCCGTGGTGATTGTGTCTGTGTGTGGTGGGGGGGGAGCAGTAGTGCAGCGGTTAGCGCTCCGCACTACGAACCCGGTGACACGGGCAATACCCGTGATAATGATCTAAACTGGCCCTGGGACTGGGCCTCTCCTAGGTCGACTTAGCCTGTTGCGCTGTTTGTAAACATTGCCACTGGGGCGTGGTGCTGGCCACCCACCCCCTCGTGTACCGTTCCAGCCTTATTAGGTTCTTGCTAACAGTACTTGCCCCCACAGTCTGTTAGGGCTGTACGGGGGATCTTTGTCTTTGTTTGTGTGGTGGAACTGATGGCGGTGGTGTTGGTGGTGGTGGTGATGGTTGTGCGGTGTGGATCTCATGTTAATGGTTCCGTTGACTCATTTTATACGTAGGCTAACCCGAATAAGGTAATTATGACACGTAGACTTTCGTGACCAATATTATGCATAACAACACACCGGTGGATTGAAGTAGCAACTAATCGGCACGTTTCGTTAACGTGGCAAACATTATTACTTGGCTGTGTCAGGTGGTGGCGGGTTAACGACTGATAGGAACCACCTGGTTCCACCAGCCCACAGGGGATTATTGTGTCCGTCCGTCGTGCATCCAAAAATGGGAGGGGTCGGGCCGGGTGGAGAGGTGGGGAGGGGCTGGATGGGGAGGGTGGGGAGGGCTGGGTGGGGAGGGGAGGGTGGGGAGGGGCTGGGTGGGGAGGGTGGGACTGGGTGGGGGGTAGAAGGGGTGGAAGGGGTGGGGAGGGGCTGGTCACCCCGTGGTGCCCTTATAAAACTCAACGTTTAACCTACTCACGCCAGCTTGTGCCCGCCCTCACAGCGCTTATTTGCGGAATACACCACGCCGCCGTTCACCCTGGCCATTGACCGAGCAACTCAACGTTCCTACCAGCTCCCTCCGCAGGAATGTGTTACTTACTCGATCTAACCCAATAAAACTTTATTCTGAAGGTGGTTGTGGTGATCGCTTGGTGGTGGTATGTGTGGCACACCTGATGGTGATAGCTTTGATGGTGGTGGGCCTCACACTGGTGATTGACCTGATGTCGGCTGTGGTGGTGGCCGCCGTGGCCTTGGCAGTATGCGGTGATCTGCTGCTGTGCCAGGCAAGGTGCACCAAAGTGCACCTTGCCTGGCACAAGCACCATGTTGACGTCGCCGCCACTTTGTGGTGATTGGCGGCTGCCGTTGTTGTTGTTGTTGTACCTTCTACAGGTTGCTATAAATGATTGATGATGATGGTGATGACTATAATGGTGGTGATGATGGTTGTTTTTTTTGCTGTCCTTGTTAATGGTGCTGGCGGTCACGATATTGGTGGTCAGGTTCACTATGTTTGTCTCTGCAGCCCGCACTTTGCTGGTAGACTGAGCATACTTAGGTGAGCCCTCTGTAAAACCGTGCATGCTGTCAATCCATTTTACGCATGCTGCAGGAGTCCGCCGTGCCCTGCCAAATGCCCTATAAAATCTGCATCGAACTGTAAATTAACCAGTCACGTCATTGTCATCCATTTGCCAAGTATTGCCTTGCGACAGTTTTGGCCCCGGAGAGAGAAAAAGAACCCTTCCATCGTGACGTGTGACTTTCCTAGCTCATCAGATATTTGTGGACGGTTGTGAATATGTTGACCCTGTGACCATCACGTTTACGGTCGCCTCCACTCGAAGCAAGAGTGGAGCGTCGCCTTTTAGCTGGGCCAGTGGGCGGCAATTCCACATTTCCCCTTGACCGGCGCCAGTCTTTACGTGGTACGACCACCGTTGACTTCCCAACAACCGGGGGATTTGAACTCACGTCGAGCTTTCTTTGGGTCGCTGCGATACGGCAATTCCGCGGTACGACGGGACATGTCCTGCGATGTAGGATCCACGGCCATCGTATGACGACGACGTTTTCTATCGTACCGCATTTGTACAGAGTTGGAGGCGGAACTTTATATACCATGGGGCGATGACAACAATTACATTGACAATGTTTCCCGATGAACAGTTTTTACATAATCCGCTAAGCGATGCATTTCTGGGGTCCAGTTCTCATTTCTAAAAGGCAGTTGAATTGTTTAACTATTTACAAAGTAAATTACTGCACGCGCGTAATAAGCCTGATAGTTTTTTAAAGCTCGATTTATTACGATGCTTATGGTAGGCCCGTATTGAGTGATCCGCAGTGAATATTTCTTTTTAACGAATCTCTTTTTTTTGTTGTACTGGTTGTACAGAAAAGTACAAAATCACTGCAGTACAATCGTGAAATAGAAGTACAGCGTTATGGGAAACTGACATCGTGATAATCGTCCAATTGGGGAAATTAATATTGTATCGGGATTTGTTGTATATATATATTTTGTTTTACCTGGTAAGGCCCACTCAGCTATGTAGCTCTTTTCTGAAGCGACCTATCCACAAACGATAGTTCAACGGAGTGGCTTATCATCATGTGGACATTTATTGCAGCAGCCAAAATAATGCTCTCACAGCGAACGACGCTGTCCTGTCTGTCCGTCCCGTCTGTCCATCACGTCTCTCCGTCCCGTCTGTCCGTCCCGTCTCTCTCTGGCCCGTCTCTCCATCTGCTCTGCATCGCGTATCTCTCCATCCCCTCTCTCTGTTCCATCTTTCTCCGTCCCATCTGTCCATCCCGTCTTTCTGACCTGTTCTCTGTTCCGTCTTTCCGTTCCGTTCCTTCGTCCCGTCTCTCTGTTCCGTCTCTCTTCTTCCCATCTCCCCCCGTTCCCGTCTCTCCCCGTCCCGTCTCTCTGTTCCGTTTCTCCGACTTGTTCTCCATCCCGTCTCTCCGTTCCGTTTCTTTGTCCCGTCCGTCCGTCCCGTCTCTCCATCCCGTCTCTCTCTGTCCCGTCTCTCCGTCCCGTTGCCGCAGCTCCGTGGGGTCGAGCTGGGCGGACAAAGTTCGAGCCAGTCAACCGGGCGCGGCGCAGGCGCCTAAACCCGGCACGGACCCTAAAGCCGGCGGGCCGGAGCGGACCCAGCAGCCGCAGGAGAGTAAGTCCAATAGATTGTCTAAATGCAGTGTGAGTTTGTACATGTGTCATTATGTGGTGTGCTCTGCGAGCATCAATTGACACCTTTGCAAATGAGGTGATCCTTGCCAAAATATTTTCCTGGTTAAATGTCATAATCATTTAAAAAGTCACTCACGTCTATGTAACGAATTGCCACTTTCCTCGACCTGTTTCTATGAATTTAATTGTCAGAAGGGAATAGGCCCAAAGGCCCAGAATGCTAAGTGGCCATCAACAGACAGCGAGTCAATTTATGCATTTATTCTCTGTTGTCTAATTTGTGCCACCGCGCGGTACTCATTCCATCTCACTTCTACACGGTTCGGCCTTCAATTATCGTCTTCAAATTGGCCTAACCGCCGGGTGCATTATCACTCGTATTTCTGCTCCAGCAACTCTGGATCCAAAGTGTCCGATTGCCATGGCTGGCCTTCCCGTGACGCTCATTGTACCGAGGTTCGAGCCCCTGCCGCCCGTCCTTCGGCGGTTGTTTGCAACTGCATGCACGGAACGTGTGGGGCGGGGAGGGAGTTTTGAGCCTGCCTCCTTAATCCCAGCAGCCCGTTACCCACAATCCTCAGTTTTTATGCACCTGGAGCAGATCTGGGGATAGAGTGAGACAGCCATCATGGCTTGGAAGTTAGAACAAGTATTTTAAAGTACAGGACGAGCCAGGGGAAGGCGTAACATTGTATGTACACCCGCCAATCCTGCTTTATTTGGTACCGTGTTCCGTTATGCTATGTTTTGAGTGACAAAGTTAATGTGATTGAGTTACGCGAGTACATTTTTTGTTTGTTTTGAATGAGCATGCCCGTTCCATCGCAGTGTGAGTTTTAGTCGTAAGGTCACAACCCGTTTCGAAGATTGATTTAAACTCACGTGGAGAAGTATGGCGAGAAGCACGTGCGATGATTGCGCTCGTTGCCGACTGGCGGCAATGCGTAGTAATGGGACTCGCCTTTGCTCCGGTCAAAGACATGAATGTCAAATCTTTCCCGAAATGCGTTTTGTAACTTCCCAAGAACGTCAAAAGTGCTTTCAGGGCTATTATCCGAAAAAATGAAAGCATTCAGAATTTTAACATCGACCTAAACTGACCTGAGACAGATGACAGCGACGGTTGCGGTGGTCCGCAGGCTGTGCTCGGAGCGAGGTCTCCACTACGAATTCCCGAGATGTGGCTATCATCGGTGGCGCGCGAAACCAATCGGCGTGGCGGAGTTTTGCCGGAAACACTCCTCCGTGGCTGCCGCGACGCCGTGGGGGAGGCCCTCTTGCCAGCAGTCGAATTGACAAAGGGCCCGACATTTAATGTTTTACCGTGCCGTCTGATTCGATCGTCTCTCGTCTTGTTTGAAAAACAACGTCACATTAATGTTCGCCGCATTGTCAACAAAAAAAGGTCGAGGCATTGTACACTTTAACTGCGCGTGGTATAATTCAACGTTTTTTTTATGACTTGAGTACACGTGATTTAAAGAAGTAATCTTAAGTGGAGCCTTTTAGATGAGAAATTTATAGCAAACATAATTTGCGAGCTGTAAAATTGGAATGGGGATGATGCTGTATTATTAGTTTGGGTGCCGTTGTAATTTTTGTTTAATTGCAAAAGCCTTCCAGAGTGTTTTTCGTGGGTTGAAGCTCGTTGGGTTAATACTCACCTCATCTTGCATAAGCATTCCGTTAACTTATAAGCGTGACGATTGACAAGTGCGCAAGCTTTCGTGGAAGCCTGCCAGTCTCAAGCAAACGTACATTTCAAAGCGCTCACTAAATTACAAAGTGGAACGAATGGTACGAGTTGACATCTTCAGACCAGCAGCAGTCGGTAGCCATATTTCGATTTAAAGCTTTCGTGACTGCAGGGATTCATCTTCTTGGTTCTTTCGGTAAAGTCACGTAGAAGGGAAGTAATAAAATAATAAAAATAAAACATAATAAAACAATTCTCACGACGTTTCGGCCACAACGCAAGCAGCCGTCCTCAGGCGAAGAATGAGAACATTATCAAGCTAGGAGCTTATATAGGTGTAGCGAGGAGGAGCGCCTTAACAAAAGAATGTGCATATGAAGAGGAATTTAGCATACCAATGGGCAATGCATAGGAGGTGGGCGGAGGGGTTTCAAAGTCCCATTATGCCCATGCATTATGCAGGATCAACAGCACCACGGGGGGGCGCAAGGAACAGCGTTAATAAAGGAAAGGAATGTTAGTGATATGTAGCTGCATTTGCCAAACAACCACGTAGAAAACCAAAGTGGAAACTACATAAAAAACTAAAATATAAACTGATACTTACTATACTCTACAATAAGCTGAGTTACTAACAACAAATAATA
Organism: Lampetra planeri; assembly: GCF_965212315.1. Taxonomy (NCBI): domain Eukaryota; kingdom Metazoa; phylum Chordata; class Hyperoartia; order Petromyzontiformes; family Petromyzontidae; genus Lampetra; species Lampetra planeri. Next base: position 7,281,839 of record NC_136159.1, read on the forward strand.
AATTACAATTCTACGTCGTAAGAAGTATATAATATACTTCCATCTAAACTTTATTCTCTTAGCATATACAGTACTATATACTGCCATAGATAAACCCAACATTAAATTATATTCTGTATTGCTGTAAACCACCCTATACTTTATACATTTTAATATAACACTATGTATTATTCAACTCACCCTAATGTGTATCGAAATGGTTTATTACGTCCTTCCAATGATTGCTAAGCCTGAATCCATCTTCTCGGTTAAAATTGTCTCTGTGTTTGTATATGTGGATCGCCTCATGAACAAATCTCTCATGATAGCCAGATGGCTTGCAGAGAACCTCCGTCTTGGAGAAGTCAATGTCATGTGAGCCCACTGAGTTGTAACAGTGGTCTGCCACGGCTGAGGTGTTTGTCCTACCGTGTTTTAGATCAGCTTTATGTTCACGAATGCGGTCTGAGACGTGTCGTTTGGTTTCCCCAATGTAACTGCTACCACAGAGGCAACTTAGTTTGTAGACGCCAGGGTACTGTATGTCTGGAATCACATCTTTTACAGACGGTACCAGATCACGGATTTTATGTACTGTGTTGAATCGGACCTGGATCTTGTGTTTAATCAGGATTTTGGAGATCTTTTTTGTGACCCCAGCAATGTAGGGTAAGGTGATGGTCTTGAAAGGCTCCTCAACAGGATCTTTCTTGATGGTTGGAGTGATGGCTTTGCGGATTGTGTAGTCGGAGTAACCATTAGCTTTAAGAGCTTGGCGTACGTGTTTGAGTTCACTGGAAATGTGTTCATGGTCGGAGATGCATTGGGCTCTATGATATAGAGTCTTGATGAGGGAATTCTTCTGGGATGGATGGTGGTGGGAATCCGGTTTTATATAAGCATCCGTGTGGGTGGCTTTCCTGTAGACAGAGTGGCTCATTGAACCATCAGGTCTCCTTTTGATTAGGACATCCAAAAAGGGTAGCTTGCCATCATTTTCGACTTCCATGGTGAATCTGATGGCTGGGTGTATGGAATTGATGTGGTCGAGAAATTGGTCTAGAGCAGGCCGGCAATCGAAATTTAACCGCCTCTACGGGGAGGGTTTCCACATAACTTTGAGATCCTTTAACAAGCTCCGGGATAAGAAGGCTCAGCTAATCGAGTCTCTCACCTTTCTGAAGAGATGCCGCGACTCTAAGGTAATACCAAACGCATTTACACTAACATCTGCTGCTGTAACTTCTTCTAATGCGAAACGAATTCTGTCTAGAACTAGCTTAGCTCTTATCTCAGAGAAAATCAGACTTACGCGCACCGAACTAGATCAGTTAGACAAGACACTCTACAAATCACACTTATCTTTGAGTGCAACAATGTCCACATCGGATTGGGAACACGTGGAAAAAATGACTGCCTCTTCAGCTGCCGCTATGTCGACTAAATGTAAGGACAACTTGATTTCCAAATTCAACCGCCTCTCAAACAAGAAACCGGACCCACACATTGAAAAGCTAGATGTTAACAAAGTCGTAATTAATCGCAGTAACAGTCCTATTTCTGAAGGTTTGAAATCCGTTTTAGCTAAAGGACTAAACTTTGCAGTCACACCTAGACACATACCAGTTAATGATATAATTGCTCGAGTAGATGTAGCTCTCAAGGGCTTGAGTCACATCGCTGCAGACGTAGCAAGATCTGAAATCTCTGTAACCCTCAAAAACGCTAAGATGCCAGCTAGCAACATCAGCAAAGATGAGCGTTTTGAATTAGCTCAATTAAAAAAGAGGGATGACATTGTCATCCTCTCAGCCGACAAAGGCAATGCCACTGTCATCATGGACAAAATAGAATACAACAACAAAATTCAAGAACTACTCAACGATGGCAGCTATACAAAAATAAAAAGAGACCCCACCAACAGCCTCGTCTCCAAAACCAACAACATCATTTCTGCTTCAACCGCATTAATTGATCAGACCAAACAGTTCTCGTTGAAACCTTCTGCAGCCAGGCCACCAAGATTGTACGGCTTGCCAAAGATACATAAAGAAGATACACCTCTTCGTCCCATTGTCTCTACTATCAACTCCCCCACTTACAAACTGGCTCGTTTTTTGTCCGAAATCCTACGGCCTTTCACTGGAAAAACCACCTCTGCAGTACTAAACTCTACTGACCTGGTATCGACAATCAAGGGGATTGCCCTGTCCCCAGACGACCTGCTTGTCAGTTTTGATGTGGTTTCCTTGTTCACCAAGGTGCCTGTGCCTGACACCATCGCAATCATTGAAGACTTGGTTCATCAAGGACTAAATGCTGGGGTACCCCCCCTGGTGAGACACTGCTTAACCAATACATACTTCACCTGGAATGGAACCTTCTACAAGCAAATTGAGGGCACCCCAATGGGCTCCCCCCTATCTCCGGTTGTAGCCAACATCTTCATGGAGAAATTTGAGACGGACGCCATCCAGACTGCCACTCTACGCCCGACCTTATGGAAGAGATACGTAGACGACACTTTTGTCATCTGGCCACATGGCCGGCCTGCTCTAGACCAATTTCTCGACCACATCAATTCCATACACCCAGCCATCAGATTCACCATGGAAGTCGAAAATGATGGCAAGCTACCCTTTTTGGATGTCCTAATCAAAAGGAGACCTGATGGTTCAATGAGCCACTCTGTCTACAGGAAAGCCACCCACACGGATGCTTATCTAAAACCGGATTCCCACCACCATCCATCCCAGAAGAATTCCCTCATCAAGACTCTATATCATAGAGCCCAATGCATCTCCGACCATGAACACATTTCCAGTGAACTCAAACACGTACGCCAAGCTCTTAAAGCTAATGGTTACTCCGACTACACAATCCGCAAAGCCATCACTCCAACCATCAAGAAAGATCCTGTTGAGGAGCCTTTCAAGACCATCACCTTACCCTACATTGCTGGGGTCACAAAAAAGATCTCCAAAATCCTGATTAAACACAAGATCCAGGTCCGATTCAACACAGTACATAAAATCCGTGATCTGGTACCGTCTGTAAAAGATGTGATTCCAGACATACAGTACCCTGGCGTCTACAAACTAAGTTGCCTCTGTGGTAGCAGTTACATTGGGGAAACCAAACGACACGTCTCAGACCGCATTCGTGAACATAAAGCTGATCTAAAACACGGTAGGACAAACACCTCAGCCGTGGCAGACCACTGTTACAACTCAGTGGGCTCACATGACATTGACTTCTCCAAGACGGAGGTTCTCTGCAAGCCATCTGGCTATCATGAGAGATTCGTTCATGAGGCGATCCACATATACAAACACAGAGACAATTTTAACCGAGAAGATGGATTCAGGCTTAGCAATCATTGGAAGGACGTAATAAACCATTTCGATACACATTAGGGTGAGTTGAATAATACATAGTGTTATATTAAAATGTATAAAGTATAGGGTGGTTTACAGCAATACAGTATATAATTTAATGTTGGGTTTATCTATGGCAGTATATAGTACTGTATATGCTAAGAGAATAAAGTTTAGATGGAAGTATATTATATACTTCTTACGACGTAGAATTGTAATTTATTATTTGTTGTTAGTAACTCAGCTTATTGTAGAGTATAGTAAGTATCAGTTTATATTTTAGTTTTTTATGTAGTTTCCACTTTGGTTTTCTACGTGGTTGTTTGGCAAATGCAGCTACATATCACTAACATTCCTTTCCTTTATTAACGCTGTTCCTTGCGCCCCCCCGTGGTGCTGTTGATCCTGCATAATGCATGGGCATAATGGGACTTTGAAACCCCTCCGCCCACCTCCTATGCATTGCCCATTGGTATGCTAAATTCCTCTTCATATGCACATTCTTTTGTTAAGGCGCTCCTCCTCGCTACACCTATATAAGCTCCTAGCTTGATAATGTTCTCATTCTTCGCCTGAGGACGGCTGCTTGCGTTGTGGCCGAAACGTCGTGAGAATTGTTTTATTATGTTTTATTTTTATTATTTTATTACTTCCCTTCTACGTGACTTTACCGAAAGAACCAAGAAGATGAGTCGGTAGCCACTTTTTAAAATTTAAATACTAGCTTTACTACCCGGCTTCGCCCGGGACTCGGATTCTTGTCTTGGATTAATACGCGGCCTACGCGGAGGGTTTGGGGGCGGGGGGGATACGTGACGTCAGCAGGCACACTGCGTGACGCTGCCGCATGCGGGTGACATCACAGATGTGACGTCACCGCTCACTTGCCGTGCAAAATATATCCATTATTGCGCACCCCCCCCCCCCCCCCAAAATACAAAAGTCTACTTTTATACTTTTTGCATTGTGTGCAGTCTGGAAGCTACCCACATGCCAAATGTAAAGTTTGTTGCATGTCGGGAAGTATGCTAAACATTTCGAACAGACACATATTCACAAATTTCCATTTTATATATATAGAAGATAATAAACAAACGTTGCACCAGCTGTCACGGCCAAGCCAAGCTCAACGCCAGATTGTAACGACATTATTTTACGCAGTGGTGGCCAGGCCGACACTTCCACAATCCTGAGTGCAGCTGTGGTAAGGTTTCACGGCTGTGCACGAGTGTTCGGGTCGTCCCGCGTATTTTGCTCGACGTGATGTCCGACGTTCCGCTCCACGTGCTGCATTCGTTTCCTGAAAGGGACAGGTCATGTGACCTGTCGATCACGTAGCGTTTGGCCGGCTGCTGCCCTTGAGATGTCGGCCAGCCGACATTGATTAGTAATAATAGCGATGACGTTTATAACGCGGCCAGATTTTGCAGACAAGTCAATAACTCAGAGGCGCGGAGCCAAGCTCAGGGTCTGCTCGAAAGCCCTGACCCAACACATCTGGAGAGGCCTTGGGATGTTCCTTAAAGTCAGAGTGCATTTGATGTTGCGGATGTGCAAAGGCGTGGAGTTCCACACCGAGGGGGCGATAGCAGAGAACCGATGTGAGGCTGTAACAGTGTAGTGTATAGTAGTGTAGTGTATAGTATTTTAGTGTATAGTAGTGTAGTGTATAGTAGTGTAGTGTATAGTATTTTAGTGTATAGTAGTGTAGTGTATAGTAGTGTAGTGTATAGTGTAGTGTATAGTATTTTAGTGTATAGTAGTGTAGTGTATAGTAGTGTAGTGTATAGTGTAGTGTATAGTAGTGTAGTGTATAGTGTAGTGTATAGTAGTGTAGTGTATAGTAGTGTATAGTGTAGTGTATAGTAGTGTAGTGTGTAGTAGTGTAGTGTATAGTAGTGTAGTGTATAGTAGTGTAGTGTATAGTAGTGTAGTGTATAGTAGTGTAGTGTATAGTAGTGTAGTATAGTAGTGTATAGTGGTGTAGTGTAATGTATAGTATTGTAGTGTATATTAGTGTAGTGTATAGTAGTGTAGTGTATTGTAGTGTAGTGTATAGTGTAGTGTATAGTAGTGTAGTGTATAGTAGTGTATAGTAGTGTAATGTATAGTAGTGTATTGTATAGTAGTGTAGTGTAGAGTGGCGTGAGGCTGTAACCTTTGTGTCCGAAGCATGAGCTTCAGTGCAAGGCGAGAGTAGCGAGGCGCGGTATGGTGGGGAACCGGTGGTGAAGGCGTGTTGACAAAGGCAGGCGATTTTATCATTTGTCCTGCTGGCGAAAGGGAGCCAGTGAAGCTTGTGCACATGAGCGATGAAGCTATAGAGCGACATCCGCTGGACTATGTAACGTGGGCCTGGACAGATCCGCGTCAAGGCCAGAAGGGACGATGGCCGGTGGTCGAGACTAACGATGGAGTGGCTGCCAAAGGACTTGCCCCCAGAGAGCGGACAATGGTTTCGGCACGTGTGTTGGGACCTAAATGGATCGTTGCACCGCTGGACGGAGAGAGATGACGACAGCTTGGGGTGGCCTTCATCCAGCAGATAGATTATGGCTGATGATGATAATGTCATATTCATCATCATCAGCATGATTATACTCTTCGTCATCATTACCATCGTGAATCATGGTCAGTCGTTACCATATTCTTTATCAATGTGACGATGATGTGGTGGTTATTTTTCTACCGCCGCAGGCGCATCTGCGGCAGACGGCGACGGCTGGGAGATGGTGCAGAGGGGCCGCCCTTCCAAGTCCCGCTCGGCCACGGCGCTTGCCAAGGCAGCTTCCGGAAACGCGTCCGCAAACGGCGGCGCCGGTGGCGGCGCCGCGTCAGTGCCAACGACAAACGCGCCGCCGCCGGCCGGCGGACCGCCCGGCGGCGGCGCGGGCAAGGCCAACGCGTCGGCGGCGTCACGCAGAGACGTCGGCAACAAGGAGAACCGCGACGTGGCGCCGAGGAGCGCGAGGCCCAACGCCGGCTGTGTCGGCGGTGGCGGCGCCGGGGGAGCCAAGGCGACCGTGAGGCCCTGTCTATTTTGGACTTTTTGTCCCCGTTCGGTTGCTCCGGTGGTGCCGTCGGCTTCTCGTCGCGAGGCGGGGAATCCGTTCGAAAGTCTCGCAGAGCAGCGCATTCGCACAGTGTCAGCGAGCGGCGCACGTATGCGGATATCCCAAAGCTATTTATGAAACCCCTTTAAGTGGTCCGCACGGCGGGGGGCCAGCCCCTGCCCTGCTGCGGAGAGAAACGCTCGCCGTGTGACGGTCAAACTGATTTCGAATTAAAGCTTTCGTGACTGCAGGGATTCATCTACTTGGTTCTTTCGGTAAAGTCACGTAGAAGGGAAAATAATTCTCACGACGTTTCGGCCACAACACAAGCAGCCGTCCTCAGGTGAAGAACAGGTCTGTCGGAAAGACAGTGTCTGAATGAGGACGTCGTGAGAATTATTTTCCCTTCTACGTGACTTTACCGAAAGAACCAAGAAGAGGTAAAACTGATATTTGTAATTTTAGAAGTGGAATTCATCACAATTAAGTGCATAACGCAATGTGATGGGGTTTATTTTTTTCGTGCGTAATCATTATCAACCAGCCCGAGAACATTACCGCGCCACACTTGAGAACCCAATTGAACCACAACTCTTGTGTAAGTCAGTGGCTCTTTCATGTAAATCATTGGTGACTAACCACCAACTCCACTACCCTTGAGAATCAAATTTGAATCACAGGCGGTGTTGCCAGGTCAACACTTTGACCGCTCATAATCAACGTTTAAACTGAATTTTTACCGCTGGTCCACCGGGCTACCTTTGTCTCATCTGCTTTTAACAAAATCCCATGACCCTTTGCCTGTGGAAGTGGGCGATCTTTGGGCTCTAGAAGCCTTGTGTTTTCTCGGAGGGTCCCTATAGATCAGGGGTGGGGAAACTTTTTTCTGCCAAGAGCCATTTGAATGACATCATTCGCGGGCCATACAAAATCGTCAACTTAATAATTAGCCTGTTATATTTGGTCAAACATTTAATTAACTCACCCATAATGTGATGGGCTGGAACTTCTTCTCTTTGGCGAGGCATGTGATGTTAGCTGGTATTGATGATGTTGCTACTCGCAACTGCTTTTACACGTTTTCTCCTAGATTTATTGAATTTCGAGTCCCGCCTGCGGTTGCCTTGGCAGGGCCAGACCCAAATGATTTCGCGGGCCGGACGTTCCCCACCCCTGCTATAGATGAACTCGTGGTACACACCTACATACTTGTCAGTGCCGAGTTGTACTAATGTTTAATCACAACGCACGAGAAGGAGCATGTCTTGTATGTCCAATATGAGACGTCCTCCTCGTTTGTCGTAGGCGCAAGCGGACATGAAGGCGCGGCGGGAGAGAGCGGCCAACGTATGCGGTGTTGGTGGTGGCGGCGGCGGCGGTGGTGGTGGTGGTGGTGGCGGTGGTGTTGGTGGCGAGGATGTGAAAGTGTCCAGAATCATTGCACCAGCACTCGAGAATCAGGGCAGTGATGTGGGACCAGCGATCATCAGTGAAGAGGTGTGTGTGTGTGTTTAACCCTTTCCAAATAAAATGGAAAGTAAAAATGCATGAGCTCTGTCGTGGGGGGGAGGATCACGGTCAATTTTGTTAAAGATGATCCAAATCTCATTAATACTTCACTATAAAGTTGTGTTGCTATTAGGGAATTTTTAAAACTCTCCAAATTGATCAAAGGCTTTCCCAAAATAGACGCTCTGCCATCGACTGAGCTCCACAAAGAATGGCGGGCCACACTCTTCCACCCGCGCCGCTACAGAGAGTCATATTCTTCGTGCCACTCCAACCGATCCTCACAACTGGAATTATCCCAAACAAAGTGCAAGGCCAGATTTGACTGGGTGGGAATTTTTTCTACTCTTTGGTTCTTTCGGTAAAGTCACGTAGGTACAAAATAAATTAAATCGCGACGTTTCGGGCGCCCGCTTCAGCAATTGTTTATTGCTGTGGTTGTTTCAACCTGATGACGCTTGTGTTGCGCCCGAAACGTCGTGTTTTTTTTTGTATACCTACGTGACTTTACCGAAAGAACCAAAGAGTATGGATTCCTGCAGTCACGAAAACTTGAAATCTAGATTGGAAATTTTTTTTTTGCTGCGAGGACATTGGTGGCCGACGGGGGGAGGGGGGTGGCAGGGGGTTGAGACCATCAACTCGGCACACATTTGAGAACCCGGTCTAACCACGGGTGGCTGTGTGGTGCCGGCTCTGGTGCTCCAACCTCGCGGTCACTCTCGCCACCACCCCTCCCCCCCCCCCCGTCGCCCTCCCCCCCCCCCCGTGTTTAATCACGCCGAGTGTTGCAGCGCGGCGGTAGCGGCGCCGGTCCGCGCATTCTGCAAATTAACGGGCACACTTTTATTTACGCGTTTTTGTTCTCCCCCCCCCCCCCGCTGCTTGTGTATTTATTTATTTATCTATCTCACACGTGGGGTGTGTGTGTTTTTCCACCATAATGGGTGCTTCGAGAAGCAAGGCAATTTGGTACCCACTTTGCGCCGTTAGTGGTATTAATTAGCGCTAATTAACGCGCAGTCTTTTCAGCGGACGATTACTCCCCTCTCGGGCGTCCGCGTGCATTAGGCTCATTATGCTGCCGCGTGTTTGACACATTTTAACACACTGTTTTGCGCGCGCTCGCTTGCGTGTCGCTTTGTTTGGCATTTTTATTTTCTACCTCCCCCCCCCCTCTCTCCTTACCACTCCTACTACCCTCAATCTTTTCTCCAAAATCTCAAAATAAAGCCATAAAGAGGGAGAGAGACGGTACGGGGAACGTAATATAGGAAATGTCACCATTTAGTTTTGTCCATTTGTTCTTCCTTCCGCCAAACAGGCCGCTCGTTTACGCACTCCCCGTCCATTACAGAGTGGACTCGCTGAATGGCGCCCTCCGTTAATTTACTCGCCGGGGAGAGAGAGAGAGAGGGAGAGGACTCACTTGCGGCCTCGGCTCGCGGACAATTACGCGTTTAGCGCGCGAGGTGGACGCGGGCACTAATGGCGCCGTCTTGGCCTTTCTCTCTCGCTCACTCGCTCTCTCTCGCTCGCTCGCTCTCGCTCGCCATCTCTTTCCCCTGGGCGGTTTGTTTGTGTCTGAGGCGACCCGCGCTCACCGCGAATGAGCCGGTTTCTTCGCCGTGCGGCGCTGGGTTTCCTCGTTCCGTAGCGTTTCATTCCCCCCCGCACACACTTTTACCAACTGGGACTCTCTCTCCGAGTACAGTCGAGTCAAATGAGTATGTGTTGGCGAATCGTGTTTCAATGTTCCCCTCTGCTGTGTAAAATAAAAAGGTAAAGTCACAGCCCCGCGATTGCGCGCTCACGGCACTGCAGGCGGAAGTGCTTCTCTTGCATGGAGCGCTAGCGAGCCCCTCCAGATGGTAATTGGCCTACTCTTTCGTGCTCGCCAGGCACCTTGGCAGAGGTGGGAATGCCCACGCTTTACCCCACCACAACCGACCTGCTGATGGACTAACTGTGGTTTTGATCCCGACCCTGACGCCTGTATATTTGGAGTTTGCGTGTCTCTCTCCCCGTGATCACGTTGATTTTTATCCGGGTCCTCCGGTTTTCCCCTCCACATTTAGAAACGTGCGTTTCGAGTATTTGGCTGCTTAAAAAAAAAAAATCCACGCGACGAGCCACTTTGTTGAGCTATCGTTTGTGGTCAGGTCGCTTCTGAAAAAGAGCTACATCCCTTACCTGCTAACATAAAAATAGTGCAGTGTATTCGTTGGTGATTGCAGAACCTTTTTATCCTTTACACTGCAATTTCTCCTTGTGGGATCAAGGGCACCTGTGGACGGGATCTCTCGCGCCTAAGCAGACGGTGCATACCGTCTTCCACACGATCATTATTATCAATACGTGTATCCTTACCAGGGTGGCCAATGGACCCAGTCGGATAGCCGGGCTGTACTTACGAGCCTGATTGTCGCAGGCTGCGGTGCGTGCCCATAACCGGCGACGTTCAGTCGGGCGGTGCTGTTCCGTCTTCGTTTTCGTGACCCCCCCGTCTTCTCGTGGTCCTCATCAGAAAGAGGAGCGCGATGAGCCGCCGCGTCCCGGTGACCCGCCGGCCGCCAGCCAGACGATGGTGCCAGCGGAGACGCCTGCCGACGAACGCGGAGGGCGCGGTGCCGAAGACGGTGGCACTGGAGGAGCCGGAGAAAGTGGAGGAGGTGGAGGAGGAGGTGGAAGCGAAGAAGGTGGAGGAGCACTGCCGGAGAGTGAAGAGATGGCGCCCAAGGACGCACAAGTGGTGCTGACGTCCACTGAGCTGCAAAACGTGCGTTGAGTTACGCTGCCGTCTGTGTGTGTTTGTGGAGTAGGGGGGTGGGGGTGAGTGTCGGTGTGTGGGTGTGTGTGGACTTGTCGTAACAGCGGTGTCAAGATTGGCCTCCATGGAGGAGGCTCGTGAAGGACGCTACTGGGCAGTTGTAGGCAGTCGCCCTCCAGCAACAACGAAGGGCAGAGGAGCGACGCTCACAACAACGAGCTGAGCGCCGGGCAGCTAAAACAGAGCAAGTTGGCACAGTAGGGGGGCACAGGTGTTGCATCGGTCAGGCGTCTCAGTCAGTCGACCCATGGCACCTGGGTCTGTCCCGTGACCTCCTTCCAGCGGGCGTTCGACACTTCACGTGGCCTTAACGTGCTGTGGTGACGTCGCCGCCACTTAGTGGCGAATGGCGCTTGTTGTTGTTGTTGTGTGTGTCTGGCTGTCTGTGCATGAGTTAAAACGTCTGACATTCTGCTAAACAACACCTCGGAGGGCCGTGTTCCCAATTGTTTGCTGTTTTTAGGGAAATTCGTTTTGAGGGCCTCTTTCCAAAAACGCCTGCCTCTGGCTCCGTATATTTGAGGGCAAATATTCCTCGTTCTCACGTGGCCTGTAGCTCCGCAGGGCCGTGCTCTCCCCCACCCGCCACCCAACAGGGGCCACGGCCGCTCACATCCTAGAGACGCCCACGGCGTGGATTTGAGAAGTGACCAAATCGCCCAGGGCACCATGGCAAGTGACCCCCGACCCGGCCTCTTGAGCTCTCACCTGGTTCAACAAAATAATACACGAGACTCAGCTTGACCCGGCAACGTGCCCGATCTCGCGAGAGCTCGGACAGTGCTTGGACGTGCGACCGCCACGCCCGCCAGGCCGCCCTCGTAGGCGGAAGCGCGTCCCTGCGCTGACGCGGTGGTCGACGGAGGGCAGGGCAGCGACACCCCTTAGTTGTGCCGTACTTCTGCGCTCCTGCGTCCGCGTTGCACGCGCCCCGCGGGGGGGAAGCACTCGCCCGGCAGCGGATCGGCGAAGAAGACGCCCCTGCGCGCGCACGCCAGCGGCCGGGGCGAGCACCTCGCGCCGTTGAATCTGAGCCCCGGTGACGGCCGTGGCACTGGCACGAGGGAGCTCCTGGCGGTGATGCATTATCGCGCGCAGCAACAGAAGTCCCTCCCGTGCTCTAAAGCCCTTGAGTTGCATGGCGGTTGCTTTGTGTCCCCCCTGTCTCTGCGGGCTTTGAAAACATTCGCACTCGCGCGCACACACACGCGCGCACGCACACACTCGCGCACGCACACATACACACACGCGTGCGACCACACGCGCACGCACATTTATAATATTTATACACATTGTGTCTTTTATGCTTTTTTTGCGTTGGCTTTTATGATCTCGTTGTTGATTCACTGTGAGGTTGCGCTATTCACTCGCTCGACCTTTCTTGCTTTATCCAGGCTTGCCGCCCCCCCCCCACCCCCCTCTCCCACCCGCAAAACATCCAAACCCGAACACCCCCCCCCCATTCCCTACCGTACTTCCCTCCTGGCGCTCCCGCATACCCCCCTTTTCTCTCCCCCCCCCTCCCCACCACCGCCCCGATCCTCAGAAGGTGCTCTCTCTTTCTCATGTGCCTCCTCACTTGGCGCGCTTCTTTCGGGCCGGAGAAGCGGCTAAAAGCTTTCCCCCCCCATTGTTGTGCGATGCTCGCTCGCGTGGAGTGGTCATGCGCGGTGTCGGTGGTGGTGGCGGCGGCGTGCCTTCCTCCACCTCCTCTCTCGCTCTCTCCCCTCTCATGTACTCTGTGTGGTGCTTTCTCCCCTTTCTAATGTGCTCTGTACGTGTGTGTGTCACTCTTTGGGGAGCGGTGGTGTCGCGGTTAGCGCTACGCTGCGCTGCGAACCCGGCGACCCGAGTTCGATTCCCGCTCACGGTCAACACCAGTGACGATTATCTGAACCGGTCCTGGGCCTCCCCTAGGTCGACTCAGCCTCAAATGAGTACCTGGTGTGGTGTGTAAACATCGTCACTGGGGAGACAAAGGCGGTCGGGCGTGGTGCTGGCCACCCACCCCCTCGTGTACCGTTCCGGCCTTCATAGGTGCTCGCTAACAGCACTTGCCCCTACAGTCTGTTAAGGCTATATGGGGGATCTTTGTCTTTGTTACTCTCTCTTCTCTCTAATGCACTCTGTGTGTCGCTCTCTCTCTCCTTTTTTATTTTACGATCAGTGGAAACAAGAATATGCTCGGTGTAGTCGGCACTTTGCTTCGTTCATCATTTTGCAATTTTTATTTTTTATAACTTTGCTTTATGTAACCCCCCACCCTCTCGCTCACTTTCTCGCTCACTCTCTCGCTCACTCTCTTGCTCACTCTCTCGCTCACTCTCTCGCTCACTCTTGTTCTGCACGCAGCCCTTCTCGCAGTCCAACGGCCTTCGACGGGTAGCTCATAACTGCATGCAGAGCTCCCCGTCATCTGCCACCGAGCACACGGCCTCCTCCATCGCCCACCGCTCCTTGAAGGCCGGCACGGCGTGGGTCAGCTGCGCATGGCGGAACTCCAGCCCACACACCCTGGGGCTCCGACCAGAGCGCGGAAGATGCCCAGGCTGCTGGCCGGACGTTTCCCCTCCAGGGCCACCTTCCTCGCCCTGTATATGGCGAGCTTGGCGTAGCCGACGAGCACGTTGACCAGCCCCTGAAGATGTTGGAGTTCGTCGCCCTTTTGGTATCCAAAGATGAGGACCGTCGGGGAGAAGTGGAGGCTGAAATTTAGGAGTATGTTTCTCAGGACCTTGAACAACAAGTCCAGGCTCTTGCACTCCACGTATTGGTGCGCCACCGTCTCCACTTTACCGTAGAACCGGCACTCCGGGGACGTGTCAGTGAAGCGCGCCAGGGAGGCGTTGGTGGTGACGGTGCCGTGGGCGATGCTCCAGCTGAGGTCACCGATGCAGTTGTACGTCGGGCTGGAGTAGAGTTGCCTCCAGCGAGGCCTCTCCGGAGAGACGCAGGGCAGCAGGGCTTTCCTCCAGGCATGGTCCTTGTGGCTCCTCAGGGTGTCCTGTTGGTGAAACCGGACTATGTAGGAGTAGAGCACCTTCCTCTTTACATTTGCGAAGGCCACCTCCGGTAGGTTTTCCAGCCGGCACAGGTTGTGATCCGCCTTCGCTTGTCGGCATTGGCGATGCAGCGGCACGACGGAGAGCTCCGGTGGAGGGGGACCGAGACGGGCCTCGTCATCCCCAACGCCGATGGGGGGCGTTCTCCCCGTTGCCGCTGAGAAGGCCCCCTTGGCTTCGGCCAGGATCCGGGCAGCCACCCGGAGCGACTGCAGCCCTGTCTTTGCGGCCATCACAGCTGGTCCGAGCCACCGGCCCCGTGTTTCAGGCTCCACCAGAGCCGCGCATTGGTGAGGCGCCTCTCCATGCCGGGGGTGGCGGTGGTGGATGGCAGCTTTGTCTGTGGGTTCCTGAGGATCGGTTCGAAGACCAGATCTTCGGCCGATCGCGGCTGGTTCAGCCTCCTGACGGCGAGGGAGCTCCATGTCTGCAGGACGCTCCTGTAGAAAGGTGGCAGCTGTCCCAGTGGGAGGCCCTGCAGGTCCATGTAGAATAGTTGTTTGGAGCACTGCAGACCCCCCAGCTGTTTCAGGAGGAAGGAGGCCGTGATGCCCCAGGCCGGTGCAGGGGCAGCGTGCAGGAACTTTTGCGCGGCCTGCAGTCGGAAGGTGGCCAGCTGACTCCGCACGCACACCAGCCTGTGACCGCCCTCGTCCAGTGGCAGGGACAGGACCCCAGTGGCGACCCGGTGTCCTCCGCCCGACCAGAAGAAGTCGAGGACTCGCTTCTGAAGCGCATTGACGAGGCTCATGGGGGGGTGCAGGGAGAAGAGTCGGTGCCACAGCATGGACGTCACCAGCTGGCTCACCACCAACGTCTTTGTCCTGAAGGTGAGGAACTTGCACAGGCGACTCCAGGTGCCCAGCCGGTCCTTCACCTTCTCCTCCAGCTCGACCCAGTTCCTTTGCGGTGGTGCAGCGATGTTGTGCTCCAATTGATGGTTTTTGCCTTCTCCGGACACTCGGTCATGTCCCATGCTCCAACCAGCAGGCCGCTACACTTTTGGACGAGGAGGCCTTCGAAAAGACCTCCTGGCACTCGTGCGGCAGGGCGACATCATCCAGGGAATGAAGGATGAGGAGGATGTCGTTGGCGTATGCCGTCAGGACCAACTTGACACTTGGTTCCCTGAGCACCAGGCCGCTGAGTCTCCGCCTTATGAGACTCAGCAAAGGCTCTAAAGCCAGGGCATAAAGTTGGCCCGACAATGGGCATCCCTGTCTCACTCCTCGCTCGAATTTGACGGGGCAGTGAGGGCGCCGTTGACCTTGGTGTAGAGTAGGCGGATCGTTCGGACAAAGCCATCCCCAAAACCAGAGGTCTTGAGGGTTCCCAGCAGGAATTTGTGGTCCACTTTGTCAATAGCCTTTTCCTGGTCAAGGGCCAGAAACGCGATTGGGATGCCCAACCTCTGGGACACCGCGATGAGGTCCCTGACCAGGAAGATGCCGTCGTGGATCGTTCGTCCGGGGATGGTGTAGGACTGGTCCCTGTTTACGACTTGTGCAATCACCCCTTTCGGTCGCAGGGAGAGAGCCTTCGTCAATATTTTGTAGTCTGTGTTCAGGAGGGACACCGGACGCCAGTTTTGTAGGTGCCTCAGGTCTCCGTTCTTGGGAAGCAGAGTGAGCACCGCCCTCCTCCAAGACTGAGGCATCACCCCGGTGACAGAGGCTTCCTCCAGCACCTCTCTGTAGTCCTCCCGTAGGGATGGTCAAAAAACGGCGTAAAACTCCCCTGTTAGCCCGTCTAAACCTGGGGATTTATTTGGGGGTCAGACCTCTTACAGCTGCGTCAAGGTCATTCCTGGTGAGCTTTTGCTCTAGCAGCTCTTTCCCGTCTTCCTCCAGGGTGGGTAGACCACTCCATGCCTCCGCCTGGGCCGCTCCCGATGTTTCTTCAGGGGAGAACAGGCTGCCGTAGAAGTCTCTGATGATGGTCGACTTCTGCTGGAGTTCGTGCGCCAGGACACCGTCCCCATCAAAGAGGCACTCCATGGATTTGTGTCTCCCGTTCTGCCTCCCGAGGGAGTAGAAAAGCGGGGATCCCGTGTCGAGGTCGGTGATGAGCTTCACCCGGGATCGCACAAACGCTCCCCTCGTCTGCTCCTCCTGTAGCCCTTTGAGACGCTCCCTATTCTCCTCGTATTCTCGGAGAAGAGCAGGGTCACTGTCCTCGGCGAGGTGACTCTCCAAATCGAGGACTCGGGCTTCCATGTCGGTGATGTCCGCGTTCTTCAGTCTGGTGCTCCCCCAGGTGTATTGTTGGCACAACAGCCTGGTGTGCACTTTTCCCATATCCCACCACTGGGCCAGCGAGTCGAACTGCGTTTTGGTTTTTCGCCACTCTTCCCAGAAGTCCTCGGAACATTTCTATGAAGGCGCCATCTTCTAGCAGCGAGTTGTTAAAATGCCAGTGGGACTTGCCCTCGCGGGCCCTCTCCAGCCTGACACGGAGCACGACGAGGTTGTGGTCCGTGAAGGGTGCCGCCCTGATGCCAGACGTTATGGCGCACGTCACAAAGCTCTTAGAGATGTAAAATCTGTCGAGCCTGGACTGTGTCACCGAGCCATCGCGCCTCGTCCTCGTGTACGTGAACTGGCGTTGGCCCGGGTGATGTATGCGCCACACATCCACCAAGGCGGCGTCCTCCAGGAGTCCCTGCATTTCCCTCTTCGGCCCAACTCCCCCCGGCTGCCTCCCCGAACGATCCAGGGCGCCGATTGTGCAGTTGTGGTCGCCCCCCACAATCACGCACTCGTCGTCCGAGATCCTAGTCAGGTGCCTCCTCAGGGGGTGCAGGAACGGGATCTTCTCCTTGTTGGTCACCGGCGCATACACGTTCAGTAGGTGGGTGGTGACATCGCCCACCCTGACCGTTACCGCGAGCAGCCTTCTCTTCACCACTTCGGTCTGGGTGATGAGCTCGGGATGAAACTCTTTAGCAAACAGGGTCGCGACTCCACAGGAGGTGTTGTCAAGGTGGCTGTTGAACGAGTCCCCTCCCCACTCCTTCCTCCAGTCATCCTCGACCGTGAGATGCGTTTCCTGAATGAAGAAGACAGAGGCAGCGTGTTTCCTCGCAAGAGACATTGCGGAAAACCTCCGCACTGCCTCCCTGCACCCGTTCACGTTTAGGCATTGCTTGTTCCTTGCCTCCGTAGCCTCCCACTTATTAATTTGTTTGCGGAAATATCTCAGCTTTGCCCTCTCCTTGCCCCGGGACTCGAGTCCCTGCTTGGCGAGGAGTTTCTCGGCTTGAATCACAGAGGCCTTTACTGCCTTGCTGTCCTTCCATCGAGCCAAGGCAATGTTCGCTCTGTCCTTCCTCACGTTAGTCTCGTCGAGGAATGGGCAGAGATCTTCCGGGGAGACCAGGGAAGTCTGAGGGTCAAGGAATGTAGACCCCTTGGCTGCTCTCGCTCCCCACGCTGAAGCAGTCGTCCCGATCTGAGTCGATTTCCCCGGCGTCTGGCTCCGCTGGAAGAGCTGCAGCGGCTGGGCTGGCGCATGGCCCAGCGGCGTCTTCTCCCCCAGTGTCAGGGATGGTCTGGGATGGCTCTAGCTCAGGCTCTTCGGGTGGATGGCCCCGGGGTGTCTCTTCCACTAGTTTTGGGTCAGCAGTGGGACGGGGACCTTCCTCCTCATTCCCATCCATTTCGTCCTCGCCCTTGGCGGGTGTGCTCGATGACTCTCCACCGACTTCATCCTCTTGGTCGAGGGCTGAGCAAATAGTATTTGTCCTCGCTTCATGCGTAGCTCGTGGGGAGTGAGTCTCTATGACCACAGTAGACGGGTTGATTTCCGTGGCGATGTCGCCTTCATCGTCCACGATCTCTAGCTGTGGAAACCTTTCCCCAAACGCACGCTGCTTCTTCCTCTTGACGTGTTTCTTCCTCGCCGCCCGCGCGTCTCCTCTCTCTCTCTCTCTAATGCACTCTGTGTGTTGCTCTCTCCTCTCTAATGTACTCGTCTGTGTGTGTGTTGGTTACTATCTCTCTCTCTCTTCTGTAATCTCTGCGTCTGGCTCTCTATCCTGTACTCCGTGTGTCTGTTCTGGACTCTTTGTCTCTCTCCTGCTTTCTCTCCCCCTCTCTCTCGCGTGCTCTCTCTTGCTCTGTCTACTCTGCTTACATTCTCTTTCTCTCCTCCTCCTCCTCCTCCCATTGTTCCACCTACTCTCGCATCCTCTGTTCTCTTGCTGTGTTCCATCCTCGCATTTTGTCATCGCGGGCTTTGCCTCGTCCTGTCTGTCTGTGTAACTCTCCACGTGTGTATCATGGCCTCTGTCTGCCTGTGTCTGTCTGTTTATCTGTCTTCATATTTGTCTATTTCTAACCTCACGTTTTCCTACGTCTTCTATTTAGGCCCACGCAGCACACACGCTGGTGGTGTCGTCACCTTTGTCTCCACAGTGCTGGTGTTTACACATCGCACCAAGTACTCCCTTAAGGCTGAGTCGACCTAGGGGAGGCACAGGACCAGTTATATTATTCACCGTTGTTATTGACCGTAAGCGAGAATTGTCACCAGGTTCGTAGCGCGGTGCGCTCACCGCTCACACTACCGCTGTCCACGTAAAGCACACAGACACATGCATGCGTGCCCACACATACACACGTACAACAAGATGACAGATCCTCCATAGAGCGACATCAACTGTGCGCGCGCGGGCGCCGCTAGCGAGCAAGCGCCTGTTTGGGGCGGCAAGGCAGAAGAAGCACTGCGGTGGCCGTTACGAGTTGTGGTCAACGGCCAGAAATACTCTGCAACCATCGGGGCATCGTGCCTGAAGACGCGCTTGTGGCGTATGGGGTTAATGTGAGAGTGGGCTACGAATGCATTTGGTCACCCCCAACCCCCCGACACGCAGTTCTTTTTCCTCCTCCCCCCTCCGATTCCAGGGATCGCATTTGTGCGCTCGGCTCCTCTCCCGAGGCCATCAGTCCCCGGCGCCATCTAAATCGCTCTGGGGCACTGGGGACATACGTGTGCATGCGTACGTGCGTGCGCGAGAGCGTGCACGCGTGTGTGTGTTTGTGTGGGTGGGGGGGTGAGCAATGGTGCAGCGGTTAACCCGTTGCGATGCGAACTCGGCGACCCGAGTTCGATTCCCACCCACGGCCAATGACAGCGAACGGATATTTGAGCCGGTCCAGGGCCTCCGCTAGGTCAACTCAGCATTAATTGAGTACCTTGTGTGGTATGTAAACATCACCACTGGGGAGACAAAGGTGGTCGGGCATGGTGCTGGCCACCCCACCCCCCTCTGTGCTGTGCCGGTCTTCATAATTACTTGCGAATGGCACTTGCCCAAATAGTTTGTTCAAGGCTACATGGGTGTTCTTTGTATACGTGTGTGGTAATATATGTGTGTGTGTGTATGTGCATGCATCAAGTATGTGTTTGCTTACGTGTGCATATGTCCGCGTGTATGTCCGTGTCTAACGTGGAGCGAAAGCGTGGTGGTTAGACCCACTGCTTTCTGAACCCGGTAACCAGATTTCAATTCCTGGCCACGTCTGCCACCAGTGCCGCGCGATGTCTGTACCACTGCTGAGCCCCCCCCACCCCCCACTTGACTAACCCTCATGGACCAGCATGGGGAGAGGCCTTCACACAGCTGTGGCTTGACGATGGGATGCAACTTGTAGCACGTGTTTGTTTCTGTGCATCGAGAGCCCCAGAATCGAATTCAATCCCTGCACCGAGGTAATTCCAAGCTGGCTTTTTTCCCTGCTTCACGTCGAACTCTTCAGTTTCTGTTCCAATTTCCATGTCTCTGAGCCACGTGTTCTCGGCTCTGGGCTGTCGCCTGATGATGCTGGTGTTGTTACCAGCGAAATGTCACGGGACTGGGATTGTAAAAGTTGTGGGTTTACTCTCCATGACACAACTGGTTAGTGCTGAACTACTAACGAATTGGCACGTTTTGCTTACGTGACAAACCTCACTGATTTGCCGTGTTGGGTGGTTGCGGGTTTTAACGTCACACGTATATTTACGCGATCTAACCCGAAACACCTTTATTATGGATAATAACAGGCACTACCCGTCGATTAAAACTCGTCTTTAAGGGACACATTGGTTTTGTTTTACTTTTCATTCTCAACAACGGCATTGGAATTACACTGAGAAACAAAAGCAGGAACACGTGGGTCGGAGGATACGCGCAGGTTAGTGACATCATCGCATTGACTGCTAAAAAAAAAAATCGTGCCCGAACCGTCAGCCACACACACAAGGCCTTCTGGGAGTGCACGATTTCAGCAGCATAGATTCAAGTCAAGAAAACCCTGGACCAACTTCGACATTCAGTGTCTCAAACAGCAGAGTCAGGCTTGCTTGATTCGACGCAGTTTGGCTGCCGGTCCTATCCACCGACTCAGCGGAGGCCTACTCACCCTCAACACAGTGGTACCGGAAGCAAACGCTTGGCCTAGGGACTTTGCATTCCTAAACAAATAAACCTGCCGGCCCTAGTTCGATACAAAATGCTATAACGGCGGGCTTGGGCAGGACACGTCGTGGCCTGACGAACGGAAGTTTCCGTCCGAGATGGCGGCGGGATCGATGGTGGCCGACGGTAGCCGACGGCATCGACGGTGACTGACGCCCCGTTGCCACCGCCGCATCTCCCACAGAGCATGGCGGCCGTGCTGGCAGAAGAGGAGGAGCTGGCGTGCCGGCTGGAGCGGGAGAACGAGGAGGCGATCGCCAACGCCATCGCCGAGGAGGAGCAGCTGACGCGCGAGATCCTCGACGAGCAGGACCTGGACACGGCCGGCGAGACGGACACGGAGAGCGAGCTGTCGGTGAGCGACGATCCCCGCCCAGCGGAACGCTCAGGGGTCAGGGGTCGAGGGGTCATGGTAACGGGTTGGGAGACGGACTCACAGGGAGCTACGCTCTACACTCTGCGGTTCGCTCTGGGGTCAGGGGTTTACGGTTAGGGTCGTGCTTAGGAGATGACTCTGAGCGCGAGAGACACTTTCCCCCCAGGGAGGTCAGGGGTTTAGGGGTTCTCGGGTTTGGGTTCGGGGGGTAGGAGGTGGACACAGCAAGATGATTCTCAGTGAGCGGCGCTCTCTACGCTCAGTGGTCAGGGCATCGCTGAGGGGTTAAACGGTTCAGGTTGGAGGTTAGGAGATGGACAAACTGTCTGTGAGTGAGACTGTCTGCTCAGGGGGTTTGGGTTAGGGTTGGGTTTAGAGGTACACTTGATAGGGTTATAGCATTAATCGTGTTGGGTTAGGATTAGGCAGTGGGGTAATAGTTTCGGATAAGGGGTTTGGAGTTAGGTGATCGGATTATGTATATGGACTTAGTTATCCTTAGTAATTGGTGGTTTGAGTAAAGATCAGTTAGTGTTCGAGTTTATGACGTTCAGGGTAGGGCTGTGGGTTGTGGATTCGGGGTGAAGGCAATGGGATTTTTGTTTTGGATTTAAAGGATTGGGTTGAAGGGTTATGGATTTGAGGTTTGGTTAGGGTCAGGCATGTGGGGTTTAGGGTTACAGATTGGCAGTCATTGGTTGGAGATTTGGAGGGGGGAGGGGGTCATTGTTGGGGTTACAATAACAACAATGTTTTTCTCGTGTATTCGTGGGAGATTCTGTACTTTTCAGGAGGTGCGCGCCTTGGGATGTGGGGGCCAGTTCCTCGTTGAGTCGGGCTTGGGGTGAATGAGCGATCGGGGTTTGTGGTATCGGTCGGAATCAAGACCGGGCAGAGAGGGTGTTTGTCGTGGGGTCACCGTGGCCCTTAGGAGCTGTCACTGCCCAAGCTGTTGGGTGACCAGTGGAGGGTAAGGTGGCTGTTTGGCTGGCTGGGTGGGTGAGTGGCTGGATGGGCGGATGGTTGGGTGGCTGAGTGGCTGGGTGGGTGGCTGAGTGGCTGGGTGGGTGGCTGAGTGGCTGGGTGGGTGGCTGAGTGGCTGGGTGGGTGGCTGAGTGGCTGGGTGGGTGGCTGAGTTGCTGGGTGGGTGGGTGAGTGGCTGGGTGGGTGGCTGAGTGGCTGGGTGGGTGGCTGAGTGGCTGGGTTGGTGGCTGAGTGGCTGGGTTGGTGGCTGAGTGGCTGGGTTGGTGGCTGAGTGGCTGGGTGGGTGGCTGGGTGGCTGGGTTGGTGGCTGAGTGGCTGGGTGGGTGGCTGAGTGGCTGGGTGGGTGGCTGAGTGGCTGGCTGGGTGGCTGGGTGGGTGGCTGGGTGGGTGGCTGAGTGGCTGGGTGGGTGGCTGAGTGGCTGGGTGGGTGGCTGAGTGGCTGGGTGGGTGGCTGAGTGGCTGGGTGGGTGGCTGGGTGGGTGGCTGGGTGGGTGGCTGGGTGGGTGGCTGAGTGGCTGGGTGGGTGGCTGGGTGGGTGGCTGAGTGGCTGGGTTGGTGGCTGAGTGGCTGGGTGGGTGGCTGGGTGGGTGGGTGGCTAGGTGGGTGGCTGAGTGGCTGGGTTGGTGGCTGAGTGGCTGGGTTGGTGGCTGAGTGGCTGGGTGGGTGGCTAGGTGGGTGGCTGAGTGGCTGGGTGGGTGGCTGGGTGGGTGGGTGTGTGGCTAGGTGGGTGGCTGAGTGGCTGGGTGGGTGGCTGGGTGGCTGGGTTGGTGGCTGGGTGGCTGGGTGGGTGACTGAGTGGCTGGGTGGGTGGCTGGGTGGCTGGGTGGGTGACTGAGTGGCTGGGTGGGTGGCTGGGTGGCTGGGTTGGTGGCTGAGTGGTTGGGTTGGTGGCTGGGTGGCTGGGTGGGTGGCTGGGTGGGTGGGTGAGTGGCTGGGTGGGTGGGTGAGTGGCTGGGTGAGTGGCTGGGTGGGTGGATGAGTGGCTGGGTGGGTGGCTGAGTGGCTGGGTGGGTGGCTGAGTGGGTGGCTGAGTGGGTGGCTGGGTGGCTGAGTGGGTGGCTGAGTGGCTGAGTGGGTGGCTGAGTGGCTGGGTGGGTGGGGATGATCGAGTACGAAGCTTGTGTGTGGCCTGTGGATGAGTATTTGGCCGTCTGACACTTGGGCTGAGAATAAGGGGTCCCCTCGGGAGGAATAAAGGGGCAATTAGGTTGAGCACTTGTGGCCAAGGCTTAGCAGAGATGAGGCCGTGTTTTTTTTTGCGAAAACAATGAGCGGTAATGGAACATGGTGAGGCCCATTTGGGCAAGGGATGCATTCCACGTGCATGCACTCCCACATAAAGACAAAGATGCCCTGCATAACCCACACATTCTGCTGAGACAAGTTCTGTTAGCGAGCACCACATGCCTGTAAACCCATGCGGTTGTGCAGGCAAATTGAGTAAAAACATGTTTTGTCTATTTGTTTGTGTTTCTCCCTTGTGATCTTGTGATAGGACTTTGTCGGATGAACGTTGAGATTTCTAAGAGAACGGGGGTGACCAATACGGTCTTAATTGGTCAGTAATAAGGTAGCCACTGATAAGGGCTTGACAGGTGTGCAGTGGTTAGTGTACTAGTGGTGAGTGTACTAGTGGTGAGTAGTGGTGAGTGTACTAGTGGTGATTATCTATTTATGTTTCTCCCTTGTGATGGAACTTTGTAGGATGAACGTTGAGATTTCTAAGAGAACGGGGGTGACCAATACGGTCTTAATTGGTCAGTAATAAGGTAGCCACTGATAAGGGCTTGACAGGTGTGCAGTGGTTAGTGTACTAGTGGTGAGTGTACTAGTGGTGAGTGGTGGTGAGTGTACTAGTGGTTAATATCTATTCATGTTTCTCCCTTGTGATGGAACTTTGTAGGATGAACGTTGAGATTTATAAGGAGCACGGGGGTGACCAATAAGATCTGAATTGGTCAGTAATAAGGGAGGTCACTGATAATGGGTTGACAGGTTTGGCACCATGAGACCAACATGGCCATGCACGAGCGGGTGGTGTGGCCATAACCACGCCCGGCCACCATTGTCTCCCCAGTGCTGATGCAAAATATACCCAATCAAGGCTGAGTCGACCTAGTGGAGGTCCAGGACTGGTTCAGACGTTCCTCACCGATATTGGCCATGAGCGGGAGTTGAACTCGGGTCGCCGGGTTTGCAGCGCAGTTTGCTCACCACTGCACGACCATTCCCCACACACACATCCACCCAGACATGATTTTACACGCATACAGACACAGATAAACATGGAATACGAATACACACTGCATACACTCACACATATCCACTCGCATATACATGAATAAATACTGGCATACATACAAACACATGCACGTGCAAGTCACATTACATAACAAGGAGCATGAATGAAAATGACCGACAGGGCATATAGGCAGGCGTGCAGGTCTCCTCCGAAAAAGATTGTGCTTCTTGGTGAGCTCCGCTGTAGCTACTGTACACAGCGGACGTTGATTTGGTTCAGTGAGTAGGTGAATTGCTAAATGAATGAGCCAGTGAGTTCGTGGTTAAGTTAGTCGGCGCGTGACTGAACGGTGAGCAAGCGAGCGAGTGGGCGAGCGAGTGGGCGAGCGAGTAGCTGCCGAGTGAACGAGTGAATGAGAGAGCAATTGAATGAACGAGTCAGCGGGCGAGTGAGCAAGTGAGCGGACGCGTGGACAGGTGAGTGAGCGGGCAGATGAGCGAGTATGGTGAGGCGAGCGGCTTTGTGGTAGCTTGTGTTGGTTTGAACCTCCCCGTGCAGGCCAGCACGACCACCATGTCATCGCTGAGCCTACCCTTCAACCTGGAGGGACCTCTGAGCAACATGGATTGGAATGACATCATGGCAGAGTATGAGGGTGAGTCACGTAAATGATGATGATTGTTATTATTATTATTCACACTTGTTGACGCAGGGAAGCTTCTCGGACAGTCTTAAGACTTTTTTTTCACGAAGGTGGTCTGTACCACCAACACCAACGCTTTACTGCTCACACATACACTGCACAAAACTTTCTTCGATTTAAAGCTTTTGTGACTGCAGGGATTCATCTTCTTGGTTCTTTCGGTAAAGTCACGTAGAAAAAAGTCAGGTAAATGATGATGATTGTTATTATTATACACTTGTTTCTACGTGACTTTACCGAAAGAACCAAGAAGATGCACGAAACTTGTGCATATCATTGTAACTTATAATTGTATTGCAAATCCTTCGTCTTCTGGGTGTCTTATCTCCCTGTCTTCCTAGAGGTTGATGCTTTTGTAATTACCCAGTTCCATTCTTTTGTGTCAATATTTATGTTTTGATCTTTTTTATTTTATACCTGAGCAGGTTAGGTTATGCCTGCATATTTAATGTATAGGCAAGGCCTACCTATGTGAATTGGCTCACTTGTACCTCACCCTTCTGCCTATCCGCCTCCTGCTGTTGCTGTTATAAATCTGTCGTGATGGATTTCGAGTTGATTATATTTATTTTAAAGCGTAGTCCTGCAGCCCGAGGCCCGCTGTCTGTACGTCGAAACCGATCTGTTTACCACCTCACTTGTGAACCAACTCTTCTTCGCCGTCAATCCACATGTTTGAATTTCTGCGGGTTCCTGTTAATCATAGTTTTGATCAACGCCGACATTTGCTGATTTTTTTCTTACTCTGCCTCGTTTTTTTGCTTACGGGCCTTGTATTTTCCCGCGTCTTCAAACCTTCATACCTCTGTGTTGCTCGTCACATTCACCACCGACTCTAAACCCATTCTTATGTTGACCTCTCTTCAAATTGCGTTGCAGAGCTGCACTCTGTGTTTGCGCGCGGCGGCGGCGGTGCTCTGGCTCTTGAATTGATCCGTTGCTTCACCGGCTTGCCAGATTTTCCAAGCCCGTTTATTGTTCCACTCATTTTCTTTTGGGTCCACTGACACGCGGGGGGGGGTGGGGGGGCGGGGAGGTACAGACGCTGCACTTCGAGCAACTCCTGATGCTGTCGGCACGTATTGCTGGACTCAACACACGGCCACGGCAGTGTACTGTTAGTTGCCTTGCAAATGTCGTATGAAAGAACACGTCTTAAAAGTCGACGAGTCGTGTGTTTCTAGGGTAAAAATCATCGGTGACCTGCCTGAGGACTTACCGACGCTCTCTCACACCTTGAGAACCCCTTTGACTCAGTCGCAGGTGGTAGCCCCGGGTTCTAACACCGGTCTCGTCTCAGCAGCGTCGGCGAAGCGCTCTCGCTTTGCCCCAACCCGGTTGACCCTCAGTGCCGGGCCCACCCTCCCCTCGTCCCTCTAAACGAACCGCGGGCCCCGCTCTCCGCAGCCCGCGAGTCGTGGCGGCAGACGACGTCATGGGGCGACATGGTGGAGGACGAACCGCCCCGGCCACCGGGCCACGCCATCCAGATGCACGAGAAGCTGTCGTCCCCGTCGCGCAAGCGGTGGGTGTTCGTCCGAGGTCGCGAGCACGCTCGCTCCTTCCCTGGGTCAAACCGCTTCCGCTCCACAACGCGCACCCCCTTCCGTTCGCTCAACTCCTTTGACTTTGCCCGCAGCGGAAAGTCGGCAGAGCCGCCTTCGTTGTAACGCGTTGTGTGGTACGTTGTGTGGTGTGGCGCGCTGTGTGGTGTGCTGCGTGATGTGGTGTGCTGCGTGGTGTGTTGCGTGGTGCGTTGCGTGGTGCGTTGCGTGGTGTGTTGTGTGGTATGTTGCGTGGTGCGTTGTGTGGTACGTTGCGTGGTGCGTTGCGTGGTGCGTTGCGTCCTCTCAGGACGATTGCCGAGTCGAAGCGAAAGCACGAGGAGAAGCAGCTGAAGGCGCAGCAGATCCGGGAGAAACTGCGGGAGGAAAACTCGCTCAAGCTGCAGAAGCTCATGGAGAGGGTGAGTACCCCCCTTGCATGATGATGATGTTAATGAGCATCATCTTCATCACAATGTTCATCTTCAATCATCAGCAACATCATCATCGTCACTCATCATCATCCATACAACCTCCAGCAATCACACCACAGCCAAACGCAGACCCCACTATCCCCAGCAGCACCATCATCACCATCATCATCATGTTCACAGCATGACTTCGACTTGACTTTTGGCGATAAACTAACAGCCAAAGAGCGAAACCCAGCCATCATTTATTTTAAGTTTTCAGATTTTTTTTTTGTTTTCCTCTGGTTTCGGGTTTTCGCGGTGCGCGAGGGCCCGTTTATTTCCACGTCTGACACCTGAGCGGGCGCCGAGGGTGTACGTTACCCCGCGGGGTCAAGCGGGTAGAGCGGGCGGTTTTTAAACAGATGACGGCGCACGATACGGGGCCGGGAAAACAAGCAACAATTTTAAATAACGGGGCCCTCTCGAATCGCACGAAGAAAGGCACCTTTCATATATTATTCTCCGCACTAAGCCCAGCCGGCTGGAGCTACGCGGTCGCTCTACCCCCACTCGCTCATGTCACCCCCCCCCGCCTCGCTCTTTCGCTCGCCTCCTCGTGCGCGCTTGCGCTTCTAATCGCCACCGCATCCGCCCAGGATCACTTGCCATTACCTGGAGAAAATCCTTCGTCGGCCGTAAAAAGGTTTGGGCTTAACTCACTCCCTGAGCGAGCTAATTACAATGCAGCGCTGTCGATTGACCGCCCTCCCCACTCTTCGTTGGTCGGGGGACACAGGAAGATGAGATCATGAACTCGTGGGTCGGTGGGTGAGAGGGTGGAAGGTGTGCTGGCTGGTGGGTAGGTAGGGGGGACGGACGGACAAGACTACGTGGACGGAACAACATGGACTGGTGGATGGACGCACGCACGAACGGACGATTGGTTTGTAGGGATGGGCGGGACGAGTCTCGTGGTTGGGAAAGATGCTGACTGGCGGAAGGACTTAGAAGCGAACGCGTGGGCATGATGCGTGGACAGACAAGATGGACTCGCGTACAGATGGGTGGACAAACAAACAGGTGGACAAGAGGCGTCGGCAAGATGGATGACCATGTAAGACAGAAGGAGAGGCAGATGGACGCAATGGATTCATGTCATACATGGACAGGCAGATAGACAGATAGACTTATGGACAGGTAGACAAATATAACAATGTATCAGATGCGTGAACAGGGACAAAAATTCAGGTTGGGTGAACTGGCAGATGGACAAACAGACAAAATTGATTCGACAAGCATGGTGCCTGGATTGGTTGACTTATAAATGGCTGAACAAGGTACACAGCAGGGGAAAATGTACGGAGTCACAAGACACGGATAAAACACACGAGATGGGCAGACAAGATATCTATCCATAAATGAGAAATACAGAAAGGTGACAGAGACAGACTGTTATGGATTGACGGACAAGAAGGACAGACAATGAATGGACAAGATGAATGGGCCGAACAATGGAGAAAGGGTGGCGAGTTAAATTAGCCTCTGCTGACCTCGTGGTCATCCTGGTCAGCAACCTCAACAGGAGTGTAACCTGCGCTGAGCAGCGGCAAGCGCCGGCGGGGGAGGGGTGGTGTCAGAGGCGGCCTCAGGTCAAAGGTTCACTTCCCGGTCAAACTTGCAATCCCTTAGCAGTCTGGCACAGCCCAGCTCGCAGTCTCCCTCCCCGTCTATCTCTCTCCATCTCTCTCGCACTCACCACACAGCCCGCTGCCCCCACCGCCAACACCACCGCCGCCACCACCACCACCCACCGTGCCCATTCATTTCAGGACAATTGTCTGGTGTATTGCTGCAGGCTCGGGAGCCTTGCACCGTGTCCTGCTCTAAGCTCCAGGCCAAAACGCTACTCCCCGGCGCTCGGATTACGTGTTTGTGCTGCGATTTTTTTTTTTCTCACAAGAAATTGCCTCGTATTCCTCCACCGCCCACACGCCCCACCGCGTCACACCCCCCCCCTCCACCCCAAGTCCTACGCCTCCTGTCAAAATAATAAAAATATATCAGGCACAGCCCTGCAATTACTTGCTCAGGCCCCTGCAGTTGGAAGGGCCCCCACTAGGGGGAGCTCTAGAGAGCCACTCCATGTGGGGTATTTTGACCTTGAATTTCGATTTAAAGCTTTCGTGATGTCAGGGATTCATCTTCTTGGTTCTTTCGGTAAAGTCACGTAGAATGGAAATAAAAAAATAATAAAAATAAAACATAATAAAATAATATAATACCTTCTCTACCACGCTCGCCAGATGTTTTAGGAAGAGGTGGGAGTAACGGCGCTTTCAGCCCACCCCGCACGCGACGTGACGATCGATGATTTTTGTTTTTGTGCCTCCGCCGCAGGTGAAGGAGGTGAGGAAGTGGAAGGAGGAGCTTCTGGAGCAGAAGCGGAGGATCATGGAAGAGAAGCTGCTTCGAGCCGAGTACCAGCGGGAGCTGCAGCTCCAGGCCATCGTCAAGAAGGCGCAGGAGGAGGAGGCCAAGGTCAGAAGCGCCGCCCCCTCTTGCCCCCCCCCCCCCCGCCAAGACCTTTGCCCTCTGCTGCTTCCACACTGCCGCCCCTGTGTTGCGGTTCTTGACTTTTAACCTGCGACCTCACGACCTTTACCCGGTCACATCCCGTCCTTCACGATGTAGCTGCTAATTCTAGATTTGAAGCTTTCGTGACTGCAAGGATTCATACTCTTAGGTTTTTTTCGGTAAAGTCACGTGGGTAAAAAATGAAAATAAATAAAAATAATAATTAAAAATAATAATAGAAATAAAATAATAAATCACGACGTTTCGGAGGCAACACAAGTCTCCGTCTTCAGGTGAGACCGTCACAGCTGACTTTACTGTATGAAGTAGCTGCTAATTTACAAAAAAATGCCTTGACTTATGTGGAGAGAACCCTTTTGAACTGTTGAACTGGCCCTGCTGAGATCCTGGGTTTGAGTCGGGGTTTCGGCCGCCTAGTTCGCAGGTGTGGCGAGATGATCGGCTTTGCTTGATCACCATTGACTTCTACAAAATGCGCAATTTAATTTGGTTTAGCAATTCGTTTGGCTAAATTCTAGCTGTGAGAAAAAAGAAAAAATGTGTTTCGCTGCTGATTTTTATTGTTTAGCGAAGCTTTTGTTGCATAAGTTGAAAGTGGCGTTGTGGGTGCAATGTAATGCTCGAGTGTGGGCAGTGGGTGCCACACCTTCTGGGACCCGCGGATCTCCGCTCACCCTCGCAGACCGCCCCTGCACCAAACACACAGTGTCCCAAATTAAGACTACTCTTGAAATGTTGAATCGAGAAGCCGTGAAAATAATGAACTTGCCGTCTCAGCGAGTCGCGTTAATGAGACGGTCGACGCCGCTTGGTGTTTTGCGAAAGAAAATCATCAGTTCGAGGGAGCCACGTCTCAAGGCCTAGCGGACCACCAGCAGTGCAGAGTTTAAGATGTGTACGCTGTTTGTCAAAATTACCCATGACTTTAGCCGCCCGTGTAACGACTTGCCGTGTTACAGCGCCTTGAAAGTCATCGTGATTGTCGTAATTGATTTCAAGCTCGTAACATTACAGACGTACCTCCGGAAAATACATTGTGCTCACATGGTGTCATCGTTGGAGGTTGAACGACTCAATTATAACTTATCTTATAACTTATCCGGAGCACATATGTCAGGGCAGACCTTGGAGGTTGTCGCGTGCGATCTGGCGGAGGGGAGAACGCGTTGGCGAGGTGGTGGTGTTCGTGGTGGTGGTTTTGGTGGTGGTGGTACCACCAACGGCTTCCGCCACGATGACATCAAAGCCACGATGACATAGTGGATCTTGGAGTGAGGATGCAGAGAGTATCTGTGTTGGTGATGAATGATGAGTAAACAGATTGTGTGGAGGTCACATGGTTGAGCGGGGGTGGGGCAGAGGCGGGGGTGGTCGGGGGATGGGTGGAGCTGTTCTAAGGGCTAAAGACTCTCCATATCGCCATACAGGCTGTTGGGGCAAGTGCTGTTTGTGAGTGCCTATGAAAGTCGGCACGGCACGCACGAGGGGGTGGTGTGACCAGCACCACTGTGTCCGCCTTTGTCTTCCAAATGCCCGATGCTTGCACACCACACCGAGTGAAATTTCTTTAAGAGTCAACCTCGGGGGAGGTCCAACACTGGTTCAGATATTCATCACTGATATTCGCGATGGGGCAGACATCAAACTTTCTTTGCCAGGTTCATAACAGAGTGCACTACCGCTGCATCACCGCTCACCACATTAAGGGCCACACACACACGGGCGAGCGGGCGGGCGAGCGGGCGGGCGAGCGGGCGGGCGAGCGGGCGGGCGAGCGGGCGGGTGAGCGGGCGGGCGAGCGAGTGAAACTTGGCTTTTAAGCCAGGTCCTCACCCGCCCTCCCACCCCACTTGTGAGTGAGCATTAGCGGGCGAGCCACATTCAAGTGCTGCTTAATTTCTCGCTAATGACCGTCTCTCTTGGCCCGCATTCCTGCTCGGCTTTGCGCACATTACGCCGACCTCGCTTCCTCTCCCCTCCTCTCTCTCTCTCTCCGCCCCCTAAAACCCATCCAGCCTTTGTCCTCACCCCGTCGCAGCTCGTTAACTGTTGCGCACACGACGCGTCTCTCGTATTCTTAATCGTGGCCGATAATTGACGATGTGAAGCGGAAACGCCATTCGATGCCGAGACTGTTTACAAAGGGGGGAAAAAGTCTCATTGTCATCATCATCATCATCGTGGTCGTCAGAAGCATGCGTCATCGGCACCATCGGCAGCTGCAGGATATGCACTGTCATCAGCACGATCGTTGCCATTGTCGTCATCGGTGGCATCATCACCGTTGTTGAGTTCCAAGTGTGTTTTGTTTCATTTCGTAAGAACTCCAGAGACCAGAATAGTTTCATTTGCAAGAATGGCCGAAGGCATCAGTCTGCCAGTCGAGGAGCCACGACTGTGGTGCGTAATCCCAATTTGGAACCTGACACCGGCTTACAATGGGCCTTGCTCTTGTCATTGAGTTCTACTTTGACACCGCAGTAATAACCAGGGCGGCCACTGGATTCGAACTGTGAACCTCTGCAACGAGTGGTAAGCGCGCCACCTGCTGGGTCACGTCATCGTGGTCGTCATGACGAGGCTTGTTTTACTCCAACCGCGACTCACCAAGTTCGTCCTCACAAAGCCACACTGGCCTGCATGGTGAAGTATGGTCAAACGACTCTCTTGACCGACACGACGTGGGGAGGCCTTCATTCAGCGGTAGAAATAACAAAGGGCAGGTAATTATTATTCCCAAAATAGTAAAATCGGAAAGACTTGTGATAACATTTTGATTCATACTTAAGACAAAATGAAAAATCCACTGCCTTTTGTATTGAACGGAAACCTTTACGAGTAAACGTTCTGAAGGCAGCGCAAGGCATGCAGACTGGTGGGCATATTTGGACCGGGAAGAGACGATCACTTTTCCAAGCTCCACGTAATTCCCCTACGTGTGACGCGTAGAAGTTCGTCGGCCTTTGCCACCCAACCACCAACCCACCCAACCAACCACCAACCTATCCACCCAACCAACCACCAACCCACCCAACCACCAACCAACCACCCACCCAACCAACCAACCACCCATCCATCCATCCACCCACCCAACCACCAACCACCAACCAACCACCCACCCACCCAACCAACCAACCACCAACCTATCCACCCAACCAACCACCCACCCAACCAACCAACCACCCATCCATCCATCCACCCACCCACCCAACCACCAACCAACCACCCACCCACCCAACCAACCACCAACCTATCCACCCAACCAACCACCCACCCAACCAACCAACCACCCATCCATCCATCCACCCACCCAACCACCAACCAACCACCCAACCACCCATCCACCCACCCACCCAACCACCAACCAACCAATCACCCACCCACCCAACCACCCATCCACCCACCCACCCACCCAACCACCAACCAACCACCCACCCACCCAACCAACCAACCAACCACCAACCCACCCACCCATCCACCCACCCACCCAACCACCAACCAACCACCCACCCACCCAACCAACCAACCAACCACCAACACACCCACCCACCCAACCACCCATCCATCCACCCACCCAACCAAGCAACCACCAACCACCCACCTAACCACCCACCCAACCAACCAAGCAACCACCAACCCACCCACCAACCAACCACCCACCTAACCACCCACCTAACCACCCACCTAACCACCCATCCACCCACCCAACCACCAACCAACCACCAACCCACCCAACCACCCATCCATCCACCCACCCAACCACCCACCCAACCACCCACCCAACCACCAACCAACCACCCACCCACCCACCCAACCAACCACCAACCCACCCAACCACCCATCCATCCATCCATCCACCCACCCAACCACCAACCAACCACCCACCCACCCAACCAACCACCAACCTATCCACCCAACCAACCACCCACCCACCCAACCAACCAACCACCCATCCATCCATCCACCCACCCAACCACCAACCAACCACCCAACCATCCATCCACCCACCCACCCAACCACCAACCAACCAACCACCCACCCAACCACCCATCCACCCACCCACCCAACCACCAACCAACCACCCACCCACCCAACCAACCAACCACCAACCCACCCACCCACCCAACCACCCATCCATCCACCCACCCACCCAACCACCAACCAACCACCCACCCACCCACCCAACCAACCAACCAACCAACCACCAACACACCCACCCACCCAACCACCCATCCATCCACCCACCCAACCAAGCAACCACCAACCACCCACCTAACCACCCACCCACCCAACCAACCAAGCAACCACCAACCCACCCACCAACCAACCACCCACCCACCTAACCACCCACCTAACCACCCACCCACCCAACCACCAACCAACCACCCACCCAACCAACCAACCAACCAACCACCAACCCACCCAACCACCCATCCACCCACCCAACCACCCACCCAACCACCCACCCAACCACCAACCAACCACCCACCCACCCAACCAACCACCAACCACCCACCCACCCAACCACCAACCAACCACCCACCCAACCAACCAACCAACCACCAACCCACCCAACCACCCATCCACCCACCCAACCACCCACCCAACCACCCACCCAACCACCAACCAACCACTCACCCACCCACACAACCACCAACCACCCACCCACCCAACCACCAACCAAGTAACCACCCACCCACCCATCCACTCAACCAACCGCCCAACCAACCAACCACCCCAACCCGCCCGCCTTAGGTTGTTGTGAGAAAAAGAGAAATGCTTGTGGGCGTCAGCGCCGTGTGGCTCGTCAGCGATCCCTCTCCCCTAATCCCGCTAAATGTCCCGAGAGCCGCGCGGCGGTTCACGCGCAGGATTCCGTGTGACGGGCCGCTCAGGGGGGGATTACCCCGGTGCCACGCGTTCGCACGACCACCCCCCCCACCCCCCCATCCCCCCACCTCCCCACCTCTCTCTGTCGGGGAGATGAGGTGGATGGGAGGAAAAGTAAAAATACTCTGCTCCGTCGACCCCCCCACCACCCCCACGCTCCCCAGCAGCGCCACCCCGCACAGCGCTCCCAGTAGCGGCGTCACGTTTTATCGCCTAGCGGCAGAACCGGGCTCGCGATACAATGAGTCGATTTGCTTTATCTGACGTGGTGGCGGTGAGTGTACACGGACACGATGATATTATCGTCGTCGTCAACAGCCACCATCTAGTCTACTGCTGGATGAAGGCCTCCTTGAACCGTCGCCTTGTCTCACGTCCTGCAATCTTGACAACAATCCGTCTAGCGCCTGCACAAGAGCTGATTCCGTGGCTCCATCTCCTGCGGTAGGCGCCCTCTCGGGTGTGGTTCGATGAGTGTCTCGCCGATGCGGCCGTCCCCCCCCCCCCCAGCGACACGTCCTGCCCAAGCCCTCACTCCTCGAAGCAGCCCTCAACTATTCGCTCCGGAACGTGTGGTTAGTGATGCTATCATACGCCGACGCGTAGACGTCAAAGAACGTGAGAGAACGACCCTCCCCACTTGACGAACAACAACCAGTGAGTGAGCCACCTCTGATCTTAACGCCCACCCCTCCTGTCCATTAGCTCGGTAATTCTTTCTCCCCCACGCGATGCTGATGGCAGAACCGCCAACAGGCGCATCCCTCGGCACAAAGGAGCGCCGGGACGCCCTAATGACGCCCACGGCAGCGACCGCCCTGCTTTTAAAACGACGGTCCCACCGAAGCAGCGGTGGTGGTGGTGCTGGTGATGGTGGGGTGGTGGTGGTGTTGGTTGCAGATGATGTTGGTGGTGGAGATGGTAGTGGTGAGGCGGTGGTGGTGTTGGGTGTTGGCGGTGTTGGTGGTGGGGATGGCGGTGGTGGTGATGTTGGGTGTAGGCAGTGTTGGTGGTGGTGTTGTGTAGAGGCGGTGTTGATGGCGGTGCTGATTCTGGGGACGGCGGTTGTGACCATTTGGGTGGTGTTGGTCGCGGGGCCGGTGGTGGTGGCGGTGCAGGTGGCTTGGGCTGAGATGCAGCACAGCAAGGCCACCTACACTGCAGAAGGCACATTGTCTCGTACATGGTTTAGAAACTGATGTCCACTCGCACTATCAATACCAACCCCCACGCAACAGAATAACCTTCTCTGCGCCTCTCATCGTCATGGCTTCGAGCCGACAGCCAGGGAGCCGGATTGTAAGTTCGTTGTTTTTCTTAGCTCCCTCACTTGTCTTGTCGTCTCCTATCTCCCATCATTATTGGTTTATGTTTTTGTGTTCTTCGTTTTGTGGTGGAGAGCGGGATTAGACACAGTGGGGGGCGGTGGGCGTGTGAGTCAACGTGCTTTGCTTAATGTGAGCCGCCTCCTGCTCCACAGTACAGTACAACTCCTTACCCGGCAAGGCGCCCTCGCCGATCTCGCGTTGCCACGTCTCTCCGTGACGCGAAAAACCCTCGCGGTGCCACCGCCACTTACACCACCACCATAGTCACAACCACCATAGCTGCCACCACCACTGCCACCGACCACCACCGCCACTGCCAACACAGCCACCACCACCGCCGTCCTACCTTGCCGATCCCGTCACCTCCCAGCCCTGGAGTCCCACCGCCAACCTTTGACCTGCGCTTCCACTTGCTTGACCCCTGCTGCCCCGACTTGTTGTGGGACGCGGGGCCCAGCTAACGATTGCGACGGCTTGTATTTATTTACTCACATGCCAGTGGGGCCCGGGGCTGCCCGTCCGCCTGTCGTTAATGAATGTACGTGAATGTAACAACGATGTTATTTCAAAAAATATATATCGATGTAAATATATTTTTGTCAATCGTGCTCCGGTCGCCATTGTGCTTCTGCTCCTCACACGAGCTCTGTTAGCGAGTACCTATTAAGGATGGAACTGGAGGGCGGGTGAGGACCTGACACCATACAAAGACAAAGATCCCCCGTCGGCTAAACAGACTGTTGGGGCAAGTGCCGTTAGCGAACAGCACCTGTGAAGGCCGGCACGGCACACGAGGGCGTGGGTGGCCAGCACCACGCCTGACCGCCATTGTCTCCCCAGTGGCGATGTTTACACACGGCACCAGGTACTCATTTGAGTCTGAGTCGACCTAGGGGAAGCCCAGAACCAGTTCAGATATTCGTCACTGGTGTTGGCCGTGAGCGGGCATCGTACTCGGGTCGCCGGGTTCGTAGGGCAGTGCGCTAACCACTACACGACCACTCCCCACACCTGACACCATACAGAACACACGCGCGCACACGCACGCACATGCACGCACACGCACAAACGCAGACGGCCTCACCTTTCCCATCGTGTTTTGTTTACACTCGACTCAATGTTTGGGCTTAAGCCTGGGATGCAAAAATAGTCGGGTTGCTTGTGGGTGTGGGGAAACAATGGGGGCCTGTGGGTGGCATGGATCAAACTTTAAGGTGGGCTACGCCTGAGAGGGTATTGTGCCAGGATAGTTGCGTGCCACTCATTGGGGCTCATGTCTTATCGGCTTGCCTTGATGCTGTCGTGTGAGCGTGCGCGCGCGTTCTTCCTTGTATGGGAGTGGTCGTGCTTAGCGCTCTGCGCCGTGAACCCAGCCTCCCGAGTTAGACTCCCGGCCACAGCTATAAGACGAGCGCTAATTATCTGTTCCGGTCCTGGGCCTCCTAGACCATCTTTCGCCTTCACTGAATACCGGGGTAGCGATGTGTGAACAGTCAATCCTGGACATGCGTAGGCAGCCAGGCATTGGCGCTGGCCAGGCCACCCCCTTCCTTGCCTTGTGTGCTGGTGCTGTCCTGAATGTAGCTCCTTTCTTGCAGCACTTTCCCCAAAAGTCTCTATGGCTCTATGGTGGAGGGGGGGATCTTTAGTGCGTTGCCTACCAAAAATGTAACAAACAAACAAAAACCCAGCAACGGTTAACAAAAGTCTACGTCAATTTCAAAAGACGAGTCTGCGGCAAGCATTTTTTTCTGCCACAAAAAAAACGAAGGTTTCGCTTTTCCTAGATTCGTTTCAGGAGCGTCGTAGAAGAAACCAATCCCCCAAAATGACATTTGTGTCCCGGCGCTACTGCCTTGGCACCTGTGCGGTTCCTCGACATTGATAAACATCAAGGATGTTTCTTTGTGCGTACTTGTGCCTGCCAGCATGTGGGGAGCGGTGGTGTAGCGGTTAGCGCCCTGCGCTATGAACCCGGCGACCCGAGGTTCGATTCCCGCTCAGGGCCAACGCCAGTGACGATTATCTGAACCGGTCCTGGGCCTCCCCTTGGTCGACTCAGCCTCAAATGAGTAGCTAATGCGGTGTGTAAACATCGCCACTGGGGACACAAAGGTGGTCAGGCATGGTGCTGGCCACCCACCCCCTCGTGTGCCGTGCCTGCATTTTTATTCGTGTGTATGTGTTCAAAGGCGTGTATTTCTGTGCGTGGGTTTGTGCGTGTTTACATTTTTGTTTGTGCGTGCACATAGGAATTCTTGTGCGCGTGAATAGCAGTGTGCGTGTGTGAGTGAGGGTGCACGTGAATAGGAGTGTGTGTGTGTGTAAATGTGCACGCGAATATGGGTTTGTGTGCGTGTGAGTGTGCATGCAAATAGGAGCGTGTGTGTGTGAGTGCGTGTGAATAGGAGTCTGTGTGTAAATGTGCACGCGAATATGAGAGTGTGTGTATGCACGCCCATATAAGTGTGTGTCTGTGTGTGCACGTGAATAGGACTGTGTGCATGTGTATGCGCGAAAAGCAGTGTGTGCGTGTATGAGTGTGCACACGAATAGGAGTGTGTGCGTGTTTGAGTGTCCTCGCGAATAGGAGTGTGTGTGTGTGCGAATAGGAGTGTGTGTGTGTGTGTGCGAGTGTGCGGCTCAAGCCTTTGTGTGTGTGGGTTTTTTTTGCCTGTAAGTGGGAAGGCGGAGTTGGCTCTTCCGTAATTGTTTATATTACCTGCCCTGATCCACCAGGTAACGCCTTCCCTGCCGCAATTATAGGATCTTGTGCCGGCTCCGAAACCGGCAAAGTGGTGGTGTCTGTTTCCCGAGCCGAGGGGACACCCACCGCTTTCTGCCGTACCGGCCCGCAGTCCGGGGTTTGCATTCACTGGAGGTTGGCTTTCATTTAAATGCACAATGACGACAACGACAACAATGACAACAACAACAACAACAAGGCGCTTCTGCCGAAGAGCAGGGGGTGTCTCTGGGGTCAGAGCAGCGAGCCGGCGCCGCTGTGATTCTGGGCCGGAATCTGGGTTTCGCCCGCCTGCTCGACCGTGATTTTATACTTTTTTATTATTTTTAAGGCCACGGTGTCGTTGACGAACGTGTTGAGTTTTATGTTATTTGTGCTTGAGCAGCAGCATGATGGATACATTTTGCGATCCAACCGGGTTCTCCGGTGCAGCGAGCTAATGGTCTCTGTCTCGCCGTTTACTTTGTAAATAAAATTTGAATTCCCATCACACTACGTTTGTTTTGTGCAATTAATTTAGCAGAATTCCAGGGCTGTGATTGAATTGCCGTGTGGACATTTCCCCTTGGCGTGATGAAAATGATCACTTGAAGGGATCTCGGAAAGGAGATTGGCGAAGTCTTCTTCTGCGGGCCGTTCTCTAACGCGGCGATAATGCACCGCTTCTTCATAATCGAGGTTTTTAGGTGAGATCGCGTAAATATCAATGTGTCGTTAAACCCACCACCACCCGACGCAGCCAATTAGTAAGGTTGGCTGTGTCAACCTTACTAATTGATCTAAACCAAAAACCTCTTTCATGGATAATATTAGTCGCGAAATTCTACTCGGTGTTACACTAACGGATTCTTCGTCGTGTCACGTGAAATTGAAAAACATATTTAAAAAAGAAAAACATGTCATTTCGCTATTCCGCTTACGTTGCACGTGTGATGTCGGAGCGCACGGATGCTACTTGCCGAAAGAGACCCGCGTCTCCTCATCAGAGAATGTCCCTGGGACATGACCACCATTGACCAACGTAATGCGCGCCTCCTGTTACTGAGCTCGCCCAACGCTCGAGCTTACGTTACGAATTAAGTCGCACGCTCACAACCGTTGCCGATCGCCCCGACGCGCGCATTCATATAAAGGGGCAGCACTCGGAGATTTCGGCTAGGGGCTTTAATTAATCGAAAGAAAAATAAACCTCTCAGATTTTTTTTTTTTGCTGTCATTGTTAACTGGGCTGAGACCGCAGGGCCCCCTGGGGCCCATGCCGTCCTCTTGGCGAGGGGCTGTCACGGACGCTGAACGTCGCGTCCCTACCACATTACGACGAACCCACAACACACTTAACGGCCATTATCATCATTGCCCGGTGTGGTGTGCCGTCCTCGGTTAAGCGAAAGTAAATTCGCGAAATTGTTTTTGTTGTCAAGAGTGGGGGTCGTCCCCCTGAACAGGACGATCTTGAAACAAATATGTCCGAGACTCCATTAGGATCCCTTGTAAATACATAAATAAAGGTGACAACTATTTCTTTTTTTTTTTATACCAGGTAGAGTTCACGGAGCTGTGTAGCTCTTTTTCAGAAGCGATCTGGCCACAAATGATGGCTAAAAGAAGTGGCTTACGTGGAAATTTGTTAGCCAGATACTCTCAAACGCATGCTTCTTAATGTGGAGGGATGAACCAAAGGACCCGCGGGAAAATCCACGCGACCACGGGGAGAGCACGCAAACTCCAAATATACAGGCGTCAGGGTGGGGATCGAACCCACGATCTCTTGTATACCAGGCGAGGTAGTTAACATCTCGCCACCGTGGCGCCCGTATATAATGCAACTGCTGTTTGTGGGGCCCCTGCTGGGTGAAGGCCTCCCCACGCCACGTCGCCCGCGGGGGTTGTGGACCACGCTTGCTCAGTGCTGGGATGACGTCAGATTGGCTAGGATGTCCGCGCGCCACCGATTGCAGCCGTGGCTGGGAATCGAACTCCGGTTTCCCCGTGTTCGCGTTGCAAATGAACTCTGCTTTTCCTGGTTCGCCGCGTGGTTCGCGAACCGCCTTGCCAACCACCGATTCGCGTGCTGCGAATTGTAATGATTTATAGAATCGCTTGGTGGGGGGGGGGAAGGGGTGGGTGGGAGGGAGGGGTGAATAGTCACGTGTTCAGAATCTCAGGTACGCGCCCGTCCACCGTAAAAAAGTCGGTTGGCAAAAATAACACAAATTGTTTTCCTAAGAGATGGCAGCGAGCGGCTCGCGAAGACGTGCACCCTCCCTCCTTCAGCTTGTTTATTATCACAGGGGATAAGGAGGAGAGCAGGCTCAGATTAAGCCAAGGAATGTGACTCGCTCTCTCTCCCCGGCACTATTTGCCTCCGAGCTTACATCTTGCCCGACTGGCAAACAAACGCCACCCACACCGACGACACCGCAACCCCCATTGTGGCCGCTGCCAGCCCCATTCTGCGTGAGCTGGCGCTGACCCGAGCTTCGGTGCCGTGTTTTGAGGCGGTTCACATTGTTTCCGTCTTGACGAGGGGCGGCGGGGGCGGCGGCGGCGGCGGCGATGGCGTTGGTGGAGGTGGCGGTGTCAGCCCCAAAAAAAAAATTTCCGGTGAATATTTACCGTCCCCGCGATGGGTTTGGCTGCAGGTCACACCGTCACTCGGGGCTAAGAGAGCACTCAGCGCGTGCCTCCTCAGGGGCAGCTCAGCCTTAAATGGCCGCCTTTGCAAGGACCACACGTCGGTCAGCGTGGACACGGGTGGTTGGCTTCCTTTAGATCAACTCAGCGCGGCTCGCCAGGTCGTGTTTTTTCCACTGCAGAAACCGAGCTGTGCCGCTGACGTAATGCGGAAGGAGCGAGCCCGAGACGCGTCTCCGTGACGCGGTGACGGCCGTGCTTGAGTCGTTCTGACTGACATCGCGTGCAATGAACGCGTCGTGAGCCCCTCGCCCTGGCCCTGTTTTGCCCCCAAGCCAGATTCGGATGTCTTCTTGCGAGGTCCTGGATTGCCACGGCAAATGGCGAGCAGAAAGACAGCCGCACGGCACGGCTCGGATGTTCAGTGGAAAAGGTGTATTCGTGTTAAGAGAGGATTACCACTAGGTCAACTCAGTCAAAAACGCAACCATTAAAAATGTCTGTGTGTGTGCAGAACGTATAGGGTCTCATTCACAATATGTCCAGTGAGTCGTGTCTGTAGGAGTTATTTATAATTTATTTATGTTTAATATACTACGTATGAAATTGGTTCACGTGATCTACGATGCCACTGGAGGTCGCTACATTCGCCACTATTGAAAACAAAACCAATCGACAACTCATGAAATTGCTGCCAGGTAATCGGGTACTGGCGGACGAGAGGGATATTTTCGAACCCATTCACGTCACCGCAAGGTCGTGTTCACACTCGGTCAATACGCACGTCGCGTATTTTGCGTTGTTAACCGGGGCGGGGGGGGGAGCGGGGCCGTCCTTGTCTCACCGTGTTCCGGCGCGCGTGCGCAGGTTAACGAGATCGCCTTCATCAACACGCTGGAGGCTCAGAACCGCCGGCACGACGCTCTCTGCAAGCTCAAGGAGTACGAAGTTCGGCTCAACGAGCTTCGCGACGAGCGGCACCGCCGGCAGGAGGAGAAGCAGGCGCGCGACGAGGCCGTGCAGGTGGGGCGCTGCACCACGGACCCACGCGGGCCCGGCGGGGCCTCCCGTGGCCTCCCCGCGAGGCCCTCGCCGGACAAAACCTCGCTCCAGTCAAATCGCCCCGCCTCGTCGCATTGCTAGAGCCGGGCTTTTTTCTGCTTCTAGGCGATATAAGCCTCCCCGAACCGTCACCATATCGCACGGTCTTGTGATCCAACGGTTCATCCGGATCCATCTCCGGGGAGGATCTACCGTCGGGCGT
Organism: Lampetra planeri; assembly: GCF_965212315.1. Lineage (NCBI taxonomy): Eukaryota > Metazoa > Chordata > Hyperoartia > Petromyzontiformes > Petromyzontidae > Lampetra > Lampetra planeri. The sequence continues at coordinate 7,323,828 of NC_136159.1, forward strand.
CTTTCCATCCTTGGCTGCCGCTCTGTCCTTAGTCTCGGCCTCTAGCAATATTTTCTTCTCTCGACGAGTCGATGGTAACCTCAGGTCCCCCCCGCCACCCTGTTCAACCCTGCGCGCGTGTGTCCATTCGCGCGTGTCTCAGCACGTATGTTTCACATGTCTTGCGGCAAGTTGCTAAGCGCAGGGAGCTGCCGCATTGGAGCACAGGTGGTGCATTGGCCGGTCAACCCAGCACCTGGGTGTGTCCAGTGACATTCTACCGGAGCGAACCTCCGATGTTTCACGTGGCCTTACGGCGCACCTAGCCTGGCACAGCCGCCTTTGCCACGTCGCGTCGGCCCGCCGTAGCCGCCGTTGCCGCCGTTGCGAGAGCGGTGCGTTTCCTCGGCGTGCGCGTCGTCGCTGCAGGAGCGCAAGCGGGCGCTGGAGGCGGAGCGGCTGGCGCGCGTGGAGGAGCTGCTGCTGAAGCGGCGGGAGCAGCAAGCGCGCATCGAGCAGCAGCGGCAGGAGAAGGAGCGGGCGCGCGAGGACGCGGCGAGAGAGAGAGCCAGGTGGGTGCGGCGATGTCACCACGCTCCGCGGAGGATCGACAGAGGCTCGGGGGACCCGCGCGTCGGCTCACTCGCCCAGATATCCACTCGACGAACCCACTCGCCCATTCATTCGCCCACTCGTACGTTCGCTCATTCACCTGTACGTGTTTTGGCTCATTCGCTCTCTCACACACTCAACCACTGAGATGCCCACCCAACTCGGCAGCCATCGACTCGCTCACACGGCAATCTATTTGCTCGCCGACTGGCTCGCCGACTGACTCGCGCAGAAACCCACGATCTCGGCAGGCCACGGAGTAACAGGAGACCACCATTGGAGCCTCCTTTGCCAGTAGCAAAATATGATAATTGGTTTCTTACCCTTTTATCTGGTAACAAAACTGACACCTTTTTTTAACAAGGAGTCATGTTTGCATTGACCACAATACCCGCGGTCGGAATTCAAACAAAAAACACAACTCTGATCATGTATGCACTGTCCTTGAAATTGATTGGTCCACACCCGAGACAGCTTTTCTTAGAGCCTAGTCTCACAAGGTGTTGGACCAGATGACGCCAAAAGGCGCACAACTCCAAAGACAATGCACCATCAGAGTATGAGAGCTCGGGGTAAGCATTTACACCATTCCGACCGCAGGTATTGTGGTCAATGCAAACATGACTCCTTGTAAGAAAAGGTGTCAGTTTTGTAGCCAGATTAAAGGTTGAAAAAGCAATTATCATAACAGGAGACCGTGAATGTGATTGACGTGCCCCGTTGGAGGCTGCCGCTGTCCCCGCGTTGCTCTGCAAGTGACCGCGACGCGCACGCGTACGTCCGCAGGGATCGCGAGGAGAGGCTAGCAGCTCTCAACGCTGCACAGCAGGAGGCCATGGAGGAGCTGCAGAAGAAGATCCAGCTGAAGGTATTTTTTTCGAATCCCAGTTTCGCGAAACGGTCAACCAAATTGTAATAGCATCTTCAATTGGCTCGATTTGGCATGAGACATCATCACCGTCGCGCCCCTGCTGCAGGAGCGAGTGAGCGCGCTCGTGATCTTTTGCCGACTTTTCCACCCCCCCCCGTGTCCACCCCCAGCACGACGAGAGCGTGCGGCGCCACATGGAGCAGATGGAGCAGCGCAAGGAGAAGGCGGCGGAGCTGAGCAGCGGGCGGCACGCCGCCGTCGACGTCCCGCCCAAGCTGACGCCCTACGAGCGCAAGAAGCAGTGCACGCTGTGCAGCGTCTGGGTCAGTGTGCGACGCTCGTCCACCCCGTGTCTCACCGCACGGTCCGCCAGCCTTGTGCGTGCGGCGACCAAGTTTAAGAGAAGGGGGCACGCAAATGCTCAGGGAGGCCACGACACGGTCGGTGCCAAGCGAGCGATGGACAAATGTGAAATGCTGAACGGAATGACGGGGGGGCAGAGCTGTCGGCTATGGGGGCTCAGCCCCCTACAGCCGCTCCCATGCTGCACGGCTTCCACCCTCTACCCCCCTCTCGCTCGCCCCACCAACCTCACCCCCCACCCGTTTCTCACCTTACCAACCTCACCCCCCCTTGCGTGCGTCTCTCACCCCACCAACCCCGCCCCCCCGCGTCTCTCACCCCACCAACCTCACCCTCCACCATTTCTCACCCCACCAACCTCACCAGCCCGTCTCTCACCCCACCAACCCCCCCCCCTACCGTTTCTCACCCCACCAACCCCCCCGCTGTCTCACCCCACCAACCTCACCCCCTCCCCCGCGTCTCTCACCCCCCCCCACCCGATTCTCACCCCACCAATCCCCCCCCCCGCCGCGTCTCTCACCCCACCAACCTCACCCCCACCATCTCTCACCCCACCAACCCCCCCCCCTCTTACCGCACCAACCTCACCAGCCCGTCTCTCACCCCACAAACCTCTCCGCGTGTCCTGCCCCGTGTGCGGTGTCCGGTGAGGTCTGTGGCACCGCCCGCCGTGCCGCGGCTGGACCGCGCCACGTGTGCGGAGAGGGACGCCAGCGACCGCTGTGGGTTTTTTATGGAGGTCGGTGAATGAGAGTGTGCGACCCCTGGCTTGTGGTGGTTCGGATTGGGGTGGGGGGGCTGGGGATTGTTGATGAACCTGACCATAGTCCACTCCCTTCGAGGTCTCTTCACTTTCACGGGACTCTCAAAGTGATCACGGCTCACTGCCGGAGAGATCTATTGAAGCGGTTTACATTTGGTCTCGGTGAGCGACCCACTCGTCAATGCGACCTCATAGAAGTTCACCCTCATAGAAGTCTGTCCGTTAAGGCGACCGTCAGTTTCATTGATGTGATGTTAATGCCTAATTGTGTGTGTGTGTAAACGCGTACGCGCGTGCGCATGCTTTGTTTATGTTTTGTTGATTGTGTTTGCGTGCGCGCTCCGTGTTAACGCGCGCGCGTGCACGTATACTCATGTATTTGCGTGTGCACGGTGCGTGTGTCCGTTGTGCCGCCCCCCCCCCCCCACCACTTAGATTTTGTCGGAGGTGTACCTGTACAGCCACATCCGGGGTAAACGGCACGCGCAGGCCGTGCGCGAGCACAGCAGCATCACGGGCCGCGAGCTCTCCGACGAGGAAGTGGTGAGCATGCGCGTGTGTGCGCGTGTGTCCGTGCCACCCTTCACCGCCCTCATCTCCTCTCTCTCACAGCCACGTGGGAGGAAGGCTGCACGATTCACGGTGCAAGATAGCCAGAACCACCGGATTCCCACGGTAGCCTTTACCGGGCCAAGCCAGCACTGCCCGGGCCGCTCGGCGTATGGCTAACTTTTTTTAGTGAGCCAAACAAAGACAAAAATCCCCCGTGTAGCCTTTAAAGGACGGTTGGGGCAAGTGCTGTCAGCGAGCATCTGTGAAGGCCGGCACGGCACACGGCGGGGGTGGGTGGCCAGCACCACCCCAAGCCGCCTTTGTCGCCCCAGTGACGATGTTTACGCACCGAGCGACACCCACGCAGAAATTGAGTCGCTTCTCATGTGGTTCTCAAGTGTTCACACTGTATTACACTGTGAACCTCGTGTTCTGGGTGGGGGGGGGTTCCCGGCCGACAAAGCACATGGGTGGTGGGTTTTGGTGGGTTGTCACACGGAGGCGACTGTCTCTCGCCATGAGAATGTGGAATTTCAACCACTGGCTTTAGGGCCACCAACGGAGATGAGCACTGCTAGAGTTGCATTGCAGTTGTTATTGGCGCCAGGAAACTTCAGACGTTCCGTCGGGAACTCGGGCAGCCGAAGAGTTCGCCGCCGGGCTTGGGTAGATAGCTTCACAGAACTTCTTCCGAGGTCACTTCAGTAAGACCTCTTTATCCACCCTCGGGGTACACCTTTTTTATATTCCCTACTTAACCTTAAGCAAGGAGATGCTTTTGTCTTGAAGATGCTTCACAAAATCTCAGCACCCCTGTGAGCACCCGGGAGATGCACAGTCGGCGCAGACTGCCAGCGATGATTCTCGGGTGAGAATCTTTGAAGCTGACAAAAGGGAATGGAGCAACGGGTGGACACAGCGCACAAAGACGCAGGGAGAGATGCAAGCTCGGGGCCTAGTAATGAGAGCCAAAAACAAGAGACGTCATATACTCTTTGGTTCTTTCGGTAAAGTCCCGTAGGTATAGAATAAAATAAATCACGACGTTTCGGGCGCAACACGAGCGTCCATCACGTCGTGATTTATTTTATTTTCTATCCACGTGACTTTCCCAAAAGAACCAAAGAGTGTGGATTCCTGCAGTCACGAAAGCTTCACATCAAGATTAGACGTCGTATTGACGACGAGCGAAAGCCGTGGCTTGTAAGGGAAGACGGCCGACGGGACGGAGCGGCAGCAAAAGGAGAGAACGGCATCCCAAGAGGGCGACCCCTGTGGAGGAGGAGGCGGAGGCCGTGCAGCGATGAGGCGAGCGCATCTTCCTGTGCAGGAGTGAGATGGACGGTGGCAGCACCGCACCGTGAGGAATTATATTATTTTTATCGCAAACAGTCCCCCGGGTTGCGAAAGGACCCGACTCACGGAAATCCGACCTCACGGAAATGCTCCCCACAAATCGTGTTCAGAAAATTCGATGCGCGGAAATGTTTGCGTTAGTTTACGTGAGCGCCAGGTAGTGCAGCTGCGGCGAGGTTGCGGATGAACAGCGTGGAAAGAGGGGGTGAGGCGGGGCAGCCTTATGCCTCACTTGAGCTTCACGAGGATTAAGGCAAAATGGAATTCACCTTGATTTTGGGGGGGGAAATTTGGGATTGTTCTCGGTAAACCCGGGAACTGTCCGTATTTTACTTTGCCAGGTAAGGCTTCGCCGACTTGTATCGCTCTTCGTCAGAAGCGACCTGCCCACCGCAAATGAGAGCTCAACAAAGCGGCCTGTCGCGTTGGAAATGTATAACAGCCAAATACTCGAAACGCCTGTTGCTTCTGAATGGCGACAGGGCGTGGGGAGGCTCTCGCCCAGCAGTGGATAGACGATGCTTGCTGCTGATGATGATGATGAAAAGCAGCGACGACGCAGCGGGAGAGCAATGGGAGATTACAGGACGCACAGAAACACGGCAACTCGGCCCAAACTCCCACCCCCCTCCCCCCATTTGTCTTCCTTCCCTCCCTCCCCACCGCCCCCCACCGCCCCAATGGCCCCCCACCCCCCACCGCCACACGGATTGGCCACCGGTGGCAGAATAATGAAGCAGAAAATGCGGCCTCAATGGGGCTTTGTTAGTGCTGTCATGTATGGCTGCAGTGTAATTGACAGACGGGGTGGGCTCCGCGTGGCTCGCGGACAGCACGCACCATGCCTTCGCCTGCACTTGGACGCCCGCGCGTGTGTGTGTGTGTGTTTGCGCATGCCTGCGTGTGTGTGTGTGTGTTTGCGTGTGTTTGCGCGTGCCCGCGCGTGTGTGTGTGTGTTTGGTTGTGTCTGTAGGGAGCGGTAGTGTCGCGGTTAGCGCGCTGGGCTACGAACCCGGCGACCCGAGTTCGATTCTCGCTCACGGCCAACACCGGTGACGATTATTTGAACCTGTCTCTGGGCCTCCCCTAGGTCGACTCAGCCTCAAATGAGTACCTGCTGCGGTGTGTAAAATATCGCCACTAGGGAGACAAAGGCGGCCGGGTGTAGTGTTGACCACCCACCCCCTCGTGTGCCGTTCCAGCCCTCATAGGTGTTCGTTAACAGCACTTGCCCCAACAGTCTGTGTTGGCTATACGGGGGATCTTTGTCTTTTTGAGTGAGTGAGTGTGAGTGAACGTGAGTGTGTATGCACGCGAGTGAAGATGTGTGTATGTGCTTGTACATGCCCGAGTGTGGATTGTGATTGTGTGTGTGTGTGCGTGCGAGTGCATCTACGAGTGAATACGTGTGCCTGTCATGTGTGCGAGGGATGGTTTTTGTGCGCGCGGGTGCGTGAACGTGCAAGCGAGCGCGTGTAACGAGATGACTGTGAGTTGAGCACCACTCCCCGGTCACCGGCAATGAGATGCGGATAACGGAATTGAATGATCTCTTCCTGTGTGCATATAAACACAGATGATAGGTAGAACCGATCGGCAGATAGCCAAAACTCAGTGGATATAAAAAAAAAAACGTTTAAAAATGAACAATTTTATTTTCCGAGAGACGCAATATCGCATCTGCGACTGCGATGACACGTGCGCACACGTAACCGTGTCCCCACCCCTCGCAGGAGCACCTGTCGCTGCGTAGGTACGTGGTGGAGGCGGCGTTGGACGCTCCCGACCCGGCCTGCCCGTCCGCCGAGAGGGTGCGCGATGAGGAGGAGAGGCTCAAGGCGAAGAAGAGGGCGAAGAAGTTGCGAGCGCGCATGAACAGCCGGTGGGTGAACGGGGGTGGTGGGTGAGTGACTGAGCATGGGTGGGTGGGTGAGTGAGTGAGTGTGGGTGAGTGTGGGTGAGTGACTGAGCGTGGGTGGGTGGGTGAGTGAGCATGGTGGTGAGTGATTGGGTGAATGAGCATTGGTGGGTGAGTGAGCAAAGTGGGGAGTTAGTGACTGTGGGTGAGTGAGTGAGCTGAGTAATGAGTGACTGAGCAGGGAGTTGGTGAGCGAGCAGGTTGGTGAATTAGCTCACAAAGTGGTGAGTGGGCTGGGTGGTGAGTCGGTGAGCGAGCAGAGGATCTGAGTGAGCTAGTGAGCGGAGTAAGGGAGTCACTGTTGAGTTGCTCTTGCATTAAAGTGCCATATAAATGCAAAGATTATAATTCATATTTTTACAATTCTTTCCTGCGAACCTGCGATCCGAACTCCCAAGTTGCTTGCGCATATTCAAAGGAACCAGAACCTTCGACCATTTATATTCTGCTACGGAATGGAATAGGAACGTCGGTCGGAATAAGAACGTTGGTTGGAATAGGAATGTCGTATATTGGAATAGGAACGTCATCTGTTGGAATAGGAATGTCGTCTGCTGGAATAGGAACGTCGATTGTAATAGGAATGTCGTCGATTGGAATAGGAACGTCTATTCTGGCCCGGCGGTGCCCTTAAACGTTAACACAGGACAGACAAATGCGGCCGGTCGTGGCGAGGAGCACGTCGCCAGCCGCCGCCGTTGTTGTTTTCATGGGTGTTGTGGTGCGTGCGTCGTGTTGATTTGCGCCCCGTGGCCGCTGATTTATCTTCCGTTGCGCGTCGTTTATCTCCCCGTCGTTGTGACGCCACGGACCGCGAGCGCGCTCGCTTTCACCTCGCGGGGAGGGCAGGCGGCGGGCGCGTCCCCCGCTTAATCACACGGTTCGCGCCGCGAGAGAGACTTTACCGCCCGTCAGCGAGCAACGAAAACGGCGTGTCAAAACAACAGGACGTGAAAAACACTCGACACAGACGCAAATTACACGGACAAAACCAGCACCGCAATTGCTAATTTCTAATTCTGGAGGCGCAGCCTCTTTTAAATGTTCCTCATTGGTATCGTGCCGAACCCGAAGGGCGCTGCCGCGGCGGTGTGAAGGTCGCGGCGCACTGGACATGCATCGCAGAGGTCAACCGGTTCAATTGGGTTCACTCTCCTCCCCAACCCCCGACCCTCTGTCCACCCAGCAACGTGATTTGTTCACTGCAAGTTGTCGATCGGCATGTCGTTTGTGGTGGGGTGCAGTCTGGGTACTTTCATCTTGTGTGGAAGAGTAGGCCAACATACCCTGTCTAGAGGGGCTTTGCAGCAGAGGCCCTTCCAGCAGCAGCAGCGGGGCGAGTCGATGAACCACTGCGGTGTTCACTGCACCGTCTTATTTTGTGAAATCTTATTCTTGGTTCATCTTCTTGGTTCTTTCGGTAAAGTCACGTAGAAGGGAAGTAATAAAATAATAAAAATAAAACATAATAAAACAATTAGTGAGAATTGTTTTATTATGTTTTATTTTTATTTTTATTATTTTATTACTTCCCTTCTACGTGACTTTACCGAAAGAACCAAGAAGATGAATCCCTGCAGTCACGAAAGCTTTAAATCGAAAATTATTCTTGGTTCTTACGGTAAAGTCACGTAAGAAGGGAAATAATAAAATAATATAAATATAAAATCCACACCTGATGATGATTGCTTGTGTTGCAGTCGAAACGTCGTGAGAATTTTTATTGTTTTATATTAATATTATTTTATTATTTCCCTTCTACGTGACTTTACCGAAAGAACCAAGAATATGAATCCCTGCACTCACGAAAGCTTTAAATCAAAATTGTGAAATCTTGTGAAGCCATCGGTGGCCACGCTGCGGGCGTCAGCTCCCTCGACATTTGGAGAACCCGGTTTGATCACCGGCGGCTGCCTGGCGTTTACTCCGCAGCTTCTAAACGCTCTCAGCTCAGCCCTTTGACCCTCTGAGCCACCCCGGGCTCACCTAATCAATTAGGGTTTGAATGTTTTTTCCAATTATGAGTTGAGAGCACGAACGAATGAATGAATGCCTCATCTCCTGTCTGTCAGTGAGAGGGAAGAGAGGGGGTCACGACAACTCTCATAAATTTTGATTTAAAGCTTTCATGACTGCAGGGATTCATCTTCTTGGTTCTTTCGGTAAAGTCACGTAGAAGGGAAGTAATACAATAATAAAAATAAAACATAATAAAATAATTCTCACGACGTTTCGGCCACAACGCAAGCAGCCGTCCTCAGGTGAAGAACATGTCTGTCGGGGAGACAGCGTCTGCTTGCGTTGTGGCCGAAACGTCGTGAGAATTATTTTATAATGTTTTATTTTTATTATTTTATTATTTCCATTCTACGTGACTTTACCGAAAGAACCAAGAAGATGAACTCTCATCAAGATGACCCATGGAATACGCACGCAACTTTACTCTAAAGATGCCACATCGATCACAGGGTTTCCCCGTACGTGGGAGAACGAAAAAACAGCGCTAAAAGGATTCACAAAAAAGCACCATCTCGATTGAAGTGCCCGCCAACACTTTGCCCCCACCCCCTTCTCTTTCTGATGACGTCATTGCTTGTGACGTCATCTCACGACTTCCCAAGGAAGGTCGAAACGAGTCCCCGAGTCGTTCCTGTTGAAACAGTGCTGCTGGGTAACTTTTGATTGGAAATGTTTACGTTGAGATCATGGACGGGAGGCGGGAGGCGGTGCATTTAGTTTGCTGTTTGGAGCAATGTTATTTTTTGTGCCCATGTTGTAGAGGGAGTTCGCTTACCAATAACGTGGTGGTAAAGCCGCGGTATTTGTTAAGTACGCCAGACTCTGCCGAGGAGAACGGTGAAACCAGCGCAGCGTTTGCACGTTAATACGAACGCCGCTGCTGAGCGTAGCTTTCATGCTGTGTGTGTATGTTGAACTTCTTTCGCACCGTACTTAGCCAACCGTGCTAATCGGAGGTGCTGGCGGGGGAGGACGGGCGACAAACGAAACACAAAAAATATAAAGAACTGCCGATATGTGTATTGCAAGTTCAGTGCCCTAACCGTTGCAGCGTGGCAGCATCCCTCTGCAAACCAACAGCACCGTAGCTCAGCACCACCGCACGCCAGAGGTCGCAAATGGGTTTTGATTCCTTACCCGTACCCGGCCGCACCAGGGTCGCAAACGGGTACCCGTACCCGGCCGGGTACGGGTAGCCGGGTATCGGGTAGGGTACGGGTATCGGGTACCCGGTTGCGACCTCTGCCGCACGCACGTGGCCTGTAGTCCAGCGATGCGGAGGTCAGGATTGGTGGATCACGTTCACGACGTATTTTGAATGGGAACGCAGCAGAGGTGACGATGTTGCGGCCGGCGGTGGTGGGACGAGTTTGCCAACCCGCATTCCCCCCCCCCACCCCCTTCGACACACACGGCCTGACTGACATTTTAAGTTTCGGACCAGGCCATTGTGAATCCACAGCGCGTTTTATCCCCCCTCTTTCTCTCCGCGCACTCGCCACAACGGTGGAGAAAATAAAAAAAGAAATGAATCGCACGCGCACGTGAGCACGCTTTGAACGATTATCAATACACTCGGTGCGCGTGTGCATGCGTGTACGCGCGCACGCGTCTATACGCGCGCGTTCAATGGGGCCCTGCGAGTGTTATTTAATTGTTTTTCGTTTTTTAACAAGCGCGGAGCGGCTTGTGCTCAAGAGGGTTTTTAAATGCGTGAAATCAAGGAGGCTAATTGTATGTTTGTGGGTGCTTTTGTTTGCTGACGAGAGCTGCTGCCACTGCCGCCGCCGCCGGGTTCGGGTGTGGGTGGAGAGAGAGAGAGTTGGGGGGAGCTCCAGGCGGTGGTGGGGGGGGTGGGGAGTCGCTCACAATCGCAGAGCTGGGGGTGGGGATGAAGGGCGCATTCGTAGCTCTGCGGAGCTCCGTGGAGTGAGGAGCTCTGTGGAGGGAGGAGGTCTGGAGGGGATCTCTGTGGAGGGGGGAGCTCTGTGGAGGGGAGTTCCGTGGAGGGGAGCTCTGTGGGGGGGAGCTCTGAAGAGGGGAGCTCTGTGGAGTGGAGCTCTGTGGGGGGAGCTCCGTGGAGGGGAGCTCTGTGGGGGGAGCTCCGTGGAGGGGAGCTCTGTGGGGGGGAGCTCCGTGGAGGGGAGCTCTGTGGGGGGGAGCTCTATGGGGGGGAGCTCTGAAGGGGGGAGCTCTGTGGAGTGGAGCTCTGTGGGGGGGAGCTCTGTGGGGGGGAGCTCCGTGGAGGGGAGCTCTGTGGGGGGAGCTCCGTGGAGGGGAGCTCTGTGGGGGGGAGCTCCGTGGAGGGAAGCTCTGTGGGGGGGAGCTCCGTGGGGGGGAGCTCTGTGGGGGGGAGCTCCGTGGAGGGGAGCTCTGTGGGGGGGAGCTCTGTGGGGGGGAGCTCTGAAGGGGGGAGCTCTGTGGAGTGGAGCTCTGTGGGGGGGAGCTCCGTGGAGGGGAGCTCTGTGGGGGGGAGCTCCGTGGAGGGGAGCTCTGTGGGGGGGAGCTCCGTGGAGGGGAGCTCTGTGGGGGGGAGCTCTGTGGGGGGGAGCTCCGTGGAGGGGAGTTCTGTGGGGGGGAGCTCTGTGGGGGGGAGCTCCGTGGAGGGGAGCTCTGTGGGGGGGAGCTCTGTGGGGGGGAGCTCTGTGGGGGGGAGCTCTGTGGGGGGGAGCTCCGTGGAGGGGAGCTCTGGGGAGTAGCGCCGTGGAGGGGGGAGCTCCGTGTAGGGGGGAGCTCCGTGGAGGGGGGAGCTCCGTGGAGGGGGGAGCTCCGTGGAGGGGGGAGCTCCGTGGAGGGGGGAGCTCCGTGGAGGGGGGAGCTCCGTGGAGGGGAGCTCCTTGGAACTCCGTGGAGGGGAGCTTCGCGTCCACGGCGAGCAGGGCGGCTCGTCGCGCCCTTCCCCACCGCTAGCCCGTCTGGGGACTCCGCTGCTACACTCCACAGATGCGGAGGCCCTCTTACTGCGCGTGGCTCCCCCCCCTCCCCCGACTGACCCTCTTTGTCTTCCCAATGCGATTCCTCAACACTTTATTGAGGCATCGCATTGCCCCCCTAGCTTTCCATCGCCCCCCCCCTCCAGCTACGATCAGGCCAACCACAACTCCTCCTTAACGCCGCGCCTGTTGTGTTGTCACCACAATGCCACCCATAACTTTGAATGATCCCATCCTTCATCTCAAACCGCTATCGTCTTTTGTAGAATTTTATAATTTGGGAAGGCGCCGTGTATGCATTTCGAGTTGAAAGGATGTAGTCTTTTTGTCATCTTTATAAATATATAACTATATTCTTTGGGTCTTTCGGTAAAGTCACGTAAATAGGTTAAAATAAAATAAAAAAACTACGACGTTTCGATCGCAACACAGGCGGTCGTCTTCGATCGGAACGTCGTAGTTTTTTTGTTATTTTCTTTGAACCTATCTACGTGACTGTACCGACACACCCAAAGAATATGAATTCCTGCAGTCACGAAAGCTTTAGGTCAAGACATATATAACTGTACCCGTGCACCCTGGTGTGGCGGATGCTGCCGTAGCGTAACGGTCGGCGCACTAGGACTGGCAATCTAGAATCCGTCGGTTCAAATCCGTCTCCGCGGCAATTGAAACAAGTTTCCTAATTCCCCCACGTTGCCACCTTTGTTCACCCAGCAGTAATCAATTGCTGCACCGCAGTTAGTCCATCGCTGTAGGTGTTGGGGTAAAGTGTGGGTGGTTTCCACCTCTTCCGGGACTTCTGGTCAGGGTAGAAGAGGAGACCAAAATACCCCTCCGAGGGACTGCCTAGCACTCCCTCTCGTGGTAGGGCCCCTTACGCCAGCAGTAGCGCGGGCAAGCGATTTGCAGGGCACCCTCCGTGCACCTCTTCGACAGCGCACGTGACGTTATCGCTGCCCGCGTGTAACGCGCGCCCAGTTCGTACGGACGCAACCGTCGATCGACGCCGCTAACTACGCGAGGCGAGCTTCTCAGGCAGGCCAACGTGCAAGTGAATTGATTGGGACGGTTCGAATGACGAACATTATTTTCTATTTTCTTCGAAGCGGTTTCATTGCCGAGACGACGTGAAAAGAGTTGACGCTAGAAATGTTCACGCGTGCGACTTAAAAAAGGAAAAAAAAATGTCAACGTCAGAATGCACTTTGCTACGAAAAAAAAGTTTGCGGTATCTGTGAATGAAGAGAAAGAGGTCATCGTCGTCAAGGGAATCTCGGAGCGAGAGCCGACAAAACCGCGAGCTTCAGGTGTCGGCGTGTTACGTGAAAATTGTAAAGCAATTCTGCAAACATGCAAAGGCGCTTGAATGTTTTGGCCGTGGTTAAAGAGCTCACAAGCATTCACTTTGGTCCGGCGTGAAAGCAGACGCTGCCTTCCTCGAGTCATCGCAAGCGTTTAATCCATGGCACGCGTCGCAAGCGTTTAATCCATTGCGCGTGTTGCATATCCATCCAAATGCACATTGGGCAGCCCTCACATTTACGCAGTTTACAGTTTACTTGTTCTCACAAGTAGCAAAAAATAAAAAGAGGCAGAGTTGGAGCCCTGCAATTGCCTGCCCACGCCGCTGCTGCTGGAAAGGCTTCCACTCGAGGAAGCTTTGAATGGCCCCCTCGCCACGGGAAATGTGGGCCCACTCTTCCATGCTCGCCAGATGTCTCGGAATAGTTTGGCAGTGCGCACAATTTAATTTTTACCCCTCCACACGCGGCCTGCAGATGGACTTCACTTTGGTGGCAGCGGCGGGGAGGGGATTTTAAGGAACTTGCCTCATTTCAGCTGCCGCGCCGAGATTTTAAACTAAAACCATTTTTTTATTTTACGAGGTAAGGCCCACTGAGCTATATAGCTCTTTTTCAGAAGTGATCTGGCCACAAATGATAGCTCAATGAAGTGGCCTATCATCGTGTAGAAATGTATAACAGCCAATACCCGAAATGCGTGATGTCGATTCTAAATCTGGAGAGAAAAACCGGAGGATCCGGATGAAAATCCACACGACCACGGGGAGAGAGACACATGCAAACTCCAAATATGCAGCAGGCGTCAGGGTCGGGATCAAACCCACGACCTCCTGTAGACCAGGCGAGGGAGTTGACATCTCAAGACCGTGGGCACCCACGGTGGTGATTTTGAACCGGCGAACTCTGGATTGCAGGTCTGATGGATTTTTACACGGCGACATCCGTTTATTTACGGGTCTTTACTGGCTACACGCTTGACACCGGCATCCGTGGCGGTGGCGGAGGCTTGGCAGCATCGTCTTCGTAAGCCAAAGAGGCGAGGAGGGCTCGGCCAGACCGCTGTGCGAGCAACAAAATAAGCAGGGCTGCGCCCCTTGTTAGTTTCTCAACAGCAACACAAAAACTTTGCTTTTTTATTAAACTTTAGATACATGAATGACGTACAGGAGGGGGTGGACAAAATCGTTTCTCGAAAGCGCCCCCCCTTCCTCCACCCAGCCCCCCCCTCCTCCTCACCCAGCCCCTCCCCTTCCTCCACCCAGCCCCCCTCCCCTTCCTCACCCAGCCCCCCCCTTCTCACCCAGCCCCCCCCCCCTTCCTCACCCAGCCCCCCCCTTCCTCACCCAGCCCCTCTCCTTCCTCACCCAGCCCCTCCTTCCTCACCCAGCCCCCTCACCCAGCCCCCCCTTCCTCACCCAGCCTGCCCCCCTTCTTCACCCAGCCCCTCCCTTCCTCACCCAGCCCCCCCTTCCTCACCCAGCCTGCCCCCCTTCTTCACCCAGCCCCTCCCTTCCTCACCCAGCCCCTCCCTTCCTCACCCAGCCCCTCCCCTTCCTCACCCAGCCCCCCCTTCCTCACCCAGCCCCCCCCCCCTCCTCACCCAGCCCCCCCCCCTTCTTCACCCAGCCCCCCCCCTTCTCACCCAGCCCCCCCTTCCTCACCCAGCCCCCTTCTTCTTCACCCAGCCCCTCCCTCCCTCACCCAGCCCCCTCCTTCCTCACCCAGCCCCCCCTCCCTCACCCAGCCCCCCCTTCCTCACCCAGCCCCCCCCACTTCTCACCCAGCCCCCCCCCTTCATCACCCAGCCCACCCCCCTTCTTCACCCAGCCCCTCCCTCACCCAGCCCCTCTCCTTCCTCACCCAGCCCCTCTCCTTCCTCACCCAGCCCCCCCCCTCCTCACCCAGCCCCCCCCCCTCCTCACCCAGCCCCTACCTCCCTCACCCAGCCCCCTCCTTCCTCACCCAGCCCTCCCTTCCTCACCCAGCCCCCCCCCCTCCTCACCCAGCCCCCCACTCCTCACCCAGCCCCTCCTTCCTCACCCAGCCCTCCCTTCCTCACCCAGCCCCCCCTTCCTCACCCAGCCCCCCCTTCCTCACCCAGCCCCCCCCCCCCTCACCCAGCCCCCCCCCATTCTTCACCCAGCACCGCCCGCCGTGCTCTCAACACAAATTAAAAATGTCCGTCCATTAGGGTGGTGTCCGTTTTCACGGTTGGCGATCGTTTGCGCAAATTTTCTCGCCGTTTACCGGATTTCTTTTTTTTTTGGGGCGGTGGGGTCGAATCTGTCGGGGAGTGGGGGGGGGGATATTTTACGGGGCGATGAATGAATTTCCGAATTGATGTTGTTTTTATGTGGAGGGCGTGGAGGGGGGGGGGTGATGGGAATTAGTAATTTGTAAATAAGTGTGTATGTTTACCACAAGTACCTGTGTGTGTGGTTATTGAAGACTTGACTCCTTGCAATGGGCATCTATTTTGTGTTTTAACATCTTAACACCACCTGTTTTATTGCCAGGCAGGATAAAAACCTATTCTTGTTTTTCATACTTTGATACTGGCCAAAAGGGTCCCATGATAACTTGTTAATTAGTTGTTTTTACGATTCCTATTTTTTCGTACATTTTTAGCATTGAGACCAAAAAAGGTGAGAAGCCTTCTTGTTTTCATTCTTCAAAAATAAATTGGGGAGAGGGGGGGGTGCGGAATCAACATTGAACTGCCCGCTAACGCTACACGTGCACCTGTGATGCTCGCAAAGTCCATTGCAAATAGGCAGCAAAGTAAGAGTGGGTTTGTTCACCGATCTCTGTTGCATTCCAGTGTGATTTCCCTCTCATGCTCGGCGTTTTCTCGGTGGGCTTTCATTCACACCTCTCACATCTCGTGCCGCAGGACCCTCCTGAGAATTGGTCTCGAGACTCAATTGAGGCTTTTTCCTCTGCGTAAAAAAAAAAAACATCGCTCCGGCCGCAACACCACTGCTCGTGCGCTCCCTCGTGCGTGCCGTGACGGCCTTCGTAGGTGCCTCGTGAGCAGCACTCGCCCCACACGTCTGTTGAGGCTACACGGGGGATCTTTGACGTCTGTGTGCGCGAGTGCACGCTCGCACTCCTCTGTGATTAAACACGTGCGACGGCACACGCCCCCCCCCCGCCCCCACCAGTGTGTGTGCGTGAAGTGGGCGAACGCGCGCAAAAGACAAAGGTGCCCCATTATGGCCTTTTAACGGACTGTTAGGGCAAGTGCTGTTCGCGAGCGCCTATGAAGGCCGGCGCAACGGCCCACTAGGTGGGTGGGTGGACAGCACCATGCCCGGCGAACGCACGCACAGACACACACACACGCACACACACACACGCGCGTGTTGTCGCGTCTGCCGCGCATACACGGGCGCGCGCGCGCCGTAATCTTGCGCAATTGGCCAAACCTCAACCGAAAACTTCAATCATTTTGACGCTAAGATGGGCGATTGCGCATTTTGGCATCATCGCCGCTCGAGCTGGCGAAGTACGGCGGCGGAGGGCTCGATTATT
Source organism: Lampetra planeri (assembly GCF_965212315.1). NCBI lineage: Eukaryota > Metazoa > Chordata > Hyperoartia > Petromyzontiformes > Petromyzontidae > Lampetra > Lampetra planeri. The sequence continues at coordinate 7,340,038 of NC_136159.1, forward strand.
TATTTCCGTACGGATTATTAGCCCTGCGGTTTTGCAGCCAAGAAACTGACCCCTCCCCCCCACCGTTCTGAGCGCCAGTTTCGTCGCATCACGATCCGCAGCACGCGACCCTCGGCCGTCATCTCAGAATTCGCTGCATTGTTCACGGACTATTATTTTTGTTTGAAATGGCAATTAAACGGACGCTGCCACAGTGGTTGGAGGCAGCGCTCCGGCGCGTTGAACTTGCACCCCCAGAGGTCGCCGGTTCGCCCCCGATCTCCTGGCGCGGCGGTTGAAATGGTTCGTCAGATCGTGTGTTGTGGTTGGTGGTGGCGGCGGCGGCGGCGGTGTAAAGCATCGGCACCGTGTCAACTCTTCTAAGATGTCTAACCAAGACGTGGAAGAGGAGGCCAACATACCCTGTAGCGGAGGGCCCTCTGTCAGCAGTGGCGCGAGCGAGACACTGCAGGGCTGCGCCTTTCCCTCGTAAACAATGAAAACAAATGAATAGGGGTCGCGTGTGCGGTACCCTCAGACGGGGGTCGCCGCGCCCCGCACGCCTTGGCGGTCGACGCTGGACTTGCCCCGGCGCTGTCCGTCGGGGGCACGGTTGCATAGGGGGGGGCACGATTACGGAAGGGGGGGGCACGGCTGCTTAGGGGCATGTTTGCGAAGGCTCCTTCTGTTGTCACAGCGGCAGCTTATTTGTTTATTTCCGACGCGCTCCCTCTCTCTGGGTCCGCTCGTTACGGGTACCGTAATTGCCGCTCGTATCGTGCCTCGCGGAGCGCGGGGTAATTTCGCATGGAAATTGCCACCAGCCGACGGAACGGGAACGCTCGCCGGTGCAGTTAAAGTGGTGGGGAGGTGAATGAGTGGGGGTTGAGTGGGTGGGTGGGTGGGTGGGGGCGGTGCAGAGGTAAATTATGGACAAGGCCAAACAGCTGTGAAAATACGCTCGGCTCATGAATAGCGTTGAAGGCAGGCAAAGGCGAGGGCGTCTGTCACTCCACGCACAAATGAAAATGTTTTCTTCCGATTAAATTGCACTAAAGATTAATAAGTAATTAAAAACACAGGCGGTTTGTTCCAAACAATGTAATTCGCTTAAAACAAACGATGATTAATCTGTCAACCATTGCGACTTGTAATAGGGCAGGATAATGTTACCCAGAAGCCTTTGTTTGAAATTGACCACACCAGCGTCATCACCGGCCTTGATCAACCCACTGCTGTATAAAAGCCTCCCCACAGCGATCGCCATCTCTCTCCTGGCTCATGATGCAATGATCCACCGAGTACCTGCATGTGATCTTGAATTCAAAACTAAAAAACTATTTTCAATTTTCCTGGTGAAGCCCACTGAGCTATGTAGCTCTTTTTAAGAAGGGACCTGGCCTCAAATGCGAGCTCAACGTAGTGGCTTATCACGTGGATGTTTTTTTGCATTAGCCAAATACTCTATGAACGCACGTTGATTCTAAACGTGGAGGGGAAAAATCCACGCGACCACGGGGAGAGATGGACACCAAATTTCCAAATATCCAGTAGGTTCGAGATCGAACCCACAACCTCCTGTATATCAGGCGAGGCAGTTGACATCTTGCCACCGTGACGCCCTCGAATTCGTCGCTCCATCTCCGCGGGGAGCGTTCCTCATTGGAGTGCCGCCGTGAGTCTCGCCCCAGCGGCCCTCGTCCCGTCTGGCCGTGGCTCGTCCCTATCTCAGTGTTAAGTATTATATTTTGCTGCATTTCCCTTGGCAATGTCCACTCCTGTTGGGTGCACGTGTGTCATAGACGGTCATTGACACGGATTCAAAACCGTTCTCCTCCACGCCGGGTGTGCTGCGATCGAGGACCGCATTTGTCTCATCATCGTGCGCCCGTTAATTGTGAGCGTTCGCCCTCCCACCACCAACACTGCCACCACCCACCACCATCGACACCGCCACCACCACCACCACCCGCTTCCACGTCCCCCTTTCCAGGCCCGCGCTTTTACCACCTCCTCCGCTTCCATCCTCCACCTTTTTTTCTCCTCCTCAATCATCCTAATTACGGGCCACTTTGAGCAGAGGGACAGCCACACGATGCTTCTTATCTCGCGGGGGGTTTGTGCCGCAGCGCCGATTGCGTCGTCGTTTGAAACCAGACGTAACTGTCACCCCCCCAAACAAAAAAACCGACCAACAAGGGAGGGGCGGAGGGAGGGAGGGAGAGAAAAATAATGAAATTGGCTCCATTAAGGGATCTGTGTGAAAGCAGAATGGCGGTGGCGGTAGCAGTAGTGGCGGTTGTGGCTGAGGGGGGGAGGGGGTGATAGCGGTAGGTGAGAGGGCAGACGAGGGAGGGGTGGGGCGGGGGCGGAGGTAGCAGAATAGAGGTTGCGCTTGCGTGGCCCCGAGATCGTTCGGGGCTACTCGGTGGCGGTAAATTATTTTTCGCCGAATGCTGGGGTTATCGATTTAATAATGAAAGCAGTCTCCCCGCTCGGGATCGATCGCCCCGGGGAGGGGGCGACGGGACGGGGAGGGGAGCACGCGTCGTTTGTTTTGGGGGGGTTTTTTCGTAACAGGTTTTGAGTCGTGGCCCCGTTCGCTCCCCCCGTAAATTACCGGCGCTGCCAAACATAATGTAATGTGCAGTTTAAACAAATTGCTTTATTTAAAGGTGCTAGGGATCTTTATTTCTTTTTTTTTACACTTCTTCCCAAGTTGCAAGGCATCCTTGTTTATTCCTTCTGATATATTTTTGTTCTTTATTTTCAGCGGAGGCCTAAAAGCACGGCGGCCACTCGCTCGCTCGTTACGCGATGATAGGTCGGCGCGCTCGACTCGAATCGAGAGGCGAATTTCTGAAGTTGTTTCGCACCGCCCCCGCCCACCACACCGCCCACCTTCTGTCCCCCGTTCGTGCGCACGGGCACGGCGCAGTGAGTCCATCGACAGGTCCCGCGTGGTCGGGGTAAAGCGTGGGGAGGCACTCTCGCCCTCTTACGAGATGTCTCACCGGCTTTGGAGATTAGGCCAAGAGAATTCCCTCTGGAGGGCTTCTCTAGCAGTGGCAGGAGAAAGCAAGAATTGCAGGGTCTGCACCCTTACCTGCCGTGTCAACGTGGGTTGGCCTCACACCCTACCTTGTCGGATGTCGGAAGCTAAGTACGTTTGAGACTCGTTTTTCTCTTTGAACGAATGACCACCGGGGGCTTGTCAGCTGCTGTGTGCGTGGAGTTTGCAGAGCGTCTCCCCTCGTGCGGCGGTGGGTTTTCTCCGGGAGCTCCAGTTTCCTCCCGGCATGAAAGCACTCGCTCATGAAATTACCCCGACCCATCCTAGTTGTGCAGGATCCTCCTTCCTGAGTCTCGGGACTTGCTGGGGGTGATGAGCGCTGCAGCTGCCTCCCGCGACGTTTACCTTAGCTTGACATTTGTATAATCATCATCATCATCGTTACCGTTATTAGCTACACCTTCGTCTCGTCGCCCCCCCCCCCCTGCCCGAACTCGTGCGACGTCGGAGGGAACGGGAGACGCACAACTGCATCGTCTTAATAACCTGAGTGCGCCTTTAAAAATCTAAGAGCTACGGTGGTGGGAGCGCGGTGTGCCACGCTTAATTTCATTTTCTCGACGTGACCTTGAGTGATGAATGTCGCGGGGTGGGTGGGGGGGGGGGTTTGGGGGGGTTAGGTGGGGTGGGGTTAAGGAGTTTCCGGGATGGGGGGGAGCGGCAGCAGGAGAGAGCGGGGGCGACGCGCACGTCAGCGTGTGCGGCGGTGCGTGATGCGAGGGTCCCGCGGAGCGTCGCCCGCCCCGCGGTCGGAGCGGGCGACGTTTCAAGGATCTCCGGCGCAAGCCGCCAAGCTCGTCTGCTCAGGTGGCCTCCGATTTGTTTGGGGGTTTTATTTTGTTTGTTTTTGTCGATCAACGGCCAACAATAAGCACACTTTGGATGCAGCTTAAAGAGCATAAATTAATTATGAATCACAATACTTGGTGGCGAAAGGCCTACCTACGTGTTGAATTGGTATTTGACTGTTTTAACGAATCATCCTTTGTGCTTTTCTGAACCCCCATAGCAAACAAATATTGTGTTCAGGTTCTTCCACTGCAGTTCACTCAACTTCAGCCCGGTATATCTTTTCTAATCGTTACAATCTGTTTTGCTTATCACACGTCCTGTCAGTTATGCGATAAAATAGTTACGTAATTAAGCAAACTACGAAAATTATGACAGCGTACAAACCACTGTGCCGTAAATTGCCCCAGATAGAACTTTAGACCATCACTTCACGTCCTTGTTATTCCATATATTGGTAAGAAATCAAATATGAAATAATAATGAGCCGTGATAATCCCAACGAAAGGATATCTTTCAAAGCAGGCGGCACGATCATCGTGAACCTCGCATCGTACGGTGTGTGTCGTAGCATCGGCACGGCACGGCAGCTCTCACGGTTCCCCCACATTCCTCCCCCTTCCGCGGGCGATCCCGCTTGCTCGGCTGCCCTACAGGCACCGTCACACCTGAGCGATCTGTCACGTGTATGTACGTGCGTGTGCGCGCGCGCACGCGCAAGTACGTCTCCCATCGCAGAGACGTCCACGTATAAGCGATTCTAGTTGCATGCAATCAATTGCAAGCAACAGTTCGTTCAGTTCTAGACCCTCGCCTTTAGGCGTCACAACAACGATGGGAAGCGTGTTTGTCCGTACTCCCATCGATGCCATCGTCATCACCATCAATCGCGATCTTTCCACTGGTGGACGAAGGCCCTCTCCGAGCCGTCGCCATCTCTCGCCGTTCTCCCGCGATGCAACAAACCATACGGACACCGTCACTCGAGCTGATTTGATCGCTCCATCTCTCCGACTTTGGTCTTGACCACCGGCGAATCGTCCCTTACGGCGACGCGTCCTGCCCAGGCCCCACTTAATTATCTGAACCGTCAATTTCGAAGATGTCTCTAAACGTGGGCACGTGCTCCGCTTCGGCCTCCTCGAGTCGGGGGCCGCCTGGGACGCGGCGCAGCCAAAGCACCGCAGCACCGACGGCCGCCGCTTGCGCCTTGAGTTGTGGAGGCTTCCTCTCGTCATCCGACCTCTCACCCCAAATCCGTACAAATCCATACAAAGCCAGAGGCATTCGCTCTTGAAAGTGTTTCGTCAATCCCGTGGGAATTATATGAAACTTCCGTCACCTTTCTTGGGAAATATTTTTGCACGGATGCCAGCCTTCTCCCCCGACCACTTGGTCAGCCCTCCTCCCCCCCCACAACCCACCCCTCCCCACGCCTCCCTCCCCCCCACTCCACCACCTGCACCTGCCAGTGAGGATAGACGGGGAGGGGTCAGGGTTCAGGGTCAAGGGTCGCTCGGCCGTCCGTAAACCCCGGGGCCTGCGGCAGACGGGGCGGCTCCGCCCAGCCCAATGCAGCGTTCCCACCACACCACTGCCATTGAGGACCTTCCCTCATTTATCCCACTGGTTGGGCCATCTCTGTGTGAGTGTGGGGGGGGGTGATGGCGCAGTGTTTAGCGTTCTGCGCTACGAACCCGGCCACCCGAGTTAAATTCTCGCTCGCGACCAGTAACGGTGGTGAATGTATAAACCGATCCTGGCCCTTGCCTTTAGGTCGACTCGGCCATAAACAAGTACCTTGTGCAGTGTATAAACATACACAGCACTGGGGAGACAAATGCTGTCGAGCATGGTGCTCGCCACACCACCCCCTCCTGTGCCATGTCGGCCGTCATAGGTCCAAGGGGGAATCTTTGTCATGGGCTTCGTCCACTTTTCATCACCGTTAAATGGCCTGTCCCGCAGTACGACACCTTACTCGATTCGCCGGCGAATTCATTTATTTATGTTTCAATTATTATTGGGTGCAATTATGAACAACAGTATCAGACTTTAGGACATCTAATCGGCATAATCATCAGTTCACTGCAGCTCAAAGTCTCGGTCCCTACAAGGCGTGTGTTGCAGCTAGGAGATGTCCCGTGTGTGAGCTCGGCAGAACCAGTGATCTCGTGCCGACAATGCGTTCAGGGACGCCGTTTCCATATCCGGACAGCAGCACGAAGGGAGCTTCTGTCCAGGGAGCACATTCTGGCAACCGAGGTGCATACGTTTAGTAAGTGTTTGTTACCAGACTTAAATCCCGCCCCAACTTTTGAAGGCCCAAATGTCACGTGTTTTTTTTTTCCTTCCCTGTTGTAATCACAGAGATTTGACTGCAAAGTTCAGTTCTCTAGCCCTTCCAGAGCATCGCTCAGGTCATGCGTATTGGGTTAGTTCTACTGTCCGTGTGCATGGCCGAGACACACGCGATGTTAGTCTTGCCTGTGTGTGTACGAGTGTCTTTGTGTACGCTTCTAAGTCTCCCCCCCTGGGTTGTAATCTCTGTGTGTTTGTGTATAGTTGTCTTAGGCGTTTATAGCCGGGCGGTGGTGGCGGTGGTGGTGGTGGCTATCCACATGGCCCATATCCTGTGCTGTGGAGGCGAGGGTTGGTGAATCACACATCATGTTGTGAAACTCCCCTTCCTGTGAGCGGTCGGGGAAAGCCATACCCTGGCTCACCAGGGCATGGCGACCCGTTCCATCTGTTTGGGATAGAGTGTTGCCCCCTCGCGTATGTCAGCTTTCTGCGGGTGCTCCAGTTTCCTCCCGCATGTGTAAACACTCATTAATTGGCAGAAAACAACTTAATATACAGAGGACCACGGAGCTTGGGAAATTGAGTCGAGTGAGCGAATACTGTACGCATTTCTATTTTTTATGATTATTTAATCTGCCCATCTATTTCGTTATAGGAATATAGCTCGTTATAACTAGTGTCCTATATTAAAGATCCCATACGGAACCGGCCAGGTTCCCAAACGCAAAGGTGAGAGTTCAAATCCTGGTTGGGGGTTCACTCGACCCATCATCCTTCCTCGGTGCCTAAAATCGGTACCACTTTGTGGAGAATTCATCTATGGCTGCCCTACAGACAGACTCGCCCCGAATGGTTACAGTCTGGAAATGAAACACGACATTCTCATGCCTCTTTTGTTCAACCCAATTTCAAGTTTCTCCTCATCCTCACCGACGTGAAACGCATCTCGGACGCGAGCTGCACCACGACACAATGCTTCGTCTGTGCTGCCCCTTATCAGCGACTATCGCTCATCTTCAGTCAAGGCTTTGGGGGGCGATGGGGGCGGTGTGGCACTGCTGCTTGGAGAAAGGTCGGCGGTGATGGAAGACGGAGGGAGAGGGGCGGCGCGGGGAGATAGTCAAGCACGCAGTGGCAGTGGTGGCGGCGACGGTGGTGATGGCGGTGGTGATGGCGGTGGTGGTGGCGGCGGCTGTGGCAGTGGCAGTGGTGGAGGTGGTGGTGGCGGCTGTGGCGGTGGTGGTGGCGGTGGTAGCGGTGGTTACGGTGGTGGGTGGCGGTGTTGGTGGTGGCGGTGTTGGTGGTGGGCTTTTCAGGGTGCCCCGGCTAGGATGCCACGCGTATATGTTGGCACTCGCTAAATTACCGCTGTCGTGGTAACCCGAGCGACGGAGTGACGTTTCAGAGTTGGCCGTGTGCCGCGAAACGGAAGGGGGGCGGTGGAGTGGGGGGGTCTGGGATGGGAGGGGAGGGGTGAATTGGCACCGATGTTCACGTTTTCTGTGACTTGCGCGATGAAATCTGCCCGTCTGCGGGAGCCGGACGGATTGTTGCATCACGAGACTCTGAGATGGTGACGGCTTGCGGAGGAGGCCTTCATCCAACTGTGTATAGATCGTGGCTGATGGTGATGAAAATGACACGCGCATATATTCCATTTGTTTTTCCACAGTTCAGAAATCGTCAGTTCCAACTGGCTTATTTTTAGTGGCTCGGTAACACAAACATTAGCGTACGACCGCTATTCATCATCCAGCCCTGCGGTTGTGTCACCGTCGCTTGGCCTAAACGCCGCCGCTGCCAATCCTGCCCTGGGAACCGAGGCAAAAGGCCCGCGTCAGTGGGAAGCGCGGGGCCCCCGCTGCTTCTCGGCTCGTCGACCGCCCTTCCACTTTTCCCACCGTGCTGCTGCGGTCGTCTGCGTGGCGATTGTCAATCGGGTCGGCCGTGCCCGCGAGCGTCAAGGTTATCGACCGGATCGCTCTCGATATCGCGCGGCTTAGTCCCCGTCGCCCTGCGACTGCCTCGTCCACTTCTGAGCGAGTGTTCGCGCAGCGGCGGGGAAAGTTAAACGACGGCGTGTCGTTCGCAATCGCGACGACCGATCAAATTCGCCGAGGGGCCCGCAGCAGTGAGTGGCGAAAAGGTCGAGAGAATAAATGTCTCCGGATTCTCCAGCGTTTCCCTCCCACATCCCCAAAATCGTCGTCGCCAAGCATCATAAAGCAGCAGGACCATCCTGAAAAATAAGACTCTTTGAATCTTTGCTGGATAAATATGTCGGCCTTATTATTATTATTATTACAACCCATCAGCATCTTTTCCGCCATCTCCTGCGAGCGAGCCTTGGACACTCCACGCGGCCTCCAAGTTGCACCTAGCCTGGTACAAGCGCCAAGGTGACGTCACCTTGTACCGGGCGAGCGAGCGGAATGTGTCGTCCTCGTTGTCGGCGATGTCGCACGAGAGCGCGAACAACACGAGCAGTGTGTTCCTCGGCGGCGGAGGGAGAGAGGGAAAAAAAAACACACAAAGAGCTCCAGTTCTCGCGCCGCGCGATCCGTTGCCAAAACAGCGACGCGCGACGCGACCGAGCGTCTGTCGCCCAGAGATCGTCCTGCTGAGTGACGGAGAGAACGAGGAGGAGGAGGTTTTTTTTCTCTTTAAGGAGGACGACTGAAAGAGAGAAAGACGGGGGGAGAAAGAAAAAAACTTTAGAAAAGGCCAAGGAAAGAAAAATGATCACGTTCGCCGAGAGACATTTGGTTTATGAAATGGCTCCAGGTCCTTTCAAACAAGCCGCCATGCACAGTCCAGAGCATTTATCTTGTTTTTCTTCAGATGTTCTGAGTTTTTTTTTTACTTAACCATGCTGCTCACTGGGTTTTTAAGTCACCTTTGTCGGTCGCTCGGTCAGACGGTCGATATTTTTGGGGGTTTTTTCTCCCCCTAAAACCAGAATGATCTTGGAACGACATGCGGTGAAAGCGCGGCGCACTCAAGGCGGACTGCTGACTATTGCAGGAGGGACTCGCCCCCGCCGCAAAGTGACCTCGCCCCCCAACAAACAAGTCGAAGACGCAACCCAAAAACAACCAAGGGGATCTTGTCTCGTAGAAAAATAACTCGGCACCCAATAGGCCTCCTGCGCACATCTGAACCCTCCGCCGTAATATTAGTAAAAAGTTTTTTTTTTTTTGCACATCCCATCAGCCTCACGGCCTTCTGGGAGTACATCATTTCAGCGGGATTGATTCAACACAATTACTGGACCGGTAACGACCATTCTGGGTTTGGTACTCGATTACAAAGTCATATTTGGAGGTTAATAATTGGTTTATTTTGGGTTAGAGTGTGTTGGTATAATGTCAATATTTAGCGTTAGCCCTCCATCACTTGATGACAGAGCCCATCAAATCGAGATGTGACGTTGTGGGAAAATGTGCCAATTGATTTTATGTATCAGAAACACCGGGGGAGGGTGAATGTTGCAAAGCAAGGAAAAAATGTTCACTGTTTTTGTGCGAAGACGTTTCTTTGGAAATTACAGCCAGCATCGTCGGGAGTTCAAACGATGATCTAACCCAAAAGAAACCGATCATGAACCATAGTGTTGGTTGTGAAAGCCTGTAGGTCAAACCCATACCAGCATTCAGCCCGGAGGGAGAATCGCAGGAGGAGACACGCTTTCCCAACGTTATTCACAACTACATTGGAAGGTGAATATTGGTTCCCGCATAAATAAAGGCGTTGCTGTAATTGCAGAAATTATTAACCACGTCAGATTTCCTGAAGGCATGGCCATTTTAACAATCGATAGACGTGAACTGCAGGAATTGATTGGAATAACTTGGTGAAGTCAGAGCGATGAAAGTTAACGGTGCAGCCCTGCGATGACCAGGCACGATGTCCCGCGGTGAGTAGATGTCACTGCCCACGACTTGACGCCTGGATTAACGAGCGATGCCAGTCTGTCGCATCTTCACGCAGTGTCCCTTGTACCCGGGAGACGGTCGACAGGTGAGGGCAACCTCACCGTCAAAAGTTCCAAAGGGCATCGTAAGAATAGGCATGGCCCCTCTACGGAATAATCCAGCGGCTTGACACGCAAAACTGAATGCAACATCGCCGCCATCCCAGCGTGGATAAAACACATTCCTGCGGAGGGAGTTGGTAGGAACGTTGGGTTGCTCGGTCAATGGCCAGGGTCAACGGCGGCGTGGTGTATTCCGCAAATATGCCCGACTGTGAGGGCGGGCACAAGCCGGCGTGAGTAGGTTAAACGTTGAGTTTTATAAGGGCACAACGGGGTGACCAGCCCCTCCCCACCCAGCCCCACCCCTCTCACCCCCCACCCAGCCCCACCCTCCCCACCCAGCCCCTCCCCACCCAACCCCTTTTTGCACGACGGACACAATAATCCCCTGTGGGCTGGTGTAACCAGGAGGTTCCTACCAGTAAAAATTCAGTTAATCTAGTTCATCTACGTCTGACACTGATATGTGATGAGCGTTTCTCCGCTTATTGAAAATGACGGACATGTTGTTTGCGTCTGAACAGCAGTCCAGTGAAAGTCCCAACGCAAAAGATCCCAAGGTTTGACCTTCCACGAAGCTCATTGTCCACACTAAATCGCGTCCACTGCACAAACCATGGCAGTGTGCGACTTTGGCCATCCAGAACAGACCATACAACGTACAACGACGCAATGCCCGATCCACAAATATGAAGGAGACATCGCAGCGATACGCTCGGCTCGTCCTGACGCGATTATTTGGCTTGACCACCGTAAATGTGAAATTGTTGCTGCTGCTCTGCATCTTTCATCAGCTATACGAAAGAAGAGGCAGTCCTAATTGGTCGGTTTAGTGAGGACTCTGGTAAAAAGCCGCTTACACAAGCGATTACCCACGTCTTTCGAAGTGTCTGGAAATGTGCATCTGAAGTCGTTGAACGGCCTCGAGCGGGCTAGTGAGCGGGTGGGCGGGCGAGCGGGCGGGCGAGCGGGCGGGCGGGCAGGCGAACGGGCAAGCGGGCGGGCAGGCGGGCGAGCGGGTGGGCGGGCGGGTTAGCGAGAGGGCGAGCGGACACCGTCCTTTGTACAACCGCAGCATTGCGCGGGTTAAACCCCCGACACGCCTTGTGGCTCGAAGCTCTTATGCGCATAACGTCCTGGATCGCGGGATCACAAGGGCACTCGGCGGGGGAGACACGTGTGGCGCCATCCCATCCAATCGGAAACGATTCGTTATTATGATTAATGCCGCTGACAGCGATAGCTGGTTAGGTGCGCAGACCGCTCGGGGGCGTTTTGCCGAACCGTCGGCAGCCGACGCCGCCAGCCGCCGTTGCCGAGGCGGGCATAGCAGTAAATGCGGTGAGGTTTGGCTGAAGAGAGGAGGCAGTTGAGTCGGCACACTTCTGAGGACACACGATTAAAGGCCCTAAATCCCGTCGGGGATTGATTTATTGGCTCGTTTTTTTTTATTTTTTTTAAATGCTCACAGAAGTCGTGGGGACACATGCCTGGGTTTATGAGCGGTTGCGACAATCTCGTTTCACCCCGATTTCAATGCCGTCCCCCACCCACACACACACACCATGTAAGCCAAACACGGTTGGCCCGTGACGGGCGGTCCCGCGAACCCGTCGCACATCTCGTCTCCAGCGAGTGGCCGCCCTGGGGTTTCCTTCCCCCCCCCCCCAGTCGCGTGTTGAAGGTCAAAGTTCGTTCGTCAGTGAGATTTTGTTGCTCAGGTGAGCATTGAAGCGGTGGTTACCTCCTGTTTGCGGGCCTGAGCCCACAGTGGGAATTCTACATTCCTGTGGCAGGGGGCGAGTCTCTTCGTAGGACAACCGCCACACAGCGGTACTCACCTTCGCAAATCCCCAACCTCCTGATCAAGGTGCCTGCCAGTTGAAGTTCATTAGTCAATTACTGCCTGCGAACATACCGTAGATATGCAGTGGTCCTTCGGTGTACGATGCCAATGATTAACGACATTTCGATTCACGATTCGCCGCCCATAGGGTCCCATTGCTTCTGCTAACGATGCATTTTCGATCAACGATATGTTTACGTTATCACACGGACCCGCCGATTTCGGCCAATCGGAGCGCTGCTAACGTTTGCTTTGCTGCAGACCTCAGCCAATCAGCGACGCCTTTTTTTGACCCCTCAACCTCCACCACCTCTGAACATCCAGAGGTTCTGATGGAAGGAGGGTCTCCTTGCAAAAAAAAAACGTTTCTCCCACCCCAACTTCTCCATCAACCCTTTAAGTCATTCATCTTCTTAGTTCTTATGTTAAGCTCTATTTAATCTTTATTTACCCATGTTGCTATTAATATTAATGCTTTAATATGTTCTTATACCGTTTATTTATAAAAATTGCATTTTTAAATATAAACTATGTTTTTTATGGTGAAAAAGGTCAACTTCCGATCGTTTTGGAACAAATTAAGCCTTTAACATGTATTTCCTATAATTATATTTATGATAATTTAAATTAAAGATGGGTTTTTCTGCTCCAAATTAATATCGTTAACCGAGGGATCAGCGTATTTCTATCACACGCTTGGATGTATTTCTATCATCGGCATCGGCCCCGAACTATCCACTTGGTCGGTAACGAAGCGGGGTTCAGTTGTCGGATCCAATTTGCCGAAAATCCGCGCACTATTTGCTGGAATGTTTGCGCGGAAACTTTAAATACCTCCTTCGGGGAATGACGCCTCGGTCGTTCTTCCAATTCAACAAGGGGAGGCGAAGCAGAACCTGGAAGAATTTACAGAGCCGTTAGCCTCTTATCGCAATGCCTATAAATAGTTCCGAAGATCCCCGGGCAACGTAATAACACCGAAAGAAGAAAAAAATGTTGAGGCCCGACCGGCCACAGCGGACGGCGGGCGTGGAGATGCGATGTTTCACGGCGTCGTCTTTCGGTAATTCGTGCCTGAGTATCGCCCGATCGCGGGTGGCAACAGAACTGGGACGCGTTCGTCGATGGTAAACACCGTGGCCTCGGAACAGAATGTACGTTCACGATGGGTGCCGTTCGGGGGCGGTGGCCATCGTGCACAGCGCGTGGAGAGGTCACTCTTCTTCTGGCCTCTCCGCACGCGCTCTGAAGTGGAAGAGCCACTGCTGTTGTTTATTTTGTAGATGCGTGAGGATCGGTCGGTCGGTTGGTCGGTCATCACCGAGCTTGGACTCGGAACAGGGGCAGCAGGGAGTCGACAGCACGGGTGGCTGGGGGGGAAGGGGGTTCGTCATCATCGCCATTGGTTTTTTGCGACGCGCCTCCCATGCGGTGCATCTTCGTGCCGCCCGCACAGTGGGCCTGTACAGAAACGGCCGCAGACCAAGTTTGCAGTGTTCAAAAACATCGCAAATTTCACAACAAACGAGAATAATCCAAATTACAAAGATAAAACGTGCTTGGATGTCTTCTCTTCTTTTTTGTCCTGTTCATTTTAATTATTCATACGCCATCTGAAAATAGTACGCCTTAAGTCTTGAACTGCCGGGAGCATCGATAACATTTCCTTGTAAGCTGTTCCACAATTTTGGGTGCCAAAAAGCACCAAAATGCCCGTTTAGCAATTCTCAATTTCGTCCGCCGGTCTTGTAATAATAAGTAATATTAAAAAATACTTTTTTTTTAAACATGCTTTAATGAAATGTACCGTACGAGTAATGGCAGAACTCCACGACTCCAGGAAGTGGCCCCGAAGCTTGCCATAACGTAAGGGGCCGTGGTGATTTACAGCCAACGTCAGTTGAGCGTGGACAATTAGACCCAAGCCGAAACAAAACATATAAAACAGATGGTTTACATGTTTTTATTTTTAATGATAGAATATAGTATTGTCATCAGTATCACATAAGTATACGAAGTTTGCAGTCGATACCACATTGGGAAGTGGGTTAAAATGGAGTTACAAGATTTTAGGATACGACAACAACAACAGAGTGAGTTAATAGAAAGTGTGTAAAAAGATTGTTAAAAAAAAATAATGATAGAATATAGTATTGTCATCAGTAAGACATAAGTATACCAAGTTTGCAGTCGATACCACATTGGGAAGTGAGTTAAAATGGAGTTACAAGATTTGAGGATACGACAACGACAACAACAACAACAGAGTGAGTTAAATAAAAGCGTGTAAAAATGATCACGTCTGGTATCGAGCGAAATTCACGGCTTGGAACGCGCCGTTCCGGGACGGTGCGAGCAAACGGCACGGAAGATCGAGGGACCTCCCGCCGAGCGAGCGTCGTAGCGGACGAGCGTCGTGGACGAATCTCGACGTTCTCGGTGGACGGGGGGAGGCTGTGACCGCTTTTTTTGCCGTTAGTCTCTCCGCCGTTTCTGTTGTGGAAACAGCTTTGGAAGAGAAGAGAGATGAGCGGGTGCGGTGCTCACTTAACAGCACTTGCCCCAAACCTCTGTGTGAGATATACGGGGAATATGTATCTTTATACGTTGGGGAGCGGCGGTGGTGCAGTGGTTTACAATAACACGCTACGCGAACTCTGAGCCTTGAGTGAGATTCACAGCCACGGCTAGCATCAGTGGCGACTCGTATCAGAACTTTTCTTGGGTCTTCCTTAGAGTCAACTCATCGTTTTACCTGGGGAGACAAAGGCGGCCTGGCGTCATGTTGGCCACACCACCACCTTGTTAAAAAGGTCCTCGCTAACAGCCATTGCCCTGACAGTCATAATACTGTACAGGGGATCTGTGTGTGTGTGTGCGCGCGCGGCAGGGAGGGTGTTGCAGACGTAGTTACGCGTCTCCACACTGGTCCCACCGCGACGGGATATTACGCTGGGTGGCAGACGTTAGGCGCGGTGGTGTAGGAGGGCCTGGCGAGCTAGACGAGGCTGGGGAGCAGAGCAGGTGCTGGGAGACCGCCAGGTCACCTCTTGGAGGTCGTCCACGTGTCTCCTGTGCATCAGCAGCAGCAGCCGCGGGGTCTGGTCGAGCGGATAGAGAGAGTTGGTGGCGATGAGCTGCGGTGGTGGTGATGGTGGCATCAAAATATTTGTCCACCATGGCTTCTTGACCTGGATTCATCGTATTTCTTTGTCGGGCAGGGCCAAGGAATTCGAGGCGTCTCTGGATGGAAAGGTTCAAGTCCCGGAGTCGGCCTACAAAGCCAAGTGAGCGCGCGACGGAGACACGCACCGCTTACGCACGCAGCGAGTGGGCAAGCACGCCCGCGCGGCTGTGTTAACGTAGCCAGCGTTGTGTTATCGCAACTCGCAGCCGAGTCTCGTCAACAACGACAGGCTGTGGAGTTCTAGTCAAGTCTTAAAGCGTGCAGTCCACACAATGGGTGAATTTCTCAATCCGGGTAACCGCGCTCGCTCTGCGCGCTGTTGGCTTGGCCCGCACGCAACGACCGCACGAAATCCCCCGAGACTCGGCGGACGTCGCAGCCCGGTAGTTGTCGACGGGAGAGACGAAAACTCGGCGGAGCCCGCGCCCCTCACCGGGCGGGCGACCGAACGATGGAGTGTGCGTGCGCGTGACCGTGTCTCTTGCCGCACCTCCAGGCTCCAGCGTCTGGTGAAGGACATCAACAAGCAGCTGCAGAGCCACGAGAGCGGCCCGTGGCCAAACAACAAGGTGCTGGCGCTTGACAGGGCCCTCGGCGAGCTCATGCGCATTATGGAGAAGCAGGTGAGGAGGCCGCTCCCCAGAGGTCGCAAACGGGTTTTGATTCCTTACCCGTACCCGGCCGCACCAGGGTCGCAAATGGGTACCCGTACCCGGCCGGGTACGGCTTCCCGTTCCCTACCCGTACCCTACCCGAAATGAGTGACAAACGGTTACTCACCAGTGACTCACGGCCTACCCGTACCCGTACCCGGCCGCACCAGGGTCGCAAACGGCTACCTGTACCCGTACTCGGCCGGGTACGGGTAGCCGGGTATCGGGTAGGGTACGGGTATCGGGTACCCGGTTGCGACCTCTGCCGCTCCCCCGCGTCACTGCGTTGTCGCTCCCCCCGGCACCGCCGTTCCCCACGGCGTTGCCGCTCCTCACCGTTGGTAACGCGCATCCAGACTCAAGTGTGCCAGAATGTTTCGAAGCCCATCATGCATTGCAGTTTAGCTTGTACTGCCGTGGTCACGTCAGCAAACTTTACGCGCGCACACACCCACAGACACAGATACACGCACGTACAGATAACCTTTAACGGACTGTTTTAACTATTGCGGTAAGAAGTACTTATAAAGGCCGACGCAGCACACCAATGAGGGGGTGGGTGGCCAACGCCGTTGCACGACCGCCTTTGTCTCCCCAGTGCCGATGTTTACACACCGCAAAATTACACACAGTCTCATTCCTCTACAGATGCACACGTGCAAGCACGCATGACGTATGCACGTGCAAATTGCCTTTTTTTCGAGAAGATTGACGAGACACGCCGGGCGTGCCACCTCGGCGGGGCGGTAACGCGGCGGCGGGGAGTGATGGGCAGCGCTACGGGTGGCGGGGACTATCCTCCTTCCGTCGTCGGTGCGTTGGCTTGTCCCTCGGCGCGTCGGTTTCGTGCGTTTGGTTTTGGTAGTTTGGGCCGGCGGCGGATAGTTGGTCCGCATGTGCCGGTGTGCGAAGGTAGAGATGGTGGTGATTCAGCAGTAAAACTTGAGCACTGGTAACACAAAGCAGATATACTGCTCCACTTAGGCAGGGAAAAGTCGTAAAAGGGATTCCCGAAGGGAGTTTATTGGAACGAGCGCACGCACGCACGCACGCGTACACATGGATGTTGGGCGAGCGCCGCGCGTGAGAGAGACAAAAACAAAAATGCCTGTGGGGGCCATGTAGACTTGGGGCAAGTTCTGTTTGAGAGCAACTATTAGGACGTGCATGGCCGCTTTTCGTCTCCCCAGTGGCTGTGTTCACGCAGCACACCGGCTACTAATTTTGGGCGAATCGATGAACGGGGGGCGGGGGCCAAACCGGTTCGGATATCGCTTGTCATTGATGTTAGCCGCGGCTGGGAATCGTACGCAGGCATCTGGGTTCATAAGCGCGGCCGCCCTAACCGCTGTCCCCACCGCTCTCCACTCAAATGCAAAGACCGCAAATGCGCACGGCCACACGTCAAATAAACAAGCACGGCAAGGTGGCTGCTTCATCACTCAAACGATTAAAGCATCGACCAGCAGGCCCTCCCCGCATGAATGCATTCCGGTGATGATGATGAGGACGATGCATCCCTCCGCTTGAAAGTGGCAAACCCTGAAGCCGGCTTCGACTTTCCTGTGTCTCATCAGCGTGGGTGCGGACAGTTAAGCCAGCGCTACTGGGTGGTCCATTGTGGATAGGCCAGGGTCATGCACGAACCTTGTGAGGTCTGAAGTGGATATTGAGCGATGTGAAATAATCCACTTGTGTAACAAAACACATTTTTTGTCCCAGGGTAGTAAGTGTTATTTCCTAATTGCTTGTGCCTATAAAGTGCAGAAAATGGCTATTATTCCCCACAAACTTTGCTTTTGTGACCAGGACAGTGATATTTTGAAATTTACCTATTTTCAATGAGAGAACGTGGTGTGCATTTGCGTCTTTCCTTCACATTAAGTCCTGGTTTTCTGTACTTTTTAGGCATAAGCAATTAAAAAATAACACTTACTACCCAGGGACAAAAATCTTGATACATATAATCGAAGCGCCTGTGTGTGGGGGAGAGTTGCTCATCATCTCCACTGGGGGGTCTTGAGCCAGCGGTGGAAATTCCATGTTCACGTGACGGATGCTAGTCCCGCCCCCCACCCCAAAAACAAAATTTGTGAAGGTTGCGTCCCTCCATGTACTTGCTCACGCTCTGGAGAGCTCTTCCAGAGGTTATTTGGCCTACTCTTCCACGGGAGAGGTGGGAGCCACCCACACTTTACCCGACTGCCTACCGATCGACAGTGGCGTGTGCCCATCTATGCTGCCGTGTTCAACAAATGGGTGGCGCCAGGCAATTTGGAAAAATGTCCCCCCCCCCCCCACACCCGTTGTTTCAACCGCCGCGGCCAGGAGATGGAATCGAACCGGCGACCTCCAGATCGCCGCCACGGAAACACCCAAAGAAACATTTTTGCAAGGTGCTCAAAATGATGACGGCGCTTGCCCCCAGGCGAATAGCGGGTCACGCTCAAGTGAATGTGTAAACACACACAGGGATGGTGGTGGTTGGGGGGGGGTGTTTAATTGTCAACATGCAATAACATCTAATGGACACACCAAGCGGCATTGCAGCTCGAGGCATGCACATGCGGTGGGGGGTGGGGTGTGAGGAGGGTGGGGGGACGGACGAGGCACGCACCGCTCCATCTCCACGCGAGACGTCCCCACGCGTCTTCACGCGCGCGAGCGCGTCATCGGGGCGGCCCGCCACCGCCGGTCTGTGGTTTAATCGCCGCCTGTCTCCGCCGTGATGCAAAGCAGAGACCGTCCCCTCCTCCTCCCTCCTCCTCCTCCCTCCCTCCTCCCCCGGTCTCCAGGGCCGGTAGTTTTGCATTTGGGGGAGGTTGCCAGGGGCTGATGCGTGAGGCTTGCACCAAAACCAGCGGGGATGTGGCCAGCATGCTTTATATTTAGTCGTGGTCTTAGTCTAGACGAAGATAACTTGCGGAATTTTAGTTTGTGGATTTCACTGAGTCATCCTCTCCGAGTCTCGTCGACTGAAGCAAGTCAAAAACTTCTCGTTGTTAAATGTTGGTGTTGAGCAGCACGCAATGCCCTTCCCCCCCTTGCCCCTCTTTATCAAGTAAGCCAATCGGTGAACTCAGTAAATCTTTTATCCACTTATCTATTCAGTTACTGTGTGTGTGGTCCTCCTCCGTGCGCTGCGGTCCCCAATGAGTGGTCGTGGGTCCGTCGGTGCTCTGTGATTTTCGTCCCGTTCACTGCAAAAGAAAATTAGTTGACGAATAATTTCGCGGCTAATTCCGTGAGCAACACCCAAGGCCGACGCCCACCGTCCGTGTAGTCACCGCCACAACCTCCGCGCATTCGCCAGGTTCGTTTTCCCCTCCGTATGCACGCGCTGTACGAAGCAGTGGGCGGTAGTGTGTGGCGGGGGGGGTGCAGGGAGTGAGGGGGGGGCGAGGGAGATTCGCTGCTGCCCCCCCCCCCTCCTCCCGACCTTGCCGTCACCCAGCCCGCGCCTCGGCTCCGTTCTGTTTGAAGTTTGCACAATGGACGTGAGACAAACGAGCGCCCCATCTCGAGCCGGGACGGATCCTGGGGGTCGCGGTGGGATCTGGGGAGGGCGGCCCCGGGGCGGCGCTGAATAAATATACAGCAGCAGGGTTGCTGCCTTGCCTGCCTGCCTACCTGGCTGCCTGCCTGTGTGCCTGGGTGGTCACAGGGCCACGGGATTGGGGTCTGAACTCTGTCCTCAACCCTTCTCCCCTCCACCCTCCCACCGCCACCTCCCACCCCATCACCTCTACCACCCACCCGCACCCTGCCGGCGCTGCCCGCCGCCGCTCACTCTGCGGCAGGAGGTTTGGCGAGCCGCGCAGCGCGCGTTTGCGTGGGTGCCCGTGCAGTATCGATGTAGCTGCGAGGTGTTTTTGCGCGAACGTGTGTTTCGTAATTCGTGGTCAGTTAAAATATCGTACTCACCGTCTCTGTGCTCCTCCGTGGCATCGCCTCCACCTCCCCCCTCATCTCACTCTACTCCCCTCCACGCGCCCTCCTGCCTCTCCACCATCTCATCTCTCTACTCCCCTCCACGCAACCAAGAGGCCTTCTGTCAAAGCCCCCGGTCAGCTCGGTGGGAGGTCCCGCATTCTCCTCTGCTGCCCCCGTCGTCTGGAACTTTCTCCTCCCCCAGCCACCCGTGCTGTCGACCCCCTACGCCCGTTCAAGTCCAGGCTCAAGATCTTCCTTGTCGTCTTGGTCCATGGCTCGCCTCCTCTTACCCACGGAACAAATGACGCCTGCTGTGTCTGCGCAGCCTCTTGAGATGCGGCCGCACACAGACGTAGCTACACGAGTCCGCTTTGTGCTGTGTTGTGCTGGGTTCACGTGCGTGTTCACGTGCGTGTTCACGTGCGTGTTCCAGCTGGAGAAGGACGGTTCGCACACCGCGCGGGAGTCGTGGGACAGCGGCTCGCGCACCACGCTACGAAGACGACATCCCGAGTCCGTTTCCCGCTCGCGGGTAATAGCAGTGACAGTGGAAATTTCAACTGCTCCTGGACCTCCCCTGGGTTGACTCTGGTGTGCTTTGTAAACACAAGGGCGTCCGGGCACCCACCCCCTCCCTCGTGCACAGTGCCAGCCTAGGTGCTCACTATAACAGCACTTGCCCCAGCAGTCAGTTAGGGGCTATATGGGGATGTTTGTCTTTTGTTTATTATATGTTTGCCTTTATATGCGTGTGCACGAGAGTGTGTGTATGTGAGGGTTTGTGTTTATGGGAGTGTGTGTGTACTTGTGAGAATGTGTGTGATTGTTAATGTGTCTGTATGCATGCATGTGAAAGTATGTGTATATGTGACTATCTGAATGTACGTGAGAATGTGTAGGTCACATTGTGTGTATGTTATGTGAGAGTGCGCATATGAATGTCGTGTGTGTGGGGCATTGTTTGTGCGATGGTGTATGTGTGTAAAGTTTGTGTCCCGATCGGATTGTATGTGTTTATGAGAAGATGCGAGCTTGTATCAGTGTGTATATGTGAGTGTTTTTAAATGTGCGTGCAATGTGTATACGAGTGAGCTCGTGTATACATGCATGTATGTTTCACAGTCTGCATATGTGTGTTCAACGTGTGGACGGTTACGGGCACGCATGCAAGCGAGTGTCTTTGTGTGTCTTTCAGAGTAGTCGGACAGTTCGTGCACTGCGCTACAAATCTACTGACCCAAGTTCCATTCCCCCTCATGGCCAACACCAGTGGCGATTATCTGCGCCAGTCCTGGGCCTGAGTACCTGGTGCGGTGTGTAAACATCGCCACTGGGGAGACAAAGGCGGCCGGGCGAGGTGCTGGCCACCCACCCTCTAGTGTGCCGTGCTGGCCTTCATAGGTGCTCGATAACGGCACTTGCCCCAATAGTATATTAAGGCTATACGGGGGTTCTTTGCCTTACAGGGTGTGCGCGTGTATACATTTATATGTGAGTGGGTACGTGCGTGTATAATTATAATAATTTACATTTATTTGCAAGGCGCCTTCCACTATGTATGTTCGTATGCGGGCGAGCACACACGTGTGTCTTTGAGGGCGCGTGTACGGGCGTGCGCCCGTGTGTCGGCGTGCCCACGAGCGTGTATTTATTTATATAAAATACGCTGCACCCCGTCCGTCCGCGTTAAAAGCCTAGGAGAGGCTTTGCACGGCTGATGAAAGCCGTGCATGAATAATATAAACGATTGTGATGGCAATGCTGCCTCGGCGGGAACTCCAGCTAATGGAGCCCAAAGCCCGCTCCTCTCTCAGCCCTCTGGTGTCATCAATCCCCACGCCTCCGCTCGACAGAGGATGGGCGAGCGGACAGATGCACGCGCAACCCGTGGCATCGCCTCGTCGCCTCGTCGTCGTCGTCGTCACGCACGCCAATCGATCCCCCCGTGCCTCCGCCGGCCAGGATAACCGAATGCACCACGCACGCGTCCACCTCCTCACCGTTCTCACCGTCGTCGTCACATCATCAAGCGAGTCAATCGAGGCTCTCTGCCGGGCGAGTCGCCCTTGGAAAAGAGCTTTTTCGAGCTCGGTGGGCTGAACTCGCGAAATGAACTTCTGATACTCGACCACCACGTCACTTCCAGACAGCAGCTGGGCACAAGTGGCAGACCCACACACACACCGATCCATACATCATCACCTCCTCATCATCATCATCACTGTCATCATCATCATCTTCACCGTCCACACGTGTCTTTGCACGTGTGTGCGTATGCACGCGCGTATGCATGCACGTGTGACTGCGAGTATATGCGTGCGTACGCCCGCATACTGCGTGTGTGTGTGTGTGTCCGCGTCCATGCGTGTGTATCCGCCTACGTGCGTGTGCATGCGTGTGCGCGCATTGCTCGTTATCAGCAGAGACATCGGCAGTTCCCTCCCAGCAGGAAGAGCGAAAAGTGTAGCTTTAGTTCCGGTTGGGCGCTGATGATTTTTTACTGCGGGTCGCTCCGCTGACTTTAACCCTGCACGTTATCTCCCCTTCAAACAAGGGCGGTTAGGGGGGGGGGGCACCGGTGGGGGCGGCTCGGGGTGGCGGCTGGTGGGTGGGTGGGTGGATGATGAGGAGGGGGCAAACTTGGGGGGCGGCTGGTGGGTGGTTGGCGGCTGATGGGGGGGCAACTGGGGGGTGGGGGCGGCTGGGTGGGCGGTTATGGGGGGCGGCTGGCTGGTGGGGGTGGCTGGAGGCGGCGACTGGGGGGGCAGCCTCGTTAACCCCACGGCGGGCGCCCCCCCCTTCCCCCCCGTTGAAAAACTCCACTGCTGGAGGAAGCTGCGAAGGGGAGGGATATTAAAAATAACATAATGAGAGCCGTTAGCAACCGTAAAACGATATTATAAGTTATTGTAAAATGAGTCGGAATGTTAACGACGTTGTAAAAGAGAGAAGTTATTGTGTGGGGTTTAAAAGAAAAAAAAAATCACTTTTGGGTCATTGTGTATCGTCTCTCTCATCATCACTTACCTTCCACTCCCCCCCTTCCCCTAAAATATTTTAGCTAATTATTACGTACTCGGGGCTTAAGTCTCTTCACTAAAACAAAACAATCTTGAAAAATAGCGCCAAGAGTCCAAAACCTTTCCAAATCTCATCGGTCATCGTTGCCGTGATCACGTGATCGTCACAGTCACGTCATCACCGTCGTCGTCATCGTTGTCATCGTCATCGTGACCGCTGTTCCGTCATCATCGCATTAATTACCCACTACTACCGTCATCATCGTCATCATCAGCCTTGATCTATCCACTGCTGGGATGAAGGCCTGTCCACACCGTCATTTCCTTGTCGAGCCGCAATCAGTCTCGCTGCGTCGTCCATCGGTCACCACCCTTTGCCCAAGCCCACTTTGCCCTCCAGCGGGGAGTGGGTCATGTGCTTGACACCACTGCTCACTGCTTTAGGTGTCGATTGGGCAGCGAGCACTGCATTTCCGTGTAGGCGCAGCGCCGTCTCTCTGAGTGACCCCCGTGTTCAAGCGATTGTTGGGCAGCGCATGGACATTCTACAATCCTGTGGACGGGTAGAGTCTGTATTTTCACGGGTCTTCTCTTGTGGCTACACACCTTAGTTTCTGTGTCCTGGGCCACCCCCCCCCCCCCCCCAAGGGTTTGAAACTTTATTAAGTAGAAACAAAATGTTGTATTTGGTGATGATTGCGATTAAATGCGGTTTGATGGTAAGAATGACCGATAATGACGGTGATGGATGATGATGACAACTGCTTACGCTGAACGATGATGCGTGATGGACGGACGGTGACGATGGTGACCTGGCCCAGATTCCGACTCGTGATCAAGAGCCTGTGGCTGCTCGACCAACTTGAGAATTAAAACAAAATGCTGGAATATTTCTCTCATTCACCGGAGGTCACGCGGTCACCGCAACGTAAATCACGCGTGGCGCGCGCACGCACACGCACACACACGCACACACACGCACGAGCTCACACACACACGCAACACACGCGCACACTGATGCGCACACACGCGCACGCACGCACACACGCGCACACACGCGCACACTGAATCATCTTAATCTCCCAAGTTTGCCTCCTCCGCCGTCACTCTCTCCCCGCGAGTGCTTCTGATTAGCGGGCGGCTTTGAAGTGCTCGGTGCTCGAACCAACCCAACTCCGGTAAATGAAGCTGTCTCCGAGGTGCACGTAAATTTTGGCCAGAACCCCCCGACGCACCCCCCCCCACATCACCACCAAGACCCCCTTCCGCGCCCCCTCCCTGTGTCCCAGATTTAGTAGCGCAGCACCGCCGTCGGAGGGCTTGGGTGGGCGACTGGGCGGGCGACGGTGGTGAGACGGCAAGAGGGGCACAGGGAGGTTGAGAGGGGGGGGGGCAGCACGCGCTGTTTGGAGGAGGAAGGGGGGGTGAAAGTCGCGCTCGCTGACCGCTTGCGTCGGAGAGAGAGAGAGAGAGAGATTTAGAATCGCTGAAGGCTTGGGGAAGGATCTGTTAACAGACGGATGGGCCCTTAATGACCGACCGCGCATGAGCCTGAGCCTTTCTTTATTTCTCCAGCTCTGAGCCAAGGAGACCTGGGTGGTTTTTTTTGGGGGGTTAAGATTTACACTCGGGCCGGTAATGTATACGTACGTGATGCCACCGGGGTAAGCGAAAGGCTTTCCGTTTCCTGCGAGCCCGTGCCGAAGAAGCTTAAGTATCATCCTGTTTTTTAGAAGGGGACGGAAGCAACTCGCGCACGTGCACGCGCGCGTGTGTGCCGATTCAGTATCCATTTATGGTCGTTTGCCATTGGTAAGAACTTGTACGGTTGGTTGATGTTGCTCCCCGTGGTGTATAATGCTTCGCACACCCCCAGACTTGCAATCCAGAGGTCGCCGCTTCTATCCAATCTCGTGGCGCAACAGTTGAAATGACGGGGAAAACTTCCTCTCTCCATCCTGAAGTCCACCCTGAAGTCCACCCTGCAATCCACCCAGCATTCCATCCAGCATTCCACCCAGCATCCCACCCTGCAATTCACCCAGCATCCCACCCTGCAATTCACCCAGCATCCCACCCTGCAATTCCACCCTGCAGTGCACCCTGCAGGGTGGTTGACATGGATTACGCCACAGCCGACGGACAGGCCAGGTATGGTGGAGTCCAGGGCGGGTTCTCCCCGCCTCTGTCAAGATTTCTGACCGGTGTGTGGAGGAGTAGGCCAGAGCACCATCTATAGGGGTCCTCTAGAGCTCCCTATCCGAGTGGAGAGGCCTTTCCATCAGCAGTGCCTGTGAGCAAGCAGATTGCATGGCTGCACCTTCATCTACATGTTACATGATCAAAAGACAAATACATTCATACAAGTGGGGATCGATTGCGGTTAATGGAATGTATGCAAATTGCATGCAGGTCACAGACAGCTGATGCACGTCGTCTTCACGGAACAAACGAGACAAGAAAAAAAACAACACAACGGAGAACCCTCGTGTTGGATTGAATCTCGAGCCTGAATCGTGGCGACGGATCGCCGCAGTGTTCACCATCACGGTGTTCGTCGTTGCTTGCAAACGTTTCCTGCGCGTGAAGGTGGATGGCTTGCGGGGGGAGGGTTGTTTAGCGGGCGGGTGAGCGGGGAAGCTGAGCGGGCGGCGGTCAGGGAGGAGGAGGAGGGCAGCTCCCGCCGATTTCTCGCGAGGTCGGCTTGCATGGGCCAGTGGGCCAGCGCTCGCGCGGGCCGCTCAATACGGAGCATTAGGGCCGATCAATCAGACCCACCCGTTCCTCCAGCCTCCGCGCAAACGGTCGGCCAAAGGAGTGGGCAGGTGGGCGAGGGGATGAGAGGGTGAGCGGGCGAGAGGACGAGAGGGCGACCGGGCGAGAGGGCGACCGGGCGTAGGAATGCCGAGGCCTTGTGTGCTGTGCTAATTTCGTCAGAATGTTTTCATTGAACGTCATAGCGATAGGCTAGGCGACGGAAACTTGTCGATGTGTTTTCATGTAGCCGCTCTCTTAGTATAGGCGACTCAACCAGTGACTGTACCCCCATCCCCCATCCCACACACACCCACGCTTTATCCCACCGCACACAACCTGCCGACTGACTGCTTTACCCATTCATTGTACTGCTGCGTGGGTAGCAGATAAAAAAAAAACTGGCACGAATCGAATTCTAGATTTGAAGTTTTCGTGACTGCAAGGATTCATACTCTTTGGTTTTTTCGGTAAAGTCACGTAGGTACATTTTTTAAATAAATTAAATCACGACGTTTCGGGCGCAACACAAGCGTCCTTCTTCAGGTGGGGACAACTTAGCGAAAGCACAACCGCTTAAGTGTGTTTCAGACACACTTAAGCTTCGAAACGTCCTGATTTAATTCATTTTAATTTTTTACCTGCGTCACTTTACCGAAAAGACCAAAGTGTACGAATCGAATTGCCGACCTTTGGATTGCAAGCCTGGTGTGCGAACCATTACACCATAGCAGCATCCCTTGAAGACTGTAGTTGACTTTTTAATGTACTATATATTTAACTAACTATATTTGTACTATATAAGTGTGTGCACCTTTGTATACCAGCAGTGGGTATGGGTACACCTTAGTTGACCGGCAGGTTGCGTGCGGTGGGATAAAGGTGCGGGTGCTTCCACTTGTTCCAAGACATCTGGCCAACGTTGTAGAACAGCCCAAACATTCCTTCCGAGAGGAGCTCTTTAAAGCTCCCTCTGGCGGAGGCCCTTCCACCAGCAGTGGCGTGACCAGGCACTTGCAGGGCTGCTCCTTTACCCGTTGAACAGAGCTGCTCCGCTCGAGCAATGATCACGCGGCGCAAAACGAGTCGCCAGCGCAAATCGCGGCACCCCAAACCCGCTCGCCGGTGCGGCGAGTCGCGGCTGCCTGCCCCGCGGGCTTCCGCGGATTTCTTTTCCCCGACGCCGGGTTGCCCCTTTGTCACCCTCTGGCCGGCTTCCGCGGATTTCTTCTCCCCCGAGGCGGGGTTGCCCGTCGTCGTCCTCCGCCCCGCAGCGGAGGCGAACACGCGGAGTCTTCCTGCTGCCCCGAGCAGAAGGCGTTCCGGTTTCACCCTTGACCTCCCCGACCCGTGCCCTCCATCCGCTCCCACCGTTCACCCCGTGCCAGCGATGCACCGCCTCCCCCGCACCCCCCCTCGCACCCCCCCCCCCCCTCACATCATCTTTTTACTCTCCCCTCAACAATAAACCCAGCAGCTGACCTTGTCCCGATGCGAGAGCAGCTCCCGCCCGGTTGCGCCGATCGAATGCGTGGGCGAACGAACGGACCGACGGACGGTTAAACAAACGGACGATGTGCTGATTGAGTCAAGAACGAATTGACACATGAGCCTGCCCATTTGTGAGCAGCTCCTCTACATGACGCCAAGCATGTGAACGAACGCGCGGACTAATAAAAGTCGTGAATGAATGAGAGAATCCACAACAAAATTAAGCTGAGCATCAGGTACTAGTTTGAGGCTGAGTCGACCTAGGGGAAGCCCACGACTGGTTGTGGTGTCGGGCCGTGATCGGAATCAAACCCGGGTTGCTGGGTTCATAGCACAGCGCACTCACCGTTATATATACGCACACACACACACACACGCACTAACCACTACATATATACTAAGACAAAGATCCCTTATATAGCGTCAACAGGCTTTTGGGGCAAGTGCTGTTTGTGAGAACCTATGAAGGCCGGAACGGTACACGAGGGGGTGGGTGGCCAGCACCACACCGACCGCCTTTGTCTCTCTAGTGGCGATGTTTACACTCCACACCAGATACCCATTTGAGGCTGAGCCGCCCTAGGGGAGGCCCAGGACCGATTCAGATAATCCTCACCGGTGTTGGCCGTGAGCGGGATTCGAAACCCGGGTCGCCGGGTTCGTAGCGGGGCGCGCTAACCGCTACACTGCCGCTCCCCACCCTACACACATACGCGCAGACAGGCGTAAGAATACGCATGCGTCGCCCCACCGGAGCCGGCAGCCCTTGCTTGTGTCCACGTCGCGTGCGCCGACCGCGTGGCTGGGAGCGTCGCCCCGTGCTTGAGAACTCCATTGTTCAGCCCCTCAACGCCTCTCTCTCTCTCTCTCTGCCCATCCTGCCCTCCCCTCGCCGCGACGTTTTAAAAGTTAATCCAATCCATCTGAGGAGGCATGTGAAGTGGTTGATGTACGTGGTTTTAGCGGCTTTGCTCTTTGTCAATCCACCGCTGGATGAAGGCCTCCGCACACCGTGTCGCTAACCGCTCGAGGGGATTGTTTGGCGCTGCGGGCCGACACGGTTCACAACAATAGCGGGTTCGTAACAATCGCGCTTAACGACAACAATAGCGGAGCGTGTAAATCGCGCCGCGCTGACGCCTCAGAGCCGCGGTTGTGCCGTTGACAAGAGGCGTCACCGGACGACGGATGGAGACGCGGCGAGATGAGAGACGATGCGGGCGTGACGAGAGAGACGCGGCGAGGTGACGAAACAGATATGCGGGCCAGGTAGAGATGGGAGCGCCGGTTAATTGGCGTGTTAATGTTAATTAGCTCATTGATGGTTGTTAGGATTTTGAATTTGATGTTGGACGCACCCCAGTGTGTTATGAATCATTGATCCCTTGAGCCGCTTGGGGCCCTGAGCCTTTGTTTTCATTTGTGGAGCGCCGTCACTGCTGGACGTGGACCTTTCGTCGGTCCGCTGATGAATGAGGGCCTCCCCACGCCATGCGGGCCATGGAGGGTATTTGGTCAAACCTCACCATGTTCGGTCCGTGCGTGATGTTTCACGACGGCGGAAGAGCATTGACGTGGGAGAGCGTAGCGATACAGGGCTCATTTTGTCTTCGCCTTTCCTGACGGAGTAGCTGCGTAGGTGGGCGAAGAGATGGGCAAACAAGTACTGCCCGAGATCCCGTTGGGAGAGGGGTCACACCGGAGACGTTTGCCTGACCTCTGCCAGGTGTGCAGTGCAGGGCCCAGCCGCTAGATGCCACCAGCCCACAGTGCGGACAGAAATAACGCTCTTCCTCCCCCCTCTCACCCTCCCCCCATAAGTATACTTCGGTTTACTCGCACACCCACGTAGATGGGTCCGTGCACGTACATGTTTTTGCCGACCCACTACTGGATGAGGGCCTTTCTGTGCGCTACGCGTGGGGGAGGGGGGGGGGTGTGGGTCGCGTGAAACGTGACCGCGCGCTGCTCAGCGCAGGTCGGTGATGGCGGTGGAGCGTCAGCCGCGGGAGTGGAGCACGCTCCAACAGGGGAGTGTGCTGGTCTCTGGTCGCTGGTGCTGCCCACGGCGTGGTAGCCTACCCCCCCCCCCCCCCCCGTAGCGGCCTACAGCCACCTGCTTTGTGCTTTGTGGTTGCCCGAGCAAGCGCTGTCCAGGCCCACAGCCTGCTTAGCTTGCGAGACTGGACGGGAATGGGCGCGAGTCCCGGGCGATTCGGTGCAAAGAAAGTTATTTTTTAGTGACTGTAGGAATCAAAGAAGAAACAAACTCAGGAATGTGCAGACACTGGACACAGACGAAACGCACTGTGCTCAAGACAGCAGACTCCGCTGCAGGGGACGAAGCCAAACCTCGCGGCTGTCTAATTCATCAATTACTCGTGCCCAAATTATACGATTTAAGTCAATAAACATGAGTATATCAGCGGACCTCTTTGCCAGTATTAAAGAATAAAAAATAAGGTAATGCATATGTTCACCGCAAGTACTCTGTGTGGTTAATGCAGGACTTGATTCCTTTGCAAAAGGTTTCTGTTTGGTGTTTGAACATCTTAACGCCTCCTGTTGTATTGCCAAAAAGGTTAGAAATTATTCTTAAAGACAGAAACCTTGCTTACCCGGGTCTCACTTGTGCTCGTAGCGGTCTCCTGGTTAATTCTAAGACACTGATGAGTGTCATCCCCTCATACACCTGTGTTTTCTCCACACGCGCTCCGTGCGTTGGCACAACACGAAATACGCAAACGTGCAATTTCTCAAACGAACGATTAGTTTGACAGTGCGAGTGCCAGATCACGAGTCGGCCCCGACTGCTGTGGTGGTGAATTCTGTCAGCGAGGGAGCATCCTGCGTGCCCCATCCCCTGTTGTGACAGCGGCGGCGGCAGCGGCGGCGGCGGCGTTCCCAGTGTCAACGTCTGCATCCCGTGACACGACGATGCCGACGGCGCGGCCGTGAAAAAATGCAAAACAAAACTAATTAAGCAAATCTCGGCAGTCAAAGCGGTCTCGCTCACCTATCCACGCCAGAGGTCGCAAACGGGTACCCGATACCCGTACCTTACCCGATACCCGGCTACCCGTAACCCGACCGGGTACGGGTACAGGTACCCATTTGCGACCCTGGTGCGGCCGGGTACGGGTAGGCCGTGAGTCACTGGTGAGTCACCGTTTGTCACTCATTTCCCAACGTCTTGTCTCTTCTCACAATTCAAGTTCCTAGAATCAACCCACCCGCGCCTGCAACATGGCTTCATCCCAGAGGTCGCAATCGGGTACGCGTACCCTACCCGATACCCGGCCGGGTAGCCGGGTATCAGGTAGGGTACGGGTACCCGTTTGCGACCCTGGTGTGGCCAGGTATGGGTACGGGTAAGGAATCAAAACCCGTTTGCAACCTCTGATCCACGCCCCCCCTCCCCCCCCCGTCGTCTGTCGGTCTTGCACTCTGACCAGTGCTGCCCCCCAAATCAAATCGTCGGCGCGTTTGCTGCTCGCGGCAGACACCCTCGCGGCACGAGGCTATCACGAAGGTGCTACGTCTCACGGACGGGCACGGCCTGCGGTAGTTTCACGGAAGGTAGGGAGATATTGCCACGTGGCTTCACCCAATTGTGGTCATTTGTGAGTCGTTTTCAAGCTGAGGTGGTTAGCATCTCGCCACGGTGGCTAGGAGATGTTAACTACCTCACCTGGTATAGAGGAGGTCGTGGGTTTGATCCCGACCCCTGACGCCTGCTGTATATTTGGAGTTTGCATGGTTCTCCCCGTGATTTAACGTGCATTTTTCTCCGGGTCCTCCGGTTTTTCACGATAACATTTGGCGGCTGTACATTTCCACATGACGAGCCACTTCGTTGAGCTATAATTTGTGGGCAGGTTGCTTCTGAGAAAAAGCTATACGGCTCAGTGGGCCGTACCTGGTTAAAATATTTTAATAATTTTAGTTGTTTCAGCTTGGCATTTTTTGACCATGACGCCGGCATGGTGCGGACGGCACGTCGCCGTGTCGACGCGTTTACGGCGAAAATTCACGCGCGGTATTAACCGGAGCGGCCGCTGGGCTCGATGCGCGAAACCTCTGCGACGAGCGGCAGACGCGCCGCCGCTGGTCGTGCGCCGGTCAAGTATGGGATGACAGCACTCGACGCCGCCGCAGCTGCACGTCAAAAGGAAAACTTGACAAAGACGCCGTCTCGGGCGCGCGAGTGTCGAGCGAGCGCGCGGGCGGGCGGGCGGCGGGCGGGTATCTATCTTGTTTGATTTGATTACTCTTGCCGGGTGGGACAAATTGATTTCTAACCTCCCGCTGCTCGGATTTAGCTCGTAAGAATTACTGGGGATTTGTAATCCTGTTAGTCTCCATCTGCCACGCTGTGATGTCCTCAGCCAGCCCCTCCCGTCGCCAACACCGGCACCGCCGACGTGCTCACGGATATACACACACACAGGCCTAGGACCGGTTCAGATATATGTCACTGGTGCTAGTCATGGGTTCGTAGCGCACTACACTAATCACGTACAGCACCATGCCCAGCCGCCTTTGTCTCCACGATGCCTAATGTTTACACACCGCACCAGGTACTCATTTAAGTCGCCCGTGGGGAGAGACGGCACCGGTTCATATATCCACCACCGATGTTGGCCATGAGCGGGAATTGATCTCTGGCTGCTGGGTTTGAACCGCTCCCCGACACACACACACACCGCGATTTCCACTCGGCTGCGTGGCGCGCGTGCCCAGCTATTGTCACGCACCCCCGCGGTGCGTCTGCCTGTCTCGTTAGCGCTCCGATAATTACGTTTAGCGGGCGATGCGGGAGCGAGCGCAGCATGGGTGGCTCGCCGTGTCTCCAGGCGGACGGGGAGGGGGGGGGGGTGCCCGCGGCTCCTGCGTGTGTGTATTTTTACGTTTGGGGATCATCCGTTTTATAATCGGGCTGCTAATTTAGGGGAAGAGGCTTATGCTAATCTGGTGAGACCTGCCAATTAGTCGCATGCTGGGGGGTTGGGGGGGGGTGCCTCTGAGCCTATGGTACCTGTGCTCTGCTTCGTGCCTTCATCTTCAGCTTGTGTCATTTTAACAAAATGCTACTCTGTCTCTTTTAATTTTAATTCGGACCGCCAAATGTTTCGTGAGACGATGGAGCCACGCGTGACTGGACCCCCAGAGCAGCGCGTGTAGGCCTGCGTGTCGGATTACGGTCCGCGGAAGTAGCTATCCCAGAACCACTTCCGACGTCGAATCAAATGTCGCTTTCCCGTGCGTCACGTACGTACGTGTGTATTATAAAACTTCTTTCCCACCTCACGTAGCCAAAGGTGCTCATCGCAGGTGCGTGAGAGAGGATTCTAGATTTGAAGTTTTCGTGACTGCAAGGATCCATACGCTTTGGTTCTTTCGGTAAAGTCACGTAGAGGAAAAAAATAAAAATTATTCACTGCAGTAATATTGCTATGGCTGTTCCACCTGATGACGGAAGCTTGTGTTGCCCCCGAAACGTCGTGATTTAATTTAGTTATTTTTATTTTTTTCATCTACGTGACTTTACCGAAAGAACCAAAGAGTATGGAGAGATGATTGTCATGCGGCAGAGAGGAATGTTCGTCGGGTGGCAGATATTTTTTGTATTTGTTGTCTCAGAGATAGAAATCGGCGAAATGAAGCAACTAAATTGATTGTGGGTGTTTCATTTCGCATCGGTAACCAGGTTGAGAAACCGGTTTCATCACAGGCGGCTGAGACCTGGATTCGAACCCAGACCCTCGGCAACGCCGGCTGAGCCACCGTCACTGCCTCGCAAAAAACGCCTCCGTTGCGTGTTCCCTCCGTGCGTCTCTCCTTGTTTGTGCATTTGGGCAAGGGGGAATGTCCCTGTTCGCAGATGACACTCAGCTCCCTGTGAGCCGAGTTCCCGGCCAGTGCCGACTCCCACCGGTGAAGTGTGCGATGGGGAGACGGACATTGCCTGGCACGGTGGTGGTGCTGCTGCTTCTGCTGGCTAACCCCTTGCTCCCCTTCGGAGGCCGTACCGGCTTCAATCGGCGCTCGCGAGCAGTGCCTCTCCCTGTGGTGGGGGGGGGGGGCATCTTGTCCTCACAAAGACAAAGGTCTACCCGTGTAGCCTCAACAGACTGTTGGGGCAAGTGCTGTTAGCCAGTAGCACCTATGAAGGCTGGAACGGCACAGGGGGGGTGGGGGGGGGTGGCCAACGCCACGTCTGACCGCCTTTGTCTCCCTCGTGGCGATGTTTACACACCGCACTGGGTACTCATTTTGAGGCTGAGTAGACCTAGGGGAGGCCCAGGACAGGTACAGATAATTGTCGCCGGTGTTAGCGAGAGGCCCGCATGTGAACGCAAACGCACGCGGAGTACGCCGCGTGCGGTATCGAATAACGGCCTCGAAAAATATCGAGGGCTCGTCCTGACCGCACTAACGGCGATGCCCGTGGCCTTTCTCGCTCACGCGGCGGGGAAACGTTCAATAGGGTCTCAAGTAAACAGCTCATCGGCGGTACGGACGAGGCTCTCGGTGCACGTGGCCCTCCCCCACCGCGTGAAGGTATTTAACAAAGCGGTCGTGTGCTGCGCGTCTCCAGCAGCAACAACAACAACAAAAACAACAGCAGCAGCAGCAGCCACAATGTAAACAGAGGTACCAAAGGCGGCGTAATGGGGCAGCACTTTCGATAACGATATTCATTACGGGCGCGCGCGCGCGCGTACGCGCGCCCACTCGAGAGCCACGGATTAATGGAGCCTGCATTGTCCGTGGGTATTTAATGAATCATAACAGAGCACCCCCGCCCTCACCGCTCACCCCCCCCCCACGCTTCTCCCGCACCGCTTGTTATAAAGATGCAACAAGAAAATGTTTGTGCCCCGAGCAAGCGCGGAGCGACGACCCGCGTCTTCACGGACGCCGCGATGTCGGTGTGGCGGAGGATCCTCTCCGCCTGGCAAAGGGCGTTGGGCGAGCGCCGGCTGGCAAGGGGTGGGGATCAGGGGTCTGTGCGTTGGCGTCGGCGCATTAACCCCCGAGTTTGTTTCCCGCGGACGCCGCAACTTAACGTTCGCATCCCCGCGTGTACGATGCGGCAAAGGCGCAGCCACGCATGTTGCTCCTCGTCTCACTCCGCTGCTGGCGGAAGAGCCGCCGCGTCGGTGGAGCTCTAGAGAGAGAGCCCCCCCCAGATGTCTTAGATGAGGTGGGAATAGTACGCCTGACACTTTACCCGCCCCCCCCACTACAAAGACAAAGATCCCCGTATAGCCCTGGCAGACTGTAGGGGCAAGTGCACACACGCACGCGCGCGACCTCCCGATTGTCCGCGGCTGGAGCCATCTGTACCGCGCCGTTGTTTGAACCGCGGCACCGGGAGATGATCCGTGGAGGCTCGGTGAGGCCGCCGTACGCCGTGTAGCCACGCGTGACAACCGTGCTGCCGCCTTCGCCGCAACAACGCCCGGGACGTTTTGCTTTTTTGTGTTTGCTGCGCGTTCTTGTGTTTTTTTTACGACCACAGAGGATAGAGGGACCCTCTCCCGGAAAGATCGGCTGAGCGCCGCGCGCGCGAGTGGCGGCGAGGGTTAATGAATGAGCGAGATAGTGGGACGTCGGCTGTGCGATAGCATCCCGCGATAAGCTCTGTTTGACTGCTCCACCATGACAGTAACAATCTGGTGGTGGGGTTTTTTTTGTTGTTGTTGTTGCTTTATCTCCGAGGAAGTTTGCCTGTAGTTTGTTGTCTGAGCCGCAGTATTTTTATTTGTGGTGGTGGGGGGCGGGCGGGGGGGGGTAGGATGTGAGAGTTCGTGTGTTTTTTTTTCTTCGTAATTTAAACCACGCGGTTTTGGATGAGCCGGCCCTACTCGCAACCAGCGCGCGCTCCCCGTGCAGCCTGCGGTGCCAGGCCTTTGTTGGTGCCTCTCCGCGTGCTGCTAAGAAGGGTCCATGCCCCAAAACGTCGCCTGCTACGGACTTTTTTTCATCGTAAGGCCACGACGATGTTGTTTATGGGGGAATGCGTTGAGTCGCGTTGCTGTTTGTGCTCATGCACCACTGTCAACGCAGCAGCAGAGGATAACTTTGTTTTTTTACCACGACACAGGACGAATGCGTTGAGTTGTTTTTGTACGATATTTCAAGAGTCTCTTGCGTAGACTTGCACGGAGACCCATGAACGTCTCTACGTTTATAAAGACGTAGAGACGCGTCGCGTGACTGGAGACGTTCGGCGGCACTCCCTCCTTTGCCCGCCACTCCGTCGTTAATCTTGAACGCCGGGCATTGTCATATTTCATTAAAAAAATATTGAAGAATAAAACCCAATGTGTGGGACCAGGAGTGTCAATGGCGGATGATCGCCCCGGTGTGGGAGGTCTTTAATCGGTAAACTGCCAAAAAAGAGTCTTCGCTTGGTAACGTTATCTTCAAAGCAATTGCACTGACAATAAAATGACAATTTGCAATCTCTAGCCAATCCACTTATTGTGAACGGAAGCCTCCCCCATGCCATGACAGTCATTAGACCGTACTTCACCATACCGGTCGGTGCGGGTTGGTGAAGGGGAAACTTCAGGGCCTGTTCTCATATATATCACTCGGATATGAAGGCCGGCTCGGCGCACGAGGTGCCTTTTTCTCCCCTCTGTTAATGTTTACACACCGCACCGGGTGCTTACTTAAGGCTGAGTCAACCTAGATAATTTCCAGGGACATTTCAGATATCACCCACCACTGTTGGCCGACTTCATGACACGGTGCCCGCTAACCACCGCGCAAGCAGCCTCCTCCTCCAGCCGACAAATACCGAGCTTTATTATTTTAATTACCTAACCACTCCGTCGTTTCGCTGTAAACCTCGCGACAAAAAAAACCACGCTCGCGCACACACGCTCGCACGTCGAAACCCCCACCCCAGATTTGGGGTGCGGTGTGGTTTGAGCGATGGGCTGGCCAGCATCAGTGCGCGGTAACCCAAACCTCATGCGCTCTGCCAGGCCTCGCGTTAACACCCCATTAAGCAGCCGTAATTAGGCGCCCGGCGAGGCTGACTTGCAATCGGCCGCTGCCGGCTGCACGGCGGGGCGCGGCCCTAACCCCACTCGACAAGCAAGGCCCGGCGGGCCGTGGGTCAAATGGAACCGAGTGGCGTTGGGCAGGACGACGCGTTGTGAGAGAGCAATTCGGGAATCCCATCGACGTACTCGCGATAGTTTCCTGTCCACGGCGCTCGCTGGCTCTCTTGGCCTTTTTCTTATCTCCGTTTGAATCGGTGCTCGCCACGTCGGGTGGGGGCCCTCGGCGAGCGGCGAGCGGCTGAGTTCGGCCTGCAAGGACTCGGATGTGCGTCATGACAACGCGGAGAGATCCGTAGTAGAGGTTTTTTTTGGGTTAGATCGCGTAAATATATTAATGTGTCATTAAACCCGCCACCACCCGACACAGCCAATTAGTAAGGTTTGTCACGTGACTAGTACAGCACACCTGGGTGCGTTGGAGAGTAAACCCACAACATTTGCAATTGAAGTAAATTCAAAGAAAGGGATTGTTGTTGGGTCGCAAACGCTGGATAGTTTTAAGACGCCCCGTCTTTGACTCAGTGACACCGAGGTGACGGCACGGGTCATATCAGGGTGGAGTGTGGCTGAGGTGGAGGAGGAGGGGGAGGAGGCGTGGGTAGCGTGTAGGAGCCGGACAGCGGTCCGACGCTCGGTGCGTTTTGTTTCACGTCCGTGCTTGGGGTTGGGCCGGGCTCGCGGAATGAGCGGTAATCTCCCGCATCTCAAGTCGGCCGCCCCGAGCTGTTTGCTCAAGCGGGCCTCCTCCTCCTCCTCGCCAACGCCCACCGGCCCCAACTGGAGAGCGCCGCCGCCGCCACCGCCGCCGGCAAAGCGCTCGCATTAGCGCTGTTTATGGCTTTTAAGCCCCCCCCCACCCCCCAAAACCTCTCCCCCCCCCCAACACACCGGAGCAGAGAGCAGCAGCGGTGACGGGCGGCAGCACCGTCGCCGCGCCGGTGAGGAGCGATGAGCGAGGTGGAGCGCGCCTCCCGTCAGGACGCCGCTGGCGCCGGCCGTCGGGACGCGTCTCCTTCCTCGCCCCCCGCAGCCTCGGTTGGCCAAAGCTGCGACCGAACCGGGCTACATTTCGATGTGTATCTTTGGCCCGCTGAGCTGGTATTTACAACTTTTATGGCTCGCTAATTGTTCCTTTCAATGCCATCTTTAGAGGTTAAATATTACTCTGCTTCCCCCCCCCCCCCCCGGGGGTGTAAAGGAACCCAAGCGGGGTGGTTGCCTCGGAACAACCGCCTCCCTTGAGAGACGGCCGTGCCGGATTTTGAGAAATTCCACCGATGGCACCGAGCAACGAGCGGCTTCTGCGCCGATAAGCTGGGCGGTAGTGCCGGGGCCGGTCACCTGCAGCTGTGCTATTCCGTTACACGCAGCGATACACGGGTCGGTGACATCTGCAGGTATTTCGATACCGGCGCCCGCGATGCCGCAACACGGCGTGTCGTTCGTAATCGAATCCGGTGAAGGTCAGGAGGTCGTCACGATCGGTAGCGCCCCTCGCCATTGTTTCCTCACTGCTGCCCGGATCTCGGAGTTGTTGCAAAATCGACAGCCAGATTTCCGAGGCCCGCGCTCTCAAATTGGTCATCGACACGACCCTCTCCCGTGACCGATGCGGCATGAGGATGCCTTCATCCAGCAGTGGATTGACACGACTGAACGCTATTATTGCTGTTGCCAAGCGGCGTGAATGGAACCGTGAACCCCAACGCGGTGGGAGTCGAGCCGTGGGGATCTGCGCGCTGGGGATCGTCAGGCTGAACACGGCGGTCAGGTGCTACCACTTCATGTCTTCTGGAAATCCTCGCTGAGTCTCAAGGTTCGAGTTCAGGAAGGTCCTGCTACACTGGTATTTGTGGCCAACTCCGTGGATGATTGTTGTGCACGTGGGAGCAAATTGCGTGAGGAAAAAAAAAACGCTCAAAAGATCCGCACAGATGGGTTTTGCAAGCCCCTTGCTCTTCTACCATCTGATCGGCCACCTTGCATGCAGCCCAGCGGGGGTTTCGGAAGTTCACAAATCTCTACGTGATCCACCAATCCCTCACTCCAAAGCGTGGGACCATAGGCGTGTCTTGCCACTTACGGTCGCCACCTCCAATTTAAAAAAAAAACACCACAATGCTTCATGGGAAAACGAAGAAGAAGAAGAATATCTGACAATAACAGAAAAGAGGACCACTCCATGTGAATGCATTGTCCCGAGTGGTGTAGCATTGTTACGCGACTGGCGACAACCCGGGAACATTTAATGTCCAGGGAAAATGTGCAGATTTCCCTGGGAAGCAACCGCCCACTCGCTCAACAAGAGAACAGATCCTGGGAAAAACGGGACAGGTGGCATCCCCCTGCGCCACCACGCGTGGCCCAGTAGCTGCCCAGAAACGTGTGGGCAGAGACTCGGCGTGCTGCGAGCCGGCACCGTTTGGGGTGGCACGCCCCGCTGGCTCCTGTTCCTGTTCCCGGCCCGGCGCGGCGCTGAGGCACCTGGGAGCCCTTGAACCCGAGACCCAGGCGGGGGCGCCCTGGAGGAACATGACATCGGAGGTTTCGGATATTCCTCCTCTCACAACCGCCCTCACTTCTCCCATAACTGCCCCCCCCCACCATACCCCCACCATACCCCCACCATCCCCCCACCATCCCCTAACCTGATGGTTCCAAAACACAGTAATACGCAACATGAAACAAATCTGTTGCTAACACCGCGTAGACGAGAGACATTGACATGCGATCTCTCTGTGTACTGTGGCCTGAGTAATCTGGGTGGGGGTGAGGTGGGGGGGTGGGGCGGGGTGGAGGGCTCAGCGGCCTGGAGGTGGTGGGGGGGGGGTTTGTGGGGACCAGTCGGTGATCTCGATTAGGGGGCCCACCGTACCAGAGAGGTTGAGAACCGCTGACCTAACCCCACCCCGCAGCGTTCACCCAAGTGCCCGTCACCTCCCCCCTCACCTCCCCCCCCACCTCCCCCCCCACCTCCCCCCCACCCTACCAGCTGATGTCGTTAACGGCCAGGGCAGCAGTCATTAGCCACGCCTCATAGGCCTCTCCATCTGAAGCCCGGGCTAAACTGCCCGGCGTTTACGCCCGTATGAGTTTCTTTTAACTGAAGAAATAAAAAAAAATGGGAACATTGCTGATTTTTACGGCTTGGGTTTCCAACTGCGCCGGAGCGTGGCGGCAGCGGTGGCGGCAGTGGCGTTGTCGTCGTGGAGACAATTTCCGTTCAGCGCTTCGCCCGTTTCGCGAAAAATTTGCGCGCATTTGCATTTAGTTTTATTGTTATTCGGGCGATTTTTTCGCAAACTGGGCGGCTGACGAAGCGACGAACGATGCCGTCGGTTAAAAGCCGATTCGTACTCTTGCGATCAACGCGGTGCATTGCCCGCGTGAGTTTAGATCGTTTCTTTGGCTGCATGTGTCGCGCGTGCGGTTGCTGTGCGGGAAAACCCTCCCTGCTGTCCGGGCGCGACACCGCGCCCCGATTCGTCGGTTAGAACGATCGTCGCGCTCGGGTTTTCGTGGATGGTGTCCATGCGTGATTCTTTTGAGAATCGGTTACAGTAAAACCTTGGATTGCGAGGAACTTGGTCTGCGAGTGCTTTGCAAGACGAGCAAAATGTTTTAATTAACATTAATTTGATAAACGAGGGAGGTCTTGCAATACGAGTAGTACGTGTATACGCTTTGTCTTCCGAGCGTCACATGATCACAACTGATACACGAGTGCTTTGGGTTACAAACA
This sequence comes from Lampetra planeri, assembly GCF_965212315.1. Taxonomy (NCBI): domain Eukaryota; kingdom Metazoa; phylum Chordata; class Hyperoartia; order Petromyzontiformes; family Petromyzontidae; genus Lampetra; species Lampetra planeri. The sequence continues at coordinate 7,379,931 of NC_136159.1, forward strand.
CGTTTCCGGAACGAATTATGCTCGCAATCCAAGGTTTTACTGTATTTCCGATTGACGTACAGATGATATGCAACCACACGCAAGCTTTACTCAATGAGAAATGGTACAAATGAGACTGAGACCAAATGAAGAGGGTGTTAAATCAAATCGCGCCCCCCGAGTCACCGATTGGTTCGAGGGCCCCGAATCATTACGTTTCGACGCCCAGCTCACACTGCGGCTGTGCAGAGCGCCCGATCCCTACATTGTCCATCTTTTGCCCAACGGTACCGTTGCATTTTAACGCAGCACTTTCGTACTTGCGCACGTACATACATAATGTGCGCGAGCGAGCGAGTGGGCGCTTGAGCGAGTGAGTTAACGAATGTGCAAGCGAGTGGGCGAGCCGACGAGCGGGTGCGATGATGGGGCAGTCGTTCCCTAGGCAGCCTCGAGGGAGACGCTGCCGATGAAGCAAAAAGCGATGGATTTTCTGGACGGTGACCGCATCTCGCCCGTATGATCTGATTAGGATCGCACGGAAACTGATTAGACGGGGATGGGGGAGGGGGGGGTGACCCACGTGGTGGTTGGTAGGGGGGGTGAGGGGGGGTCGCTGTGATGTTTCTCTAAGTGCGCCCTACACCTGCGTGCTGGAGCCCTGCACGCTCGTGCGGCTGAAGGCCTCGACCGTGCCTCTGACGAACAAGGGGGGGGACGCGGGACGCTGTACGGAGCCTCCGTTGGAGTTGTGATACGGCAGCAAGCTGCTGATGAGACCCAGAGGTGGGAACTCGTGGAATACGAGATGCAGTGTCTACGGTTATTTTTTATGCTTTCCACGCAGAGTTGAAAGCGGTGGTGCATTAACTCTGTCTGTCCGCCTGTATTGGGGGGTGATCGCTCTCATGGATATGAATTCCTGCAGTCACGAAAAGCTTTCAGTAAAGATTTAACTCTCGTGAAGATGATCAATTAGAAAACCAGCCGAATTGGACAAACGGTTGGGCCCAGAATTAGACGATAAAAACCAGCACCGCCACCGTGGGTAGCACTACGGAGCTGAGCGACGGACGTCATCCCAAAGGATGCACGGCGGAACCCGGCCCGAAAACGCACGGGAGAGCAACAGGGCAGCGCACGACCACAAACAGCTGTGATGTGGCTAGCCGCAGAGAGAGTTGGGGGGTGGGAGCGGTGAAACGGCAGCAACTGCGAAGCACCCTGTGAGAAGCGGGGCTTCTTGGCGGCCAGGAACGTAGCTGGGTGGCTACGTGTGCTGGCTACCCACCCGCTCACCCACCCACCCACTCGCCGCACTCGCCAACCATGTTCTGGCGGCCGCGTGTGTCGTGCACAGCACTCGATTTGACCGACAGATGACGAACAAGCGCACGACACCTCTCATATACTCTTTGGTTCTTTCGGTAAAGTCACGTAGGTGGAAAAAACATTTTAAATTTTTATTTTTTATTCTTATTTATTTTTCACCTACGTGACTTTACCAAAAGAACCAAAGAGAGTATGGAGCCTTGCAGTCACGAAAACTTCAAATCTAGAATGAACCACCTCTCAGATGTAGATCCTCATGTAAAATGCGGTCAAGGCACAGCCAAGCAATTGTTTTTCACACCCCACCAAAGGGAGCTGTGGAGGGTACTTTGGCCTGCTCGTCCACGCTCGCTTTGCAAGATGTGCCGGTACCCACACTCTACCCCACCATGCGCCGAGCTGCTGATCGAGTAACCGTGCTCGTGGGAGCAGTGCCGTCATGGTTCACGGACTGAGCTACGATCCCGTTGAAAAACGGCGCAAGTGGCATTTACTACGCCGAACCTGTCCCAGTCCTGCACTGAGTAGACATTGTGATCTTGGTTCATCAGCGATGGCGAGACCAAGGCGGCCGGGCCTGTTTTCCCGGCCACACCCCGCCGCTCCGGCCTTACTAGGCACGTCGCGAACAGCACTGGAGAGGCCGCACGGGGCGGCTTGTCTTTCTTTGTTTCCGTCCCCTTCGGTTCGCAGAACCCCGCGGACCAGGTGGCGTTCCAGCTGAGCGGCGGGTTCGAGAGCCTCGGCCAAATCCTGCAGGTGATCGCGTCGGCCAGCTCGCCCAACACCATCACGCGCATCCCCTTCAAGTGAGACGCACACCACCACGCATGCACGCATGCACGCGCACGCACACGCACGCAGCAGTAGCACGTGCGGGCACAGCAATGAGAGCAATGGTGGTGCAGGACAACAGCACGTGGCGCACGCAACTGCAGAGCACATGGACGCTTGTGGCGGTTGCGAAAGAAACAAAGTCCGGCCCGGGTTTTTAGGTCTCTGGGGATAATGCGTGCAGGTTGATTGCACGAGCAGTGACACCCAGAGGTTCACATAGTGACCCACAGACTCACATGGAGACCCGCAGGCTCAAATAGAGACCCATAGACTCACATAGAGACCCACAGACTCGCATAGAGACCCACAGACTCACAAAGAGACCCACAGACTCACATAGAGACCCACAGACTCACATAGAGATCCAAAGACTCACATAGAGACCCACAGACTCACAAAGAGACCCACAGACTCACATAGAGACCCACAGACTCACATAGAGATCCAAAGACTCACATAGAGACCCACAGACTCACAAAGAGACCCACAGACTCACATAGAGATCCAAAGACTCACATAGAGACCCACAGACTCACATAGAGACTCAGACTCACATAGAGATCCAAAGACTCACATAGAGATCCACAGACTCACATAGAGACCCACAGACTCACATAGAGACCCACAGACTCACATAGAGATCCAAAGACTCACAAAGAGACCCACAGATTCACATAGAGATCCAAAGACTCACATAGAGAACCACAGACTCACATAGAGATCCACAGACTCACATAGAGACCCACAGACTCACATAGAGACCCACAGACTCGCATAGAGACCCACAGAGACCCAGTGGGCCATATAAAGACACACAGACTCGGTGTCTTCATCATGGTCTTTGTGACATTGATCATCATCATCGTAACAACATTCAGATGGTCATTTTGGTGATCGTCATCATTTTCGTGACAGTGCTCACACTGATTTCGATCACCACTGCAACAATGTCTTGGTTATTGTCATCATCGTAACGGCCCCATCATTTTGGTCATCATCATTATCATCATTGTCGTTGTCATTACGGTCATAATCAATTAATTGTTATAGTCCGATTATGATTATTGTTCTCACAATCGTTGCATTACTGTCTAATTAATGTCGACGATCATTTTAAGAGTCACGTGATTATTTGATTCATCGTAATCGCAGTCGCGTGATGATTGTTTTCCTTAACCGCGGTTATCGCATTGAACTCCCTTACCCCCCCTCCCCCATCATCAATTTCTCCGGGAACTTTCCTCCCGTGCGCCGCGCGGAATTTCCCTAAAGAAAACATCCCTCGAGATCGCGGCGCGCATCGCCCCACGTACCTTGGCGACGTTGTCGTCTCGTTGACTTTGTCCGGCCGCGCGATGGGGGGGGAAGGGGGGTGGAATGGGGGGGGGGGGTTTCGGGCAGACGAAAAAATGCGTCAAATTTCCCCCGGCCCCCGGCCCCCCTCCACCCGCCCCGCCCCCCCCTCGCCTTTATTTTCGTAACCTTCGGAAGTGAAAGCAGTGGTGCGGTTTGTTCCAATTTTTGTTGCGCGCCTTTTGTCGTTTCTGGTCTCGGGACAAAGAGACACACACACGCACACGCGCGAGCACGCGCGCGCCAAAAAAATGAGGAGACACGTTCGCCTGTTAAATTATTTTTGCGCCGCCCGCGCCGCGTTTTTTTGCCGACGGTTCCGTTTGCGTTCCATGCTGGTGGGCGCGGGGCTAGCCGCGACAAGTCGGGCCGCCCGGCATTAGCGCCGCGCCGTGAAACAACAAGAGAGGAGGCCAGCGAGCCGGCCAAGCCTGTCCACCGAGCGAGCCTCGGCACTCGGCCCCGTCGGCAGTGAGTGAGTGCGAACAAGTTGGGTGAGTGCGGTGACTTTCACGGTCTCGCGGAAGTTGCGTGGATGATTTGGTGGTGAACGCGAAAGTGATGAAGACCGTGATGAAAATAAAGGAGGAGACGCGTTCGGCAAAGACGACGATGATGATGACTACGATAATGTGACTTGCATATTGATGATGATCATGGCCATAACAACCCTGTGTCCTATAATGATCGTCGTTTTCAAATAGATAGCAATAATGCAACGATTATGAGGACACTCATATCAATTGACTGTGATGGTGATATGTAGTGTCATGCTGACCATGGTGGTGATGATGGAAGTGTTTATGATGATGATCACAAATGATTGGACCGCTGTTGCTGAAAAGCAACATCCTGGCGTGCCAAAGGAGGCAGTTATTTTGTTTTTATCAGTGCATGCGACCTGTCCTGGTGTGTGGACCAACTTAGACACTGGCCAATGGCGAAAAGCAGCATGGAGAGGTGCATTTTACTGGTAGGAACCACCTGGTTCCACCAGCCCACAGGGGATTATTGTGTCCATCCGTCCGTCGTGCAGGGAGAGGCTGGGTGGGGAGGGTGGGGAGGGGCTGCGTGGGGAGGAGCTGGGTGGGGGGTGGGAGGGTTGGGGCTGGGTGGAGAGGGGCTGGTCACCCCGTGGTGCCCTTACAAAACTCAACGTTTAACCTACTCACGCCGGCTTGTGCCTGCCCTCACAGTCGGGCATATTTGCGGAATACACCACGCCGCCGTTGACCCTGGCCATTGACCGAGCAACCCAACGTTCCTACCAGCTTCCTCCGCAGGAGGAATGTGTTTATGTTTGGGCCGAGACTCACGACGGAACGACAGCCAAAGGAGGGAACGGTGCCCGAGACTAAAATCCACCGCGGAGGTGGGGCGATGAGATCAGCGACTTATGTTGTGAGACCGCGAGAGATGGAGAGGGCTTGGGAAAGCCTTCATTCAAATGTCTCGTCGTGGCTGATAACAATGATGGCCTTATGGGTGGCTACGGATAGCTTTGGAAGCCACGTGGCAGTGGTGAGCAATTGAACCGAGGTTACGGGGAATGCGGCGCAGCGTGCGAAACCGCTGCACCACCACTCTGCTGCACGCACACAAAGGCGGAGATCCCCTGTATAGACTTTACAGCCAGCTGGGGGGGGGGGGTGGGGCATGCTGTCGGCAAGCACCTATGAAGGTCGAGATGGCGCACCAGGGGTAGTGTGGCTAGCATCGTGTCCTGCCACCTTTGTCTCCCTGTGTTTCGTGTTTTACACACCGCAACAAGTACTGACAGCCGAGTCGACCCAGTACCATTGGAGGTATAGGGCACTCATGTGAGCCATGGCCGGGAATTGAACTCGGGTCACCAGGTTCGGGGGGCAGCACGCTAACCACTGCGCCACCGCTTTTACAGTTATACAAAAAGACAAAGATCACCCGTATAGCCTTAACAGACTGTTGGGGCAAGTGTTGTTAGCGAGCACCTATGAAGGCCGGCACGGCACACGAGGGGGTGGGTGGCCAGCACCACGCGATTTGTACACACTGCACTAGGTACTCATTTAAGGCTGAGTCCACCTCCGGGAGCCCCAGGACCGGTTCAGATAATGGTCACTGGCGTTGGTCGTGAGCGGGAATTGAACTCGGGTCGCCGGGTTCGTAGCGCAGCGCGCGAACCGCTACACCACCGCTCCCCACACAGTCTTTGACAGATACACACGCACAAAGACACACACACACAAAGACACACACACACACGTCCTCTTGCGCACACAAGCACACGCACCCAGACGCAAACTTGCATGAGCGCGCGCACATATGCACGTGCGCCCGCACCGAGCTCGTAAGCGCGTGAAGTGCAGACACTCACGCGTCGCACAAGCAGCTGCGTGGTCGCGTCGCATCAGACGGCGGCACACAAAGAGGCAGCCGCGCGTTTTGATCGCTCGCAACGAGCTCGTGGGGCCACACTGCTGCCAGTGTCTCGTGGCCCACCGCCTCCCTCGCCGGCACGCCCGCCACCATGCAACCCGTACCTCTCCCGTCTCTCCGTCGTGCACAACTGTGCCCCACCGAGGCCACGGCCGAGTCGGGGGGCGGGCGACTCAACCGCACGTGCCCAACGCCACCGCCGCCTCCCTTCGAAGGTGGTGATGGCGGAAAGCTGAGTGGCGCCCCCCCCCCCCCCCACGTGTAGTTTCGTTTAGAAAGGCCGCATTGCGCTGCCGAATTGGGGGGGGAGGGGCTCTTTATCCCCCGCTTGGACGCCGCTTGTGATGGATTCTAACTTCTTGAGGCTGTGAGAGATGAATGGGGCTCTTGGGGATGGCCTTAATGCAGCAGTGGACGGGACGGATCATGGCTGGTGATGACGTTGGCCAATTATTGGGGGGGGCTAAGGAGGGCGATGGCATTAATGTTGTCCCGGGCGATTGGCTTTGTTTCGCGTCGCCCGTGCAGGCCGGTGCTCCGTCGCCATCGGTAGCTCCCACGTTTTGGGGGGATTCTTCTTCCCTCCCCCACCCCACTACCCACAACCCCCCTCCCCCACCACCCCCCCCCCCTTCCCCTCTCCATTGATTCCACCGCTCGAAAGGAGAGCCAGATTTTTTCGCCAAAGCGAGTGTCCGATTCCGAACTGGCGGTGGTGGTGGGAAGCCGTGCGTTGGAGCCTTCGTGGCTGCGGGCGGCTTGGGAGGTGGGGGGGGGAGAGGCAAATCCGGGTAACCACTGCACTCGGCGGAGCCTCCTCCCCGGTGTGTTGTTCGTCGCCGAAGACACGCGCGGAGGCAACGGAAACATAATTGCGCCCGCTCTCGATGTGCGCGCGCCCACTCACTCGTCCGTTCGTTCGTCCACTCACTCGTCCTTTCCCGGGCTCCAGTCCCAGCCACGGCTGACATCGGTGGCGAGTGAAACCTGAACCGGTTGTGGGCGCGCGCCCCAGCCCCCTTCCCCCCCCCCCCCCCCCCCTTTGCGACCCGCACTGACCAGCGAGGTGATGTGCGGTCAAACAATCCCCAGGACTGACGAGGCGTGCAGATGAGCCCGTGCAGCAGCGGATTGACACATGCGGCTGTAATTGCGTATCGTGTATATATCAACAAAAAAGTTTGCAGGCCTTTTGTCAATGCACTGTTGCGTGAAAGCCTACCTTTGCCGTCTCGGCCACGGTGATTGTTTGCTCGCACTTTAACCACGCTGGCCAGCGCGGGCTACCGACGACGGTTGGGTGCGCTTGCCACTTGCTTGCGATATCGCCCGCCCACCGACGTTCGCTGTGCGCCGGGCAATCCAAGTTCGTAGCGCTTGCCGCTCTTTGCACTCGCCCTCGTTATTTGTCTTTCGAAACGCGTTCATCCTCGGCATCGCCGCCTTGCGCTCCCGTGATTAGCACATCGGAGACGGTGCTTCGCGAGCGGCCTGCCATTGCGTTTGATGGAACTCTTTTTTGTGCTGCACGGTGTCACTCTCAGAAAGCTTTTGGATCGCCCGCCGCACATGTGCACACCTCGCACGTGAAATGTGCTCCCTGTATACCCTCGCAAAATATACAGACATAGATTCCCCCCTTTTCAGCCTAAGACATAACGGGGGCGAGCGCGAGCACCAATGAAGGCCTATGGGGGTGGTGTGGCCAGAGCCACGCCCGGCCGCCTTTGTCTTCCCGGTGCTGACGTTTAGTACGTGGCACCTCGTACTAAATTTGAAGGCTGAATCGATCTAGTTGAGGCCCAGGGCCTTTTCACATATCACCGATGTTGGCCGTGAGTGGGAATCCAACTGGGGCCACCGGGTCCGTAGCGTAGTGCGCTAATCATCGCGCCACCGCTCCTCGCGCGCGCACACACGCGCGCGCACACACAAAGAACTCGAGACAAAGAGAGAAATGAAGGGACGAGGATGAAGATGATGCGGGCAGCCTCGCTCCTGTCCTGGCGACCCTCTCGGTGCGGAACCGGGGGAGCGCCGAGAGAGCACTTGTCACCGCAGCCCGCGTCGCCCGCACTACGAGGCGGCGGGGCGGGCACGGAGGGGCTACCCCCTCACCCCCTCCCCCCCACCCACCCACCCTCCCGCTCGCGATTCACAGAGGCCCCTGGCCGCCCCCCACGGAGAGTGTCATTTATTACGAGATCAAAGGTGGAGCGCTAGATTACCTACGAGAGCGGCTCTCTTTATTTCCTGTTGCTCTCCTCTATCCTTTAGTAATATTATTACTCTCAGCATCATTGTCGCGCTCCTCCTCCTCCTCCTCGTTATTTTTATTTTTATTATCATCATCTTGCTTTCTTTGCCCCGGGCGCCTCTCGTTGTTGCATTCGTTCAATCGCCTGCCCGCTCACTCGCTCGCTCGCTCGCTGGCTCACTCACTTGCCCGCACGTGCATGAGATTGCTTTGTTGTTCATGTCCAGGCCACCTTTGGTGTAATGCATTAGCGAGGACAGCTCCCCGGCTCTTCAGACACCCCCGTCCCCCACCATCACCACCAGGAGGAGGCATCTGAGTGGCGTGGGGGGGGGGGTGGCTGATCTGGTTGACGCTTATTAAGCGAGGTTATTTATTCATCGTCGTTGTCCATCGTCGCACGGTAGTTTCCCCGCACCGCGCTACCGTCCCGGTCGCACGGGTTCAGCTCCTCGCCGCGAGCGTACCGCGCCGGCCTTCGCCGCTCGCCTCGCTCGCCAACAGCGCTTTCCTCCCGGCTCGGCGGCTTGCACGGGCCACGGGGTGGTGGTGGTTGTGGTGTGGGTGGGGGTCTCGAGGCCCAGGCCACTGCCATGGCGTGGATCCAGGAGCGACGGGCGGCCAGGCAGATCGAATGCGAGGAACGCCGCACGCACCGCAGAACGCCGATCGCTTTATTTGCAAGTCGTGGCAAGGGGCTCCCGTGACAAAATATCCCTTTTGCAATTGAGACCTGGCGGCAAAACAATCAAAGGTCGAGATGTTATCACTGCTGACTCCTATTGATGCCACCACACTGCTCGATCGCACAGCTGCGGCAAAGTTGACGCCTGACCTCCTCGGCTCTGACCTCACGTTATCTGACCATCTGGCTCTCCGAGTCTTTTCTCATCGGTAGCGTTGCAAATTGTGATCGCGACACTGCGCCGAGAATGACCGGGAGCTCCGTGTGGCGAACCCCGAGTGGCCAGCGTCACGGCAAAAATGTTTTTGGGCTTGCACTTGACAACCGCAATTGCCCACACTCGCAACGCGAGCACCACACGTGACCTACCTAACTGCGGTGGCGCTCATTCATACCGCTGGGTGGGCAGAGGGCGGCAAGGTGGGATTTCATTTAATAAATCCGTGCCAATGTTTAAAAGGTGAGGTCATTATTCGTGATAAAACTACACTAAAACCTTCAAATTTCAAACGGCCGTTTCGATCTCGATAAACGGGGGAGTCGCCCTACAGCCGTGCCCGCGTCAAACTCGGATATGGCTGTTGGGCGGCTGGGCGCGAGAGCACCGCACCGCGCAGAGAGCCAGACCGCCGTGGCAGATGTCACCGCGGATCTGCTTTCCCCTAAACGACGGGTATCGTCCGCCCGTTACAAAATACGCGCGCATCTGCCAGTCCGCGAGAAAACGGATCAATCTGATAAAAGCCAGGGGCTCGGAGGGAAATCTGCGGAAGTACGGCGAAGAGATGACGGGCTCGAAAGAAATGTGTTTGTTTTATGTTTTTGTAGGAGAGACTGGTGAGCCTAAACAGAAGTTATTGCTTGGGTACATCACGTGACCACAGACGTTATAATGCAAGCTGCTTAATGCAAAATAAAATATAATCAGAACACTGTTCTGTCTCTCCACATTTAAATTAAACATTTTCTCGGCCAGTAGCCTGTTGTCTTTCCAGACCAATGTAATCCAGCAGCAGTATTTGTTTAATGGGGAAAACTCTGGACCGGATTCGACAGTCTGGGTATCATCAGCAGAGCCAGGCTTGTTAATCAGATGCTGCAGGATGACCACATGTGATTGGCAAGACCGCTGCATCTAAACGATGGGACCCCGTTCATCTCAAAAAACAATGCGCGCGCATTAAACCCGTAACGCTTTGCTGCGTATCAAAATTGTTGAAAGTGCTGTCATTAATTTAGCTTGCATAAGTACAATTAAACATTTCGCCACAGTGGCGAGATGTTAACTACCTCGCCTGGTATACAGGAGGTCGTGGGTTCGATCCCGACCCTGATGTCTGCTGTATAGTTGGAGTTTGCATGTCTCTCTCCCCATGCTCACATGAATTTTTATCCGGGTCCTCCGGTTTTTCCCTCCGCATTTAGAAGCATGCGTATTAGAGTATTTGGCTGCTGTATATATCCATGTGATGATGAGCCACTTTGTTGAGCTCTCATTGGTGGCCATGACTCTTCTGAAAAACAGCTATATAGTTCAGTGGGCCTTACCTGGTCAAATAAAAAAACTACATTCTTGGTTCTTTTGGTAAAGTCACGTAGAAGGGAAATAATAAAATAATAAAATAATAAAACAATAACGACGTTTCGACTGCAACACAAGCAATCATCATCAGGTGTGAAATCCACAGCAAGAAAATGTTTTCACACCTGATGATGATTGCTTGTGTTGCAGTCGAAACGTCGTGAGAATTTGTATTGTTTTATTTTCATTATTTTATTATTTCCCTTCTACGTGACTTTATCGAAAGAACCAAGAATATGAATCCCTGCAGTCACGAAAGCTTTAAATAAAAAAAATTAAACTGTTTAAACACCTTACATTAAATCGAATAATGTTACACTATTATAATAATTTTTTCTCTTTAGAATTTCCAAGCGGATATTTGGTTGCATCCCATGAATTTGTTGGTCCTTGAGTTGCTTGGGGCCCTAATCCTCGCACCACCACTGCAAGACTGGTCGGCCTTCAGTCCGTGGTCTTTATTTGTCGCAACAGCAACAGCTTCCTGACGAAAAAGAGTTGAAGGAAGCACTCGGGCCGAAACAATCCAAACCTCTCTCGTCTCGGCGAGTCAAACTCCTAGACGCACAACGCTGAAAACCGACTGTTACGCTCGTGTCGAAAGCACACGCGCAAACAACCGACCATTCGCGATTTGTGGAAGCGACGCGCAAATTACTTGCCATCTCGCTTGGAGAGGCCTTCAGCCAGCAGCGGAATGATTAACAGCCGACGGATATTTCAAACTAGGCTCGCGTAGCGGACGAGGGTCTACACATGGGAGGGTCAACAAAAATTGAAACGATACGGAAGACGTGAGACGAGGAAGGAACCGATTCATGGAATTGACGATCCGTTCAATTGCTCGGGGGGGGGGGGGGGGGGTGGGGGTGGGGAGGCGAGTCGTGGACATCTCGGGCCTCGCGCGCTGCCGCCGCACCCTGCGACTTGCCGACTGCGGCCGCGGCTTAGGACGGACGCGCCCCAGGCGGTCGCTCAGGAGAGGACCTCGGCGTTAGCGGTCACTCCAGAGACAAAGACAGCGATCCCTCGTTTAGCGTTACAGCCTGTCACGAGAAGTGCTGTTAGCGAGCGGCTATTAAGGGCTTCCGCGGAATTCCGGGGAGGAGAGGAGGTTGAGGGAGGGGGGTGAGTTGGGAGTGGTGTGGCCGAGGCCACGCACGCTAACCGTTCCACCAGTGCCGAGATTTTTTTGTGACCGCACGGTGCCGAACACGGAATTCTCTGGATTGTGAGGACGCTCTGTAAATCAAGGACGCTGGCGTAATTTTGAAAAGAATGAAAAAAAATCGTCAGGAAAATGCGGCGTCGTGGGAAAGCCTGGAGGGAGACAAAGGTGTAAAATATAAAGTTACAAAATATGTTGAATGGATGCTGGGGAAGAAATGTGTGCTGAGCAATCCTGGAGAATACAGTCATGGGGAAAGTGGCTTTGCGTTGGTAACAAAGTTGTTAGCTGTACCCAGTGCCGATAAAGTTTTACAAATCTGGTAATAATGGTGGAAGCGGCTGTGACGGTAACGAACGCCACACGCCGGATTACTAGACACACGCCCAAAACGTGATAGAAAATAAGCTGGTGTTGTATAATGTGGGGGTGAGGGTATCTGCGTGTTTAGAGTCGACCTCGAGCCTTGGTCCGCAAGACCGTGGGAAGCGCTCCGTGGAACCGTTGCAGAGCTCGGCGAGTTTCTTCGCAACGCATTTCTTTTTCCTGCGCTGCGATTCGCGAGACATTTCTTCGGGTTCAGACTGCTCCGTGGCTTCATAACGGTTGGGAACCACCGCTCCGGAGGAAGCCCAGGCTAGGTTCTGAATACAAAATGAGCTTAATTCTAGATTTGAGCTTAATTCTAGATTTCGTGATTGCAAGGGTTCATACTCTTAGGTTTTTTCGGTAAAGTCACGTAGGTAGAAAATAAAATAAAAAATTACTAAAAGTAATAATAGAATAAAATAATAAATCACGAAACGTCGTGATTTATTATTTTATTTTATTTCCATTATTACTTTTAGTCATTTTTTATTTTATTTTTTACCTACGTGACTTTACCGAAAAACACCTCAGAGTACAAAACGAGCTACTGTTATGAACGTAGCTTCATGCCCAGGAGTTGAACAAAGGTTGCTGGATTCCATGCAGAGTGCACGCTGATGGTGGTGGCGGCGACGGTGGTGGTGGCGGTCTGCGGCGCCGGCTGCGGTGGCGGCGGCGGTGGCGGTGGTGGTGGTGGTGGCAGTGTCGGTGGTGACGTTGGCGGTGGAGGCAGCGGCACCGCCAGTGCCTCCGTTGTCGTTTGGGGTGCGTGGGGGTCGTGTCTCTTGAATGGGATTAGCGCTCGGCGGGATTCGGGGCGCGCCGCTGCCCTGGGGGATGCGGGTGAGCTGGCGTGCGTCCGCAGAGATGAGACGCGGGCGGCACTCGCAGGCCACGGTAAATATTGTGCCTCCGTATAATTCCCCCCACCTCCCCCTCCCACCTTTCCCCGTGTGTGTGTTTGTGTGTCTCCCGTTCTCGCGCAGGCAGACAGATCGGCCCTTCTAGCCCCCAAGGCACAGTTCGATTTCACTTGATAGCAATTGGAGGACCACCCGATTCTGGCCAATAATCGAACCATTTTCGTCTTTTTTCGGATGGTGTCAATACGTACAGCATCCCAATGCAACCGCACGCATCACCACAGTGAAGGAAGTACACTGGGGTAGAATGGGATTTGAGGGGGTGGAGTGCTGGGGGGTGACGGGGGTTCAGGAGAGGGAAGCATTAAAGAATTGAGGGCAGCGGTCTTTGTAACATGAGCATGATGTGCATGCACATGTAAAGGCAAAGGTGCAGCCTGGAATTGTGGTTGTTGTCTGTCGACCACATCTAAAAATGTTCGGGGGGTGTCCAGACCCCCCCCCCCCCCCCCGAGAGCGTGGGGGTCAGACGGTGATGGGAAATTCCACATTCCTCCGGTGAACACTCGGTGACTACACAGAGCATAGCACTGTGTATCTCTTCGTCTTACCTCGTGAACACGCACGGGGGCGGCGGGGGGGGTTTAATTGGCGCAGTCCATCGTCCGTCCGGGGGTCGATAAAATGGATACCGCTTTGTGCGGAAAGTTAACAGTGGCTGGGCTGCCGAGAAACCGCCCCTCCGCCGCAGGAGCGTGGCAATTCCGCCGCTGGCTCTGCAGGTCGGGGTGCTCGTTTTGAGAGCGGCGGGAACTCCGTTTGGCCTTTTGGAGGCTCGTCGCCGGCTCCGATACCCCCCTTCGCGAGCCTCTTCACGCGTCGCTCGAGCATCCATCGCTGGGGCGGAGAGGGAATGCCTGCCTGATCTCCGGGCTTAGTGAGGGTTAATCCCCACCAACATAGCCATCTGTTACACTCGCCCTGCCGCTCCTGCTATGCCGCACGTGGCAATGGGCTGGCTCAGATTAATACAGCGGCCTCGCCCCCATTCCTCCGACCGCGGGCCACCGTCATCCCCTCCCCACAAACCAACGCACACGTTTGGGTTTTTGCGATTCCGTTCTTCCTTTGACGCGTTGCCACCGCCACACACGCACGTGGCACGTTTACCTTGCTGGGTTGGAGTTGCCGGCCAACGGCGAGGATGACGGTGGTGGTGGAGGTGGTGTTGGTGGAGGGATGGTGGAGGTGGTGGTAGTGGTGGAGGTGGTGGTGGTGGAGGAGGTGGTAGTGGTGGAGGTGGTAGTGGTGGTGGAGGTGGTGGTAGTGGTGGTGGTGTGCGTTTGGGCTGTAAGCGAGTGGTGGGTGGACCTCGCTGCGCTCGTTGGTCGTGGTTGTCGCGGTAATGTGCCGTACACCTCTCCGACGACGTGCCCATGGGGCCGTCACCGCGAGATGCGCGCTGCGCTACGTCCCGAACGTTTCGCGCCGGGAGCCTCCGCAGGAACTTACGATACATCCCGAAAACACATCGGAGCCCTGCCATCGCCACGTGGCATCTTAACCGATCATATTCTTAACCGATCCTTCATCGCTCTCAGCTGCGGTCAATCCACTTCTGGGTGAACGCCTCCCACCGCCATCCTCATGTCTTGACGATCCGGCGATGCAGTCGCCATCGGAGAGCGTGGATTCCCCGTGACTGTTGTGCCCAACCCCCCCAACACGTCCCCCCATTCCATCACGGACTCCCAACTTTATACCGTCACCCCCCCTCCCCAGCGCTCCGCACGTTACCGCTGTCATGTGTTGCACAATATCAGCACAGTGTGCCATTGATTTCCGTGGATTGGTTGCCATTTGTCGTGCTGATCTTTTCAACCTGCTCTTTGAATCTTGATTTTTCGCCGGACAGGTCTGCGTTTCGGTAGGAAGGAAGATGAGATGGGTGGGTGATTAACCGGCCGGGTAAATGAGTGCACAGGAAAGGGGGGGAGAGTGTGTAGGAAGGTAGCTTGGTGGGTATGTGTGCGTTGAGAAGGTGGGGAGCGGTAGTGTAGCGGTTAGCGCGCTGCGCTATGAACCCGGCGACCCGGGTTCGATTCCCGCTCACAGCCAACACCAGTGACGATTATCTGAACCGGTCCTGGGCCTCCCCTAGGTCGACTCAGCCTCAAACGAGTACCTGGTGCGGTGTGTAAACATCGCCACTGGGGAGACAAAGGCGGTCGGGCGTGGTGCTGGCCACCCACCCCCTCGTGTGCCGTTCCGGCCTTCATAGGTGCTCGCTAACAGCACTTGCCCCTACAGTCTGTTAAGGCTATATGGGGAATCTTTGTTTTTTGTTGAGAAGGTAGCCAGGTAGGTAGGTGTGTGGGTAGAGTAGGTAGGTGGGTGGGAAGGTAGCTAGCTGCGTTCCTCTTCCTGCTCTCTCGGTGTCATTCCAAGCACGCTGCCGCTCCGCGCTTCTGCGTGGTCTTCTGCGTCCATCTAAATCATCACCGCCCCCCCCCCCCAGCTCCCCCCCCCGCTCCCCCCCCCGCCCCCCCCCCCCGCTCCCCCCGGCCAGCGCTACTCTCTGTCGGTACTCATCGTGGTGCCGTCAATCAGCGCGCGCCGCAGCACCTCTGGTGCAGCGTTCCGCGGTCGGGCCGCGTTTTGTTCTGCTTGACGTCCGACGGTTCTCTCCCGTATGCTGGGAGGCTCCTCCAGGGGTTTCCTCTCGCCGCACGAAGCGAAAACTCCCAACCATCCAGCGGCATCGACACTCCCGAGAGCCCAGTCGTCAGACTCGCCACTGTGATTCCTGCGCGAGCAATTAGCGATTATAGTTTTGCGCGAAAGTTTTCCGCAGTTGTAAAAACCGCTGTGCACCTTTTGAGCACCGTGTTTTTTTCTGCCCCCACCGACCCCGACCCCCCACCCCCCACCGTGCGCAGTCGAAGCTAATAAATGAGCCACCATGTGTCTCGCTCGCGGCACGGCCCAGCCACCGCAACGTCGGTCGGATTAAACGGGCCCGCTAATCCGTTGCGGATTTGGCTTACGTCCGCTAATCTCTACGGTGCGCGCGCGTGTGTGCTTGCGTCCGTGCATGCGGGTGTGTGGGTGTGTGCGAGCTGGAGTTGCCTAGTGGTTAGTGTCCTGTGCTATATGAATTTTACGCAGGTTTTGTGTGCGTAAGGGCAGCAGTAGTGTCGCGATTAGCGCGCTGCGCTACGAACTCGGCAACCCGAGTTGGATTCACGCTCGCGGCCAACACCGGCGACGATTATCTCAACCGCTCCTGGACCTCCTATAGGTCGACGCAGTCTAAAATGAGTACCTGGTGTGGTATGTAAACATCGCCACTGGGGAGACAAAGGCGGCCGGGCATAGTGCTGGCCACCCACCATGTTGTGTGCCGTGCCGGCCTTCATAGGTGCTCGCGAACAGCACGTGCCCCAACAGTCTATTCAGGCTATACGGGCGATCTTTGTGTTTGTTGCATAGGGAGCAGTAGTGCGGTCAGCACACTGCGCTACGAACCCGACAGCACAAGTTCGATTCCTGCTCACGGCCAATGACGGTGGCGATCATTTGAACCGGTCCTGAATCTCCCCTCGGTCGGACGCTGCGGCGGCGGCGGCGGTCACACCAACCCCTCCCGCGCAGTGCTCGCCTTAACAGGTGCTCACGGACATCACTTGCCCCAACGGTTTGTTTTGAGGGATCTTTGTGTCCGCGAGCCTCCTCGCAAGTCTTTCATTAGCGGTGACGCCAAACGAGGTGAACTCATCGGCAAAGGAGAGAGGAGTGAGACGCCGATGATTTCGCTCATCCTTTTAGCGCTGGTTTACATCTCCCCAAGTCTTTTGGGCAACGCTGTGATTCATTTTTTTCCAGTGTTTCTTTTGGCCAAGTCCTTTATAGGCACACAAGTTCGACCGTGCTTGCGGGAGTTGCAGTGGCTCCCCGCTACAGACGGACAGACGTGCAGGCAGGTGGACGGACGCAGCATAACGCATTCACGCGTTCAACCACAACACTAAGATTCCCCTAGTAGCCTTTCACAGGCTGTTGTTTTGGGCAAGTGCTGCTTGCGAGCATCTATGAAGGCCAGCGCTACACACAAGGTGGCGGCTTGGCCTTCACCACTTCTGGCCGCCTTTGTATCACTCCCTGCCGGGCTGAGTCGACCTAGGGGAGGCCCAGGACCGGTTCGCATATATGCCACTGTTATTGGCCGTGAGTGGGAATAGGAACTCGGGTTTGCGGGGTTCGTAGTGCAGCGCTTACCACTCCGCTGCTGCTCCCCATTACAAACGCTCACACAACAACAACAAAAATGATCGCCGTTCACCACTAAGTGCCGGTGACGTGACTACCGCGCTTGCGCCGGGCCGGGTGCATTTTGAGGCTGCGTGAAATGTCGAAGGCCCGCTGGCAGTACGTCACAGTAGAAACCCGGTTGCCATGGGTTGACTCACTGAGATGATTGACAGATGCACCGAACTGCACACATCACAGTGCCAATTTTCTGCGTTTTAGCCACACACACGGGGACACACATAGACCATGCGCTCTTCGCCACGAATGGCGTCTGCGTGGAGCGACTCGTACCGCCGGTGTCGGCCCAGGGCTCGAAGGTGGGGAACACCGGGAGGGGGAGGGGGGGCGGCTGGGTGCCGGCTGCGGCTCCGAGCCCGTTGCTCACTTTAAATATTTCACGAAATTACCGGCGATCATCGACTGGGTGCTCGCAAATTGCCGCCAGGGTGCTTTGCGAGAAATTGCATAGAGTGAAAAAAAGCTAAGCAAAGCGGCAACAGAAGAATTATCGTCAACAGCAGCAGCGGTAACAACGGCGAGCGGCAAAACGACAACAAGCCACAATGTGGGAGATGAAAGCGAGCGCTTGATGTCTCGGGGTCCACCTGCTTTATGCTTTGATCACGAGGTCAAATTTTCCTTCTGATGGGATTGTAATTATTTTGTTTGTAGTCGAGATATATTGCTGCATCTCTTAGCCTTGCTCCGAGTACCGGCGCGCGAGCGTTTTTCGCCGAGCGCTTGCGCTCTCCACGCGGGAAGCGTGCCCTCTCCGCGTGGGACGCGTGCGTGCACATCGCCAGTGCTGTGCGCGGATGCCTATCAACAACAGTAATAATAATGACGACGGCAACTTGCCACTGCACGGCGTTCGCTCCTCGCTCTCGAGCAGAGAGGACGACTCGGAGGACGCCAGGAGTAGGAGGAGGAAATCGCAGACCAAGTGGGGGAAAGGCAGCGGCAGCAGCCACGCGGTGACCCGGCGCGTCCAACATTTGCCCAGACTCTACAGTCTTCTGTATGTGAAGGTGCTATCGGCCAATGAACGAGTGTTCTTACACGTCGGAGGAAACCGGAGCACCGGGAGACAACCCACGAGAGGGAGGGTTACTTTGTCCCCGTACAGATGGAATCGATGGAGTTACGCGTGTGCTGTGAGCCAGGGGAAGGGAGTTGTCCAACGTTCTAGATTTGAAGCTTTCATGACTGCAAGGATTCAGACTCTTTGTTAAAGTCACGTAGGTTAAAAGAAAACAAGTAAATTAAATCACGGCGTTTCGGAGGCAACACAAGCTTCCGTCTTCAGGTGAAACCGTCACAGCAATAATTGCTGTATCAGCAAAAGCAAAAGGCGGCTTAATCCTACCTTGCTTATCTACTTCTGCCATCTACATTACAAAGGCTCAGTCCCAGCAGCCGTACTGACCATCTCACAACAACAACTCCTCTCCCGCGGCCCATCCTGGCTCCTCCCCCCTTAACTAGTATATAAGGTCGTGCCTCTTGGGACTTGTCTTTACTTGATACAGCAATTTCGATTTAAAGCTTTCGTGACTGCAGGGATTCATCTTCTTGGTTCTTTCGGTAATGTCACGTAGAAGGGAAGTAATAAAATAATAAAAATAAAACATAATTAAATAAAATAATGCTCACGACGTTTCGGCTACAACGCAGCTGTGAAGACGGCTGCTTGCGTTCTAGCCGAAACGTCGTGAGAATTATTTTATTTTATTATGTTTTATTTTTATTATTTTATTACTTCCCTTCTACGTGACATTACCGAAAGAACCAAGAAGGTTGATACAGCAATTTTGCTGTGACGGTTTCACCTGAAGACGGAAGCTTGTGTTGCCTCCGAAACGTCGTGATTTAATTTATTTGTTTTCTTTTAACCTACGTGACTTTACCGAAAAAAAAAAAAGAGTATTATCCAACATTCTTATGATCCATCAACCCCCACCTCCACAGGGCTGGACTTCAGGCCGTGTGCGTAGCCACCACTGGCCGGCTACCGATGTCGGCACAGTGCATTAGGGGGCGGCGTGGCTATACACCACCCCGGATCGCCTTGTTCTTACACACCGCATCAGCTACTCATTAAGGCCGAGTCGACTTAAGGGAGGCCCAGTACCGGGTTATCACCGCCACTGGAGTTAGCCGCAGTGTGCAAACAGCTGCTCCACCACGGCACTTGTGCCAGGCTATGTGCACTCTAAGGCAACGTGAAGTGTCGAACGCCCGCTGGCAGGAGGTCACGGGGTAGACCTAGGTGCCATGGGTTTGCCTGACTGAGATGATTGGCCGTTGCTGACCGGGATGACTGGCACGCGCACGCTCACGCGAATCTCGGCGCCCAAGCGCCCATTCGCACACAAACTCATTCGCGTGGCCGTTGCCTGAAACATCAGCCCACCCTCGTAATGAGGCAGCGTTCATGACAGAGGTGGTGATGAGATTCCAATTTGTTTGCGCCGGCCCGCCAACATGAGCCCGTTGAATTTCACCCTCAAGTCGAATTCTAAAATATAAATTGCGCACGACCCTCTAAAGAAAGCAAACTATTTCTTGTTTGCGTTCAGCTGCGCCGTTGCTTATTTGCCCGGTGTGGGGGGGGAGGGGGCTGGTCGCTAGACCCGCGCGTGTTTTTGTCCATACAGAGAAACAAAAAACTGACAGGGCAAAAAAAACTCTCAGGTCCACCGCCACCGCCGCCTCACCGCTTGGGAACAGGATTTAAAAAGAAAAGAGAAAAAATGACGAAAAGCGGAGTAGCAGTAGCGGCGGGAGGTGGCAGGAGGGAGGGAGGGAGGGGGGAAGGGGACGGCGGTGAGAGTTGGTGTTGAGAATGGAGAGAGGGGAGATGGGGGGGGGGGGTGGGGGGGGGCTTGAGAGAAAAAGTCGCGTCGCTGCGCCGAGAGAGAGAGAGAGAGACGGCTGCTGGCGCCCACGATGTCGCGGCGGCCGTGCCTCTGTCATCCCTGTGCAAACATCCTGAAACGCGAACTGCGGCGTCGGCGGCGGCGGCGGCGGCGTCGGCATGGCCCGCCCGCGCCGTGCCGCGCCCGGGCTGCACCGCCACCTCCACCGCCACCGCCACCGATGAGCAACTCCTGCTAGCGTGAAGGAATGCAAGACACTCTCCTCCGCGCCTGGGAGGCAGTCAAACTGAGCGGTACATTTTAGAGATGTTTTTTTTTTGTGTTCTGTTGGGGGGCGAGGTTGCCGCGCGCTTGGAATCGGCGTCCCCACAGGTCGATCATTCCTTGCGCGGCAGTTTGAGACGATGGTGCCGGTTTCTTAAATCGGAACCCCCCCCACCCCCACCACCCCCACCCACCTTTGTCCACCCCGCAGCAGAATGAACGGTTCCACCGCAGCGAGTCGGTCGACTTGGCCGGTCGTACGTGGTGGGGTAGAGTGTGGGCACTCCAGCACTCTTCCACGGTAGGCCTGGCCTGCATGGAGGAGGAGGCCAAACACCCACGAGACGGCCTGCCTCGAGCTCCCTCGAGTCGAGTGCGTCAGCAGTGGCGTGAGCAAGCAGTTGCAGGGATGCACCTCTACCGTGTTGTTGGAGCCTTGCCGCTGCTTGGGGCCTCTTGCGTTCTCTCTCTCTCTCGTCACCCGTTTGACGCTTCTACCAAGTGCCCCCCCACCTCCCCCCCCACCTCCACAACCCTCCAGGGTGTCCAGACACCCCCAAAGTGTTTAGATGTTTTAGATATGACGAAGAGTCACCCGCTCATGCTGATTATGCTGACGGTGCAAACTCTCAAGTAGGGCACAGCGTCCAGCAGCTGTGGCCCAGTGGAGCTGTCCCTGGTGTGACGGGGGGGGGGGGGGGGGCGTAAACTCCACGGTCCTGCTGTGATGTAGGTAGTCACCACTGGGGGACCCCCCCGCCCCCAAACTTTCAAAGTGTGGTAACCCCCCCCGCCCCCCGACCCCACCTTCGGTGGTGAGATGTTGACTGCCTCGCCTGGTATACAGGAGGTAGCGGGTTCGATTCCAACCCTCATGCCGCCTGCACATTTGGAGTTTGCGTGTCTCTCTCTCCGCGTGGTCGCGTGGATTTTTCTCCGGGTCCTCCGGTTTTTCCCTCCACAATTAGAATGAACGTGCGTTCGGATGTGTTGGGCTGCTGCTCGAAATTTCGACGTGATGATAAACCACTTGGTTGCGCTATCATCTGGAATGGCCAGGTCATTCCAAATGACAAAGAGCTGCTTCGCTCAGTGAGGCCTTTGTAAAAAAAAAAATTGTCTTTACGCTTCCTCCCCCATCCTCGTATTGCCGTTGTGTCCGCAGCGCTGGGTTATGTATTATATATATATTTGTGTTTGTGGTGGAGCGAATCGACGCGCGTACTGCCCGCGGCCACGTTCCATGCGGGAGGCTTGCCGAGATGAGCCGCGGAAGAAGAAGACGTTTTTTTTAGTTTTTTTGGAAAAAAAAAAGTTTGACAGAAATAACCATAACGGACACTGTTGCAGTTTCTGTACACGCGGGCGGGCGGGCAGGCGGGCGAGCGCAAGATATCTCTTATCGCAGAGAGAGAGAGAAATAACGTCTCTGTCTCGCCGTGCGAAGCTGAGCTATGCAGAGGCTCTCGCCTCGTTCTTTGTAAATCTCGCTTTTGCGGGGCTCAGGCCCCTGAAGGCCCCCACAATGCCAAGCGGCCGGTGACCCAACAGCGCTCTCCAGGGTGTTGCGGATGACGAGTTGACGCGCGTTTCTTTGAATCGAGCCAGGATATTGTGAGAGCTTGGGGAAGAATCGACGAGGATGATGGCAGAACGAGAAGTGAAGGTGGTGGTGGCCTTTCAGTGTGGTGAGCGGGCGGGTTGGTGAGTGTGTTGTTTGTGCTGACCTGCAAGTATGGTGGTGGTTGGACACAGCGTGGATTAGGTTAAACAGTCAGTCTCGTAGACCGAGTCCTCAACGTGGGTGCAGGAATCGGTGAGTGAAGTTCCTTTGAACAGTAAACCATGGCAATAGCGGTAGAAGAGTGATACGGAGGTGACTGACCGACTGCCAATGAGCGGAGGGTTTTAGCGTTAAGGGCAAGGCCGTAAGGCCAACACCCCAGAGTGCACTGGCGGTCTCTGCCCCTCAGGCGTCCTCATGGGGGCCGAGTAGAAGAGTGTGGGCGTTGAAGACCCGCTGATTTAATTGTTCAAGCTGGTAGGGTGTGGACGTCGCGTGGGTAAGCGAGCGAGTGGGCAGGCGAGCGGGTGGGTAAGCGAGCGAGCGGGTTCGGCGGGCGGGAGGGAGGGCAGGCGGGCGGTCGGGCATCAGCTGTGCGGGGTTGAGTGAGGCTCTGGTGTCTGGTGGCCCCACCACTCACGGACCCCGCATCACAGTTATTTTCCCACATGAGCCGGGGCGGTAGAAATCCGCGGATTCCAACCGGCTCTCTCGTCTGCTGGTTTCATTGCGCGTTGCGATTCGTGACCGCCTGTCGTCCCAGCGTTGCCATCCGTTATTTCACCAGCTCATTGCCTGCACCCGCGGTCCTCGTAATGCGATGGAAGTATCATGGTCCTCTGCTGGGTCTTAAGTCTGCCCTACTTCTTGACACAGACACAAGGACGGTGATCGTGATTACGATGGTGGTGGTTGGCGTCTTGCAAGTGAGGAGCAGTGGCGTATTGGTTAGAGCATCGCGCTATGCTCTGCAGGACCAGAGTTCAATTCCCGCTCGTGGTTAAAGAAGTGGTAAATATCTTACCCGGTTCTGAGCCTCCCCCAAGTTGATTCGGCAATAAGTTAGTGCCTGGTTCAGTAAGCAAGCACCAGAACTGAGGAGACAGGACGTGGTGCTGTCCACATCACCCCCGTATGTGCATTGCTGAGCTTCATGGGTTCTCAATGTCAGATCTTTCTCAAGCAGTCTATATGGCTATTTAGGGAATCTTTATCTTTGGTATCTTTGAAAAAACCTTGAAGAAATGACGATGATGATGAATGAGGAACAGTGATGATAAAGAATGAATGATGGTGATGATAAATTTGACTTTTAAAAATGTAATGTTAATGATAATGGTGAGTACAGTACATCACGATGATGCTAAAGATGACGATGACAGCCAAGTTGACCTTGACCAGGACTTGAACTCGCGAGCTTTCCACCACGAGGTCCCCAGCACTCGGCTGAAGTGCACGATCCCGTCCGTCGATTATAATCGACACTTGGCTTGACAAAACAGCAAAAAAATCACGGCGATGAAACATCCGCGGTACATCAAACAAACCAAACTTCGCCGCCCAACGAAAACCTCCGTTCCGTTCAAACCTCATGCCCGCCGCGCGGAGAGAAACTCGCGACAAAAATTCTGACGATAGAAGCGGAGGGGGGGATGGTACCGGGCGCTGCCGAGGATTTCCGCTCGCTCGCAGCGTGATTAAGGGAAAAGCAGCGAGGGCACGCGTGCGTCCGATGATGAATCCCTGGGCGCTGACGGCTGACAGAGATTAATGCGCACTAATGTGCAATAAGGGGAGGGCTGCTCGCCAGCCCCACTCACCCCCAGCTCGCTGGCGCTCTCTCACTCTCGCCCTCTCACTCTCTCTCTCGCTCTCTCTGTCGCTCTCTCACTCTCGCTCTCTCTCGCTGGCGCTCTCTCTCACTCTCGCTCGCTTTCTCTCGCCCTCTCACTCACACCCTCGCTCTCTCTCGCTCTCTCTGTCGCTCGCTCGCTATCGCTCTCTCTGTCGCTCGCTCGCTCACGCTCTCACTCGCTCGGCAGCGGGCGAGACGGCAAATTGAATTGTCTTTGTAGTGCCCACAAAGTGGATGGCGACCCAATGGGGGATGGTGGTGGGGTGGGGGGGGGTAGCAGTTGTGGGGGGGAGGGGGGGGTAATGGAAGGGACCAGTCCTGGCCGTGTAGCGTGACCTTGATTAAGGTGGGGGGGAGGCAGGGGGGTGAGGCGGGGGCGTGACACAGTCAATCTTAAACTTTAAACAAATGTTAAACGCTAAACAGAACGAGTAGTGGGATGATCCCATATTGTCTATCGTGCAGCATTCGTCTCTGGCTCTCACTCCCCGTGTGTACGCGGAGGAGAGGCCCCGTCGCTTCATCTTAATTGTGCTCAATTTCAAAGGCCAACGTTTTTGATTTGATTATTAAACTTTAGCGGTGGGGGGGGGGGGGATGGGGGCAGCTCATCCCTGTCCTACCGCCCCCCTCCACCAGGGCCGGTTGGGGCGGTGGAGTCAGTGAAGGCGCTATCGTTGAGTCGGGAGGAGGAGGAGAGCTCTCGGCCGGATACTTTAATTAACCCGCAGCGTTTTGGAAACGTGCGTCTGAGCAAGATGCCAAGCCTTGAACGATAATAAGCGCCGTGGTGTTTTGTGTCCCGTGGCTAAAAAGCCACAGGACTGTAAGTTCGCGACGCGGAGAGCGTGCGGTGGGACGGACGAAACGCCGGGAGGGGAGTGCTTGGAACGACGTGGTAAATAAGTAAAGAGACTCTGCACTAATTGGATGTGGCTTTCATTAGGGCTGATTAGTTTTCCATGTTGGGAGAGGCACCTCGAGACAAAACCGCGCCCCCCCCCCGCCCCCTCCCCCACACTTCGTTTCAGGGGTGGCGGGTGCTGGTGGTTGTGCTGGTGGTGGAGTTGCCGGTCGTGTTGGATGTAGCGGTGGCGATGGTGATAGTGGTTGTGCTGGTGGCTGGGTGGGTGGGAGTGAGTGAGTGAGTGCTTTTGTGCGATCATCAAATTATCCAATCGCACCTCCAAGTCCATTTGTCGGTCGGGTTGATTGCCGAACGCGTGTCCGTGTGTGTGTGTGTGTGAATGTTTATGGGCTGTGTGTGAGTGTGTATGCACTGGGGCTGTGTGTGTTTGTCATTTGTGTATAGGCTGTGAAGTGTGTGTGTGTGTGTACTCAGTGTGTGTGTGTATGTCAGGGAAGTGGAAAAATATTGGCAAACGCACTGCGCTTTTGAACTGAGCCAAATCCAGTTGAATTCTCGCTCACATCTAGCATAAGTAGTGCTCATCTGAACCAGTGCTGGACCTCGCCTAGGTCAACTCAGTCTTAAATAAGCACCTAGTGTGATGTGTGAACACATACCCGTCAACCCCTTATCAGTGCCTACCTCGTATTGCAGACCAGTTCAGACTTTATTGGTCACCCCGTGCCTCTTATAAATCTCAACGTTCATCCTACAAAGTCCCATCACAGGGGAGAAACACAAACAAATAGACAAAAAATGTAGGCCGTATTAAAACGTCCGTACGCCGTATGGACCTGAAACCTCAATTTCCCTGTACAAGAATACAGGTGAAGCGTATGGGTTGACGGGTATCGTGAACATCAGCACCCGGGATAGAATACGGTGGCCAGGAGTGTTTCTGGCTGGTCGCTTCCAGCCCTAACGCGATGTATATAGACTAGCTGTACTACCCGGCTTCGCCCGGGACTTGGATTCACCACGCCCGGCCGCCTTTGTCTCCCCAGTGGCGTTGTTCACACAGCACACCAGTTACTCGCTTGAGGCTGAAGAGGCCCAGGAGCGGTTAAAATAATCGTCACCGGTGGTGGCCGTGAGCGGGAATCGAACTCGGGTCGCCGGGTTCATAGCGCGGCGTTACGCTTCCACATGCGCGGGTCACGTGACAGATGTGACGTCAGAACTCACTTGCCGTGCAAAAAAAAAAATGCATTATTGAGCTCCCCCCCCCACCAAAAAAAATACAAAAATCTATTTTAATTATTTTGCATGGTGTACAGTCTGCAAAGTACCCACATGGCAAATTTCAAGTTTGTTGCATGTCGGGAAGTACGCTAAACATTTTGAACACGCACACATATTCACAACTTTGCCTTTTATATATATGGAGATACACGGAGGATCATTGTCTCTGTCTCAAACTTGTGGCGTTGTTTGTAAGAGTAGGTGCTGTGTGGGTGCAGGCTGTCAGCCAAGCTTGTCATCTGTTTCATAGAATATGCAACACAGAAAGTGAGCAGCTCCCATGTGACACACGCACTCAACTCGGGCCACGCGCTGCCTGCCGCGTCGTCCGCTCCATGAGGGCCGCAAACGGGGATGGAGACGACGCTTCGGTGCAAGCGCTGGCACTTTGTGAACGGGTCGCGTGCAGCCGAGAGAAAACCTTCCCAGCCCGGACTTCGATTGGGCAAGGATCTTGAGAAATGCAGACAACCAGAGCAAGGGAATTCCGGTAGAGCATGGGGGACAGCAGCAGCAGAGGAGGAGTGCCCTCCTGTCGAGCAAAGGTCGACGGGATGGCTGCTGATAGTGGAGAGTGAGCGAAGTAGAATAATGCGATGACGGTGGAGAGAGGTAGGCGTGGGCGAGTCCGTGGTGGGTCTTGATGAGCATTGAGTTTGTAGCTTACGCGACAACGGGGTGTGGGAGCCGTTGGGAGGACGTCGTTGGACCGGGGCCATTGTACGCGCTGGCCCGCATGACCCGATTTGTTTGAAGCTTCTGCGTAAATGGCAACTAAACACCGCTGCAATTAGCCGCCGAGAGCGTCGTCACGGCACACCGGTGGCATCGCTTCGTTGACTTGTGTGAATATTGCGGCGGTGCCGTCGCAGGGACATCACCGGAGTGCCACAACGACGCCGCGCTAGACTGTGACGAAAAAATAAATATCGTCATCACAGTCAATACATCGTATGATATTATACGTACGTACGTACGTGTGTACGGGAACCGAGGTCTCCGTGCGTGCGTCTGTGCGCGTGCGCGGGGTCACCCCTTCCTCTTTTAAGCTCCCGTGGAAGTGTGTCACCGGGGCAAAGAATAATTAAATTTCCTTCGCCTTAATTTCTTACTCTTCATTTGTCACCGTGCACCGCGCAAAACCCCTTCGATCGGGGATAGTGGCACTTAGCAGATGAACGTCCTCCTCGGGCTCCCGCAGGCCGGGACACATTGAGTGCCGTGACGGCGAGAAGAAAGACGTCTTTTATTTTTATCTTGACATCAACGCGATCGTCTTAACGACTCGGCTCGTCCGTACGTCGGACGAAGGCCTCCCCCGAGCCGCCGCCCGTCTCCCGCGGCGATCGCGCGACGTAACGATCCGTCCAGCGGCGAGCGTGCATTCACCACTCCGTCTCCGCGGCGGACGTCAACCATCGCACGTGTTTCCCCTCCCTTGGCTGCTGCCGCTCCGTCGCTCTCGGCTGGTCGTCCCCACGGGCCGTGACGCGCTCAGCCCAAGCCCGCTTACTTTCCTGAACAATGCGATGCTTTTGCCCTGCGTTCGTTCTCTCATTCACGCGTTATTCCTTCCGTCTCCCAGTGTAATCCTCCGCACTTCCTATGCACACTTTTTGTTCGACCTTATCACACTTTCCACTGTTGTTTTTGATCCGTCGTGGGTTTTTCGCATTCATAAAAAAATAGAACACGAGCGTAAAATACTCCGCGGGACAAACGTGCGTCGGAAAGCATCACGGGATCCATTCATGCGCGTGATTTTTCATCCCTTTTGTTCGCGGGGGGGGGGGGGTGCGAGGGGAGAAGTGGGGGGAGTGACCGCACACGTTTATTTCGCCGTCACCCCCCAGGTCGCTGTGCCTGGCGGCGAACGCCTACTGCCTGGCGTGCCGCGACTGCGCCGACAACTGCCACTACGTCCTGTACAGCAACAAGATCGTCGCGCTCATCGATCTGCTCTTGCATCACCTCGCCGTGAGTGCCGCACCGCCCTCCCCTCATTACCTCTCCCCGTCCCTCCCATCCCTGTCTCCCTCTCCTCCCCGAGTCTTCCTCGCACCCTCCTCCTTGCCATCGTCATCGCCGCCGTCACACGATGATGCACACGCAATAAGCTAATAAAAACGTCTCCTCCGTTTAAACGAGGGTGACCTTGTTTAAACGGAGGAGACGGCGGGCTAGGGGAGGCCTTTCACCAGCAGTGGATTGACCATGGTTGCTGGCGATGATGATGGAGACGCAGTGGGTCGCCTTGCTGACGATTCTCCCACGTTGGTCACCCGCGACTCCGTTAACCGCGCGAGGTCGCGGATTGCGATGGGAGCGCAGGGAAAACGGGAGATGGAGGCCGGCACGGCGCCGTGTGAAGGCGATTGATCCGGGGGCACGCGCCGGGAGGAGAGGAGGAGGAACAACAAGAACCGTTAAACCAGCACGCCGACATCGATCGGTTGGCCGAACGTGGCGCATCGCGCCGGGGCGGGAAAACAACGCTCGCTGCTTCGCCCGTTTGACCCCGAGGGAAGCCGGGCGCGATTCCTTTTTGCACCTTCCTTCGCGGCCGCGTGCAAGTGGTGTCTGTCCCGGCAAATCCGTCGCAAAGTCCTCGACATCTCCCCGGGGGAAAGCCATCGCCTCCTCGAGGTCGGCCGCTAAGATTTGACGTCTCCACGCAGCGCGCTTCTGTCCCATGCCCCTTCTCCAATCGCATTCGCCGTCCTTACACGGAGAGCTGCCCACTTACATGCAGAGCCCATGGACTTGCATACTCTCCAGTGCTCCGCGTACTTCCACAGAGACCCATACAGGTTCACGTGGAGAGCCGTACAACTTTCGTAGAGGCCCATGCACTTTAAATAGGTATACATAGAAGCAAACACATTGGCAAATGTAACGTGAGACCCATAGACTTCTTACACCTTCTGGGCCAGAAGTTCAATTGCTCCGTGGGGTTGGCTGCTGCGTGTGCCCTGCATCTTTAGCCCCATGGCCACTGTCCCCGTACTCTCGCTGCACCGCTTACGACAGAAGCGGCGGACACAAGCTCGGAATGACACCGAGAGACAGAAAGAGGAGCACGTTGGTTCCAGGGGACAAACGCAAAAGGGGGAATTGGCAATTATTGACTTGAGTGGCACTAGGCAGGGGGGCGTCATGAGAAGGGACGTCATGGCCGATGGACGAGGACTGGTGGCCGAATCTCAGTCAAAGGAGCGAATTGTGATAATTGTTTTTTCACCCTTCTATCTGGCAACAAAACTGACACCTTTTTACAAGTTGTCATGTTTGCATAGACCGCAATACCTGCAGTCATAATGCAAACAAAAAAGGAGAGAATTGTGCGTTACTCCCCCATTCCCCCTACCCCACACCCCCACCCTCTCTAGCTCTCCTCCCTGGCTCCCCCCCCCCCTCTTACTTGTATATAGCCTCTTGCTGCCAGCAGCCTCCTCTTGTCCGCTTCAGCAATTGTTATTGCCGTGGTTGTTCCACCTGATGACGGGCACTTGTGTGTGCGCCCGAAACGTCGTGATGCAATTTACTTTATATTTTATACCTACGTGACTTTACCGAAAGAACCAAAGAGCAGAGGGGAGAACTCGCGCCCAAGCACCATCAAGACGGACCAATGAGATCAGATCGTTGCGCGAGGGTCGGAGGGATCGTGGTCTCACCGGACCGTGAGATACGGTGACATTGAATGCGAAGGAGGCCCTTCATCCAGCAGTGGATAAAACAATAGCTGGTGCTGCTGATGATGATGAAAAAAGGCAGCATGTTTAGATTTCGTTTTTGTAGCAGCCTCCTGTGTAATTCTGACCGAGGTGTATCGGGGAGAGGAGGAGGAGGAGGGCAAGCCGTCGTGTTAATAAGTTAACTCGTTGGGAGAAGTTAATCCGTTTTCGTGTAATCTCTTAACGGATCACTGCTTCCGAGGCGGTGGGGGTACGTTAATGAATTATTAAGCTTCTTACCGCTTTTTGGGCTAATTCATCGAGTTTTGGGAGCGAAAACACGCTTTGGATTAAAGCATCAGCCAAGGGCGCCTCGCCTAAGAGATCTCCCAAATCGCAGCGATGGAACCTCTCGGTCCCATCGCTGCGACCCCCCCCTCCTCCCCCCGCTCCGCCCCGGGGGGGTCTGTGAAGTGAACGACGAAAGCGACGACACCAATGTGTTGGCTCCAGGAAAAAAAACTAAACTAAACTATTTTTTTATTTTACCAGGTAAGGCCCCACTCAGTTACATCGCTCTTTTTCAGAAGCGACATGGCCACAAACGAACGTCCAATGAAGTGGCTTCTCACGTGGACATTTATTGCAGCCAAATACACTAAAACGCACGTTTATGAATGTGGAGGGGAAAACCGGAGGACCCGGAGAAAAATCCACGTGACCACCGAGAGAAACATGCAAACTCCAGATATACAGGCGTCAAGGTCGGGATCGAACCGACGACCTCAATTATTTCAAACGAGGCAGTTAACAAGACGTCTCTGCGATCGGCACACACGTCACCCACGACGACGAGCGGAGCAGGAATGTGGACAAGGGACACACAGCAAGGGCTGAGTGGTGGTGCGGGCACACGTACGGAATGACTTTCGAGAGGGCAGCAAGGGGAACGCACGTCGCCATGGTGGCTAGGAGATGTTAACTACCTCGCCTGGTATACAGGAGGTCGTGGGTTCAATCCTGACCCTTACGCCTGTTGTATATTTGGAGTTTGCGTGTCTCTCTCTGTCATCATCATCACGGTGGCTAGGAGATGTTAACTACCTCGCCTGGTGTACAGGAGGTCGTGGGTTCGATCCCGACCCTGACGCCTGCTGTATATTTGGAGTTTGCGTGTCTCTCTCTCTCATCATCATCACGGTAGCTAGGAGATGTTAACTCCCTCGCCTGGTATACAGGAGGTCGTGGGTTCGATCCCGACCCTGACGCCTGCTGTATATTTGGAGTTTGCGTGTCTCTCTCTCTCATCATCATCACGGTGGCTAGGAGATGTTAACTCCCTCGCCTGGTATACAGGAGGTCGTGGGTTTGATCCTGACCCTGACGCCTGCTGCTGCATATTTGGAGTTTGCGTGTCTCTCCCTGTCGTCGCGTGGATTTTTCTCCGAGTCCTCCGGTTTTTCATGCGTTTAGAGTCTTTGGCCGCTAAAAATTTCCACACGATGATGAGACACTTTTGTGGAGCTATCATTTGTGATGGCCAGGTCGCTTCTGAAAAAGAGCTACATAGCTCAGTGGGCATCACCTGGTAAAATAAGAATAGTAGACTTGTTTATTATATCGGAGAACGTACGCAAAACGCAGTCTCGGAGTTCAACGCTTGGGCAAGGAGACGCCAAGAAGGAAATCACGAGGCTGTCGGCACGCGGAGCGAAACGCCGGACGTCGTGCCGAACAGCACGCGGCGCGGCATCAAATCTCGCCGGATAGCAGCGGCACCGTACGATCGCGATCGTGGGGAGCGGTCTCCAGGCGTGTGGCGACCGAGGGGAGGGCCCCGAGTGCCAGATGACAAAATAAGTCGACACGTCCGTCATCAAACACCGCCTTTTGCGGAAGTACTGACGACGTGTAGAGTTGTTCATTTGGTCAGTTGTGTCATGTGCACCGCTAGCAGTGCTGCACTCTCACAAAATTGTGTGTTTGGTAAGTGCAGATGGTGGTGGTGGCACGCTGCCAGGGCAGCTGTGGGCTCTGGCGGAGGGCAGAGAGCGTCGACAAATTGTGGCGGCATCCGCAGCTATCGCTGCATTACACTGGTCAACAAAAAAAAAACATTTCTTTCTGGCCTGGACTTTTGCAGCTGTTTTAGACTAATTTCAGGGTGCTGATTCCAAACCTGCTCTCAGATTTGCTCTATCACATCTCATTTTATGCTATCGGCATACCCCATTTTCATTGATTTTCCCCAAAATTAACTCTGTCACTTATGATTGCAAGTTGTTGCGAGTCAGTGACTGCTTTAGTGTTAAAATATGGTGCTGTATTTTTAGGATAGTGTGTTTATAATATTATTTTATGTGGAGATCCACATTCATTTAATATTTTTCTTCTGCAGTTTTTATTGAAAATGCAATATTTGATATCTCAAACACCTGATGTGAATACCTTATGCCAGAAAAAGTGTGTTGACCAGTGGTATCATGACGATGATTCTAGAAGGGCTCAAAGATTTAGGGCTGGGAGGAATGTTGATTTGGTTTCACTCCGGGCAGGATCAGCTGGGAGAGAGTTCTAAATCACTGTTCTGAATCTCGCGCTAAACACTGATTACGCACAGTACGATCCCCATCAGCAGCGGACCGAGTAATTTGCCTCCCGTGGAGTGTGACGCGAAAGCCGATATGCCAGATTTGGAATCGGCACCCCAAAATTACCTTAAAACCCCTTCTTCTTGGTTCTTTCGGTAAAGTCACTTAGAAGGGAAGTAATAAAATAATAAAAAATAAAACATAATAAAATAATTCTCACGACGTTTCGGCCACAACGCAAGCAGCCGTCTTCAGGTGAAAACCAGGTCTGTCGACGACAGACCAACGTTGGAATACCTTATGCCAGAAACAGTGTGTTGACCAGTGTATAATCGTCCCGGGGCCCGTCCCCCGCAGGTGCTAATCCCGGTCGGAGACGACGCCGGGGGCGACGGCGCCAGCGGGAGCGTCAACCGCCAGGTGTTTGAAGGCCCCTCGGGCTCCCTTCTCCGCGCGTGCGGCGCGGTCATCGACGGCGTCGCTCGCAGCATCGCCTCGGCGGCGGCCGGAGGGTCGGACGGCAGTCGGCCCGCGACGCCGCGTAAGACCCCGGCAGGCGGCGGAGGAGGCGGAGGAGGAGGAGGAGGAGGGAAGGAGGCGAGGCTGTCGTCGTCGTGCTCGTCGCTGTCCTCCTGCTCCGGAGCATCGACGGGGCACAGGGAGGGCATGTGCGGGCGCGCGTCGGACCTCGTGAGGTGAGGGCGGAGCGTGACGAGCGGGGTCGGGTTCGGGGTCAGGGTTCGGAGGCCCGTTAGGCTTTGGGTCAGTGGTCGGAGTTAGATTCAGAGGTTATGATGAGAGTTTTCCTTGGGTCAGGACGTCGGGTTAGTGTTAGGGATTAAGATTTACCTTTAGGCTTTGAGTTAGTGCAGTCGGGGTGTCACAATATAGTCAATCATCATGGCCGGGCAGTGATTTCATGATAAATGTTAGTTTTAGATACGGTCCTACGCCTCCCCTAGGTCGACTCAGCCTCAAATGAGTACCTGGTGCGGTGTGTAAACATCGCCACTGGGGAGAAAAAGGCGGTCGGGCGTGGTGCTGGCGACCCACTCCCTCGTATACCGTTCCGGCCTTCATAGGTGCTCGCTAACAGCACTTGCCCCTACAGTCTGTCAAGGCTATACGGGCGATCTTTGTTGCGGTTAAGCGCACTGCGCTACGAAGCCGGCGAACGGAGTTCGATTCCCGCTCACGGCCAACATCGGTGGCGATTATCCGAATCGGTCCCAGTGCAACGTCTAAACATCGCCACTGGGGAGACAAAGGCGGCCGAGGCGTGGCGCTGGCCACCCACCCCCTCGTGCGCCGTGCCGGCCTTCACAGGTGCTCGCTAGCACCGCTTGCCCCAACGGTCTCTGAAGGCTACACGGGGGGGGGGCGGGGATCTTTGTCTTTGCCTGTACGTGCAGCTACATGGTCCACGCTGGCGTGGCCGAGAAGCTCTGCCGCTGTCTGCGCTCGGTGCAGGGCTCCGTGGACGACCAGCCACGCACCTCGGCCTTCCTGGCCCACGCCGTGCACCTCCTGCGCGCCTCCTGCACGCTCGCACGCCTCGTCGCGCCCAGGTCACTGCCCGGGCTCGTCTAACGGGGGGCGGTGGCGATGGTGGGGTCGGGGCGGGTCACGTAAACGGGATCGGTGGGGGGGGGTTGGGGAGGGTTGGTGGTCGGCCAGGGTTAGGGTCACGTAACTGGGTGCTGGGGTCAGGGTCGGGGTTACGGTCACGTCAACGGGAGTGGTTTGGACGGCGGGGTTAGGTCTGGGGTCGGGGTCGTGTAACGGGGTGGTAGGGTCATGGCTAGCATAAGGGGGGAGCGGAATGGCGGGGTGGGTGTGAGACGCTGGGTGGGGGCGTTTGAATGACGTGTGGGATGTGGTTGACAGAGGCGATTGCGACCGTGCGACGCCGGTGCCAAGGCAGCGCACTCACGTGCACGCACACACACGCACGCACACGCGTGCACACGCACGCATGCACGCACACACATGAACACACAAGCATGCACGCATACATATGCACGCACACGCGTGCACGCACACACGTGCACGCACACACGTGCACGCACACGCATGAACGCACACACATGCACGCACATGAACGCACACACATGCACGCACGCACACACACACACGCACATGCATGCATGCACACGCACGCACACACATGCACGCACACACATGCACGCACACACGCGAACAAAGACAAAGATTCCCCGTATAGCCTTAACAGACTGTTGGGACAAGTGGTGTTGGCGAGCACCTATTAAGGCCGGCACGGTACACGAGGGGGCCGCCTTTGTCTCCCTAGCGGCAGTGTCTTTACACACCGCAACAGGTACTCATTTGAGGCTGAGTCGACCGAGGGGAGGCCCGGGACTGGTTCAGATAATGGTTATCGGTGTTGGCCGTCAGCGGACATCGAACTCAGGATTCTGTCGCGTTCGTAGCGCAGCGTGCTGACCGCTACACTACTGCTCCCCCACGCACACACTGACACACACTGACACACACTGACACACACACTGACACACACACTGACACACAAAGACAAAAGATCCGCCCGTATGGGCATCTACGAAGGCCGACACAGCACACGAGGGTGTGGCCAGGACCAAGCAGGGGCCGACGTGCACACCCCGCACCACGTACTCAATTAATGCCGAGTCAACCTAGGGGAGGCCCAGGAACGGTTCGACTAGGCAACGGGGATTAGTGGCGACGGGGAATGGGAGCTCGGATCCACGGGGGTCGTCGTCGTGCTGACCGCCGCGCCGTCCCTCCCCGCCGCTCAGGTCCGGCGGCCAGAGCCCGTTTGACACGCGGAGGCCGGACGGCACGGGCCTGGCGTCGGTGCTGCGCCTCACCGAGGCGGCCGGGGTGCTCAACCTCCTCTACTGCACGCTGCTGCACGGCGCCGCCCCCGACCGGGACGCGGCGGCGCCGGCGGGGACGGGGGCGGCCGCCCCTCCGGCCGCGACGACGGCGGCGGCGGCATCGTCGGTCCGCGCGTCGGCGCAGGATGGATACCCGGCGCATACGCTGGGCGTCGCGCTCGAGGGGGTGCGACTGCTCAACAGCTTCGCCTTCCTCGACCTCGCCGCCTTCCAGGTGCCGCGGCGACGATGCGCGGCGGCCATTCTGAGACACGAGCTTTCGGGTCGCGTGCGGTTGCTCGATCGTGCGTGGGCGGTCACGTGCGGTTGGCTCATTGTGGGCGGTCGGTCTCGTGCGGTGGCCAGGAGGTGGTGGGCTCCGAGGGCCTGTCTCTGGCGTTCCGCCACATCGCCAGCTCGCTGCTGTGGTACTGCTCGCACCACGCCTGCACCGAGCTGCTGCACGCCGTCATCGTGTGCGTCGGGTACTTCACCGTCAACAACGCCGACAACCAGGTGGGGGCTCGCGCGCAACACGCACGCACGCGGCGCGCGCGTATCCACAAGCGCGTGCGTGTGTGCCTGTGTCCCGTGGTCCGCCTGGCGGCCGCGTTCGCGCGGAGAGGCTCGGGCGGCCGGGGCATCCAGGTGCGAGCGCCGGTCCCGCGCCCCACTTTTCGCGGCGTGTGGCGACGATCTGTGAATTGATTTGACTCGCCTGCTCCCACGTGTGCTGCTTTGTTTTAATAATTAATCGCTCGCAGCCACTTGGTGAGTCGTTGGCTGGGTGCAGGCGCTCCCCGCAACCGGTCGGGGGTGGGGGTTAGCGCCATACTTCACCACGTTGAGGAGAGTGCGGGGTTGGTGTAGGGCAGGGCAGGAGGGGCACAAATATCCCAACCCCATCAAAATTACACTTTATTGTTATTGTTTAGGGTTCCATACGGTAAAGGTGCAGCTCTGCAATGTCCTGCTCACGCCACTGCTGGCAGAAGGGCCTCCACTAGAGAGGCACTCTTGAGGGTGTTTGGTCTACTCTTCTACGCTGACCAGCCATCTTGGAAGAGGTGGGAATACCCACACTTTACCCCACCATGCATGATCTACCAATCGAATAACTTCGGCTGGGGGTTGGGGGGGCAGGATTCAAGAAACTTGCCCCATCGTTTCAACCGCCGCGCCGGGAGTTCGAATCGAACCGGTGACCTCTGGGTGCTGTGCTGACCACTACACCACCCGCTACACCAGGGACAAAGACAGAGATCCCCCGTGTAGCCTTAACAAACTGTTAGGGGCAAGTGCTCTTAGTGAGCACCTATGAAGGCCGGAACGGCACACGAGGGGTTACGACACATTTATAAATAACGCGATCTAAACCCAAAAACGTTGATTATGAACTTAATAGACTGTTGGGGAAAGGGCTGTTAGCTGGCTCGGCGCACGAGGGGGTGGGTGGCCAGCACCACGCCCGGCCGCCTTTGTCTCCCCAGGGGCGATATTTACACACACCGCACCAGATACTCAGGCTGAGTCGACCTAGGGGAGGCCCAGAACCCGTTCAGATAACCGTCACTGATGTTGGCCACTGCACCACCCGTGTGTTCACTGCCATGCCATCCGACTCGAGCCAGTTTGATTTCTTTCTTCTCTTATTAGGGGGGGGGGGGGGTGGCAGTGTCGGGGCGATATATAAATGGCCGTTAAAATAATAAAGTTACTTTGTCCTTTACGTATAAATTTGCACGAGGCACACTGTAAAGGAAAAGCCAGACCGCACGCCCATTATAAACCTATCACTCTGGTTGGTGTAAGCAATAAAATTAAGTACATTACCTAATTCCTCTTTGAAGTTCCCTTAGTCCTTCACCTCCCGCTCGCCGGCCTTGTTCGGCCGGTTAGCCTCGTTACAAAATTACTCAACATCATAATCACCATCGTAATCATTTGCAGCTCTTTGGCAATCCACAGCCGGATGAAGGCCCTCCTACGCCGTTTTTAGGCTCGTTTGGCCATACTACTTGACCACGCTGGTCAGCGCTGTCTCGGAGGCTCAGAACCCAGTTCGTACATCGCTCGCCACTAATGTTTGCCGTGGCCGGGAATCGAACTCGCCAATTTGGTAACGCAGTCCGCGAACCTCTGTGCCACCGCTGTCCCCACCGTCAGAAAATCAACATCAGCCGCAATAAACCCACTGCTGGATGAATGCGTTCCCAAGTCACCACCACCCCTCATGACCCCGCAATGTAGCGATCCGCCTGGCACCAGCACACCGGCTGATCTCACCGTCCTGAGCGACTCCTTCAGCATTGTTGACCATCGCCCCTAGTGACGGACGTAATATCATTTGCACGTGGCCAGGCGACCGGGGGGGGGGGGGGTGGCCGTCGGGGCGAATGTTGGGCTCCGTCCCTCGAGTGGCGTCCACGGAGGCCGCGCTCGGCACGCCAAGGCGGTGCCCAGTTGTCTTAAACTGTAAACTATAAAAAAACTATTTTTATTTTAACGGGTAAGGCCCACTGAGCTATATAGCTCTTTTTTCAGAAGCGACCTGGCCACAAATGATTGCTCAACTAAGGGGCTTGTCACATGTATATTTATTGTCAGCCAAATATTCTGAACGCATGTTTCTAAATGTAGAGGGAAAAACCGGAGGAGCCGGAGAAAAATCCACAAAACCACGCGGAGAGAGACACGCAAACTCCAAATATACAGCCGGCGTCAGGGTCGGGATCGAACCCACGACCTCCTGTATACCAGGCGAGGGAGATAACATCTCCTAGCCACCGTGATGATGAGAGAGAGAGAGAGACACGCAAACTCCAAATATACAGCCGGCGTCAGGGTCGGGATCGAACCCACGACCTCCTGTATACCAGGCGAGGGAGTTAACATCTCCTAGCCACTGTGATGATGATGAGAGAGAGAGAGACACGCAAACTCCAAATATACAGGAGGCGTCAGGGTCGGGATTAAACCCACGACCTCCTGTATACCAGGCGAGGGAGTTAACATCTCCTAGCCACCGTGATGATGATGAGAGAGAGAGAGACACACAAACTCCAAGTATACAGCAGACGTCAGGGTCGGGATCGAACCCACGACCTCCTGTATACCAGGCGAGGGAGATAACATCTCCTAGCCACCGCGGCGCCACCATGCAGGCGGTGACGACGCGGCCTGGTGTACCTGCGGTGGCCAGACCGACCCGGCTCCAATTAATCTCGCAGTGCCGCCCACCGCGCTGGCTGGCTGGCGGAGCAGTAATATTTACATCAACTTGTAAAGCCAGGCAGCCGTGTGTGCGAACCGCACTCCCTGTTGGACATCAAAGGCCGCGCCGCAACCATTCCCACAGATTTCACTTCACCGGTGTTTCTTTCTCGTTTTGCTTCTGAGAAATTGGGTTTTATTTTGGTCTCCGCTCGCCTCATTCCACCCCTTTAAATAGTTTGTTTTGTTTGTCGCGTCGTACAAAGGAACACGGTGGCGGGTGGCATTAATAATTGACCCGATTGCCACTGCTTTGTGAGGGTTTGGTCAGCGGCAGTGAGCCGTGTGGAGCCAGGGTGCGGCTCCTCGGGAATTGTGTGAAACGAAGCATGAGAAGGCGGTGGTGAGATCGTGGATTCAAATCCCACCATCGTCATCTATTCAGCATTATCATTCGGCCATCAGCATCGTCATCATGGAGCCATCACCATCACCATCACCCGACCATCATCACCATCATAATTATTACACTGCTAAAAAAAAAAAATTCTGGCCTGAACTTTTGCAGCTGTTTTTGACAAATTTCAGGGTGCTGATTCCAAATCTGATCTCAGATTTGCTCTATCACATCTCATTTTTATGCTATCGGCATACCCCATTTTCATTGATTTTACCCGAAATTAACTCTGTCACTTATGATTGCAAGTTATTGCGAGTCAGTGACTGCTTTAGTGTTAAAATATGGTGCTGTATTTTTAGGATAGTGTGTTTATAATATCATTTTATGTAGATATCCACATTTATTTAATATTTTTCTTCTGCAGTTTTTATTGAAAATGCAATATTTGAGATCTCAAAACCTGATGTGATAGACAAAAACCGATGCCAGATTTGGAATCAGCACCCCAAAATTACCTTAAAACCATTGGAATACCTCGTGCCAGAAAAAGTGTGTTGACCAGTGAATTATCCAGCTCTGTCGGTAAAATCGACCCAGCTTGAGAGACCCGGGTCCCTGCCATAGAACTGTGGAGTTTCCACCAGCGGCTCTGAACCCAGCGCACAGACGGACACACAAAACGGCAGAGCAGCGGAGCAGTGCTCATTTGAGCGGCTACGAGATGCAGCGTAACGCTGACGCGAGGTGACACGGGCGACGCGATCGGCTCGTGTTGACATTTGAGTTCCGCGCGCTTCGCACTTCGCACTTCGCACACGCAGACAAAGATCGCACGTGAAACCTTCGCGGACTGTTGGGGCAAGTGCTGTTAGCAAGTAGCGCCTACTGAGGCCGGCACTGTGGCACACGTGTGGGGGTGGTGTTGTCAGCACCACTAACGCCCGGCCACTTTTGTCTCCCCAGTGCCGATGTTTGGACAGCGCACCGGGTGTCTCGTTTAAGGCTGAGTGAGCGTGGCGAGGCTCAAGCCAGGCTCAGATGTTACTTGCCATGCCCGGGAATCGTAGCAGATCACTATATTCTGAGCGCTTAGTGGACACCACTGTCCCTACTACTGTTCCACCCCGTGCACGGGCACAAAGATCGTCCGTGTGGAGCCTTGAGCAGGCTGTTAACGCGCACGATTGAGGAGTGTTAGTTTCAGCGATTAGTGGTGGCAGTTATCGGAACCGCTCCCAGGCCCCCCCCCCCCCCCCGAGGTCGACTCAGCCTCAAATGAGTACCTTGGCACAGTGTGTAAATATCAGCATAGTGGAGGCGGAGGCGGCCAGGCGTGGTGGTAGGCACACCACCCCCCCCCCCTTGTATACCATGCCGGTCTTCGTAGTCAGCTTGCCGTGAACATTGTGGTGCGTGTGCACACACGCGAGGATGCGGGAGTTGCACTCGGCCACGCGATCGCGAGCCGACGGCCTCCTCCCCCCTCCCTGCGCCCAACCCGCGGGGTGCGAGAGCCAGCCGAGGGGGGACATCTGTCCTCGTGGCCGTAATTGAATTACTTTGATTCGGGACAGACCGACGTCTTTTACTTTCGCCTGCGTCGTTAGTCCTCGTTAGGCCCAGAAACACCCGGTGAGACCCCCCCCCCCCGCCGCCACCCCCCTGCCTCTCCCCCCACCCCCTCCCCCCCCCCACTCGTAAGACAATTAGGACCTGTAATTACATTTTTGTGACACTAATCAAAAGAACATGTTTTGTAAAAAAAAAATCTAGGGGTGCTTTTTGTTTCATTCTGTCTTCCCCCCCCCGAACCCCGTGCCCCGCCCCCCCCCACTCGTTGTTAAGTGTCGCTCGACTCGGTTCGCATTCCTCTTTGCGTGTCGCCCGCTCAGCGCTACTCGGCGCCTCCTCGCTCCGCTCTGCCAATTAGCGCCGAGATTTCACGTCCCCACCGCTCGCTCGCTCCCTCGCTCAGGACGGCCGCTGCGCTCGCGGCGCTTGCTGGGCCACCCCGCTCACCCCCCCCCCGCAACCCCCGCAACCCCCGCAACCTGCCTATAAACTCACCAACTCCCATGACTCATCATCACAATTATCATCGGCCGTGATCAGTCCACTGGTGGATGAGGGCCTCCCCAAGCCGCCGCCGCCACCTCTCAAGATCTTGCGATGCGGCGGTCCGTCACAAGCGCCTGCGTGTGAACCGATTGCATCCCACACAACGATGACCTTTCAACTACGAGACTCAACACATTGGTGAAATAACGCTGTGGTCTTCAGATGAGAGTATACACCAGGCAACGTTTTGGGCAAGGTCCCTTCTTCACAGCACATAGGGTCTCTCCGCCCCGCTGACCACGATGTGCGATTACCCGAAACAACACCTATTTAATAATGAGCCTTAAACTGGGGGTTGTCACTTGTGTGAGGTCCAAAAGAACCCGGGAATTATCTCACAACACCAGAGGAGCGGAGAACAGAGCTGCATCGCCTTGAGTGCTACGTTGTTCTTCTTGGTTCTTTTGGTAAAGTCACGTAGAAGGAAAGTAATAAAATAATACAAATAAAACATAATAAAATAATTATCACGACGTTTCGGCCACAACGCAAGCAGCCGTTCTCAGGTGAAGACCAGGTCTGTCAGGGAGACGTGACTTTACCGAAAGAACCAAGAAGATGAATCCCTGCAGTCACGAAAGCTTTAAATCGAAAAATGCTACGTTGCTGTCATTGCTGCGCAAA
Organism: Lampetra planeri; assembly: GCF_965212315.1. Classification (NCBI taxonomy): domain Eukaryota; kingdom Metazoa; phylum Chordata; class Hyperoartia; order Petromyzontiformes; family Petromyzontidae; genus Lampetra; species Lampetra planeri. The sequence continues at coordinate 7,421,298 of NC_136159.1, forward strand.
TGACAACAACTGGGACTTCTAATGTCACGGGAAAGACTCGTGGATTTCCCGGGTCAGCGGCCACCTTTTCCTGGAAAAAACCAGGACAGGTGGCAACCCCCGCATTGAACGCGAGCGGCGAGTGGCCGCTGGCTGCGAGATGAACGCTCGCCACATTTCCATATTTTATTGTCGAATTCAATTAAGCAGCTCCCCACCGCTGGGAAATGGATGTGCGGTGCGCCGGGTGGTGGCCGCGGTGGCTGAGGAGAGCTTGGGGTGAGAGGGAGGTTGGGGGGAGGGGAGCAGGACAGGGATGGGGAGGAGGGAGGGAGGCAGGCCAACCACCGCTGCAGCATAGCGTGGGTGTTTGGCCTTTGTCTCTGCTTTTCAGACGCCACTTTGCCATAATTAGCAAAATATTTCCATTCGGCTAATTGAAGAGGGGAGGGCTGATTTACACCGCCCAGCTGCCGCGTGCACTTAGCCGGGGAGGGGAGGCAGGGCGGACAGGAGGCACGTGGGGAGCGCGTGTTTGGAGTGCCCGTGCGTGCTTGTGTGTGTGTATGTGCGTGCGTGTGTGAGTGTGTTTGACCGCACGCGCGTGAGAGATTGTGCGTGCGTGCGTGTGTGTGTGAGCGTGCGCGAGTGTGTTCGAGTGCACGCGCGCGTGAGATCGAGCGTATGGAGTTGGGTTTGAGTGGTGGCGGGGTGGTGAGCGCACACTGGGCTGCGGACCCCCGGCGGACGAAGTTAGATTCCAGCGGCAAGCGACAACTGAAGACGTGCTGGTCTTCTCCAGATCAACTCGCCCTGAGGTTGATTACTTGGCTGCCAGGCATGGTTCTGGCCATACCACTCTTGGATATCGCAGGCCTCAATTGGGGCTCGCTGACGCAGAATTTGCCCCAACGGTCTGTTCGGGCTACTGTGTATGGGGATGTGTATATGTGTCCACATGTGTCGTGCTGCTTTATGAAGTTGTTGGAACCAGGTCTCGCTTCCTGATCGTGAAGCACAGTCGACACCCGTGTGACGAAATTGCACGTCGATCTGGCCTGGGCCTCCTCTAGGTCGACTCAGACTATAATAAGTGGCCAAGCGTCTTGTTTTTTTCCATCTACAATAGGACCATTGTTCGGTGCTAAACAAGCGCGCACATTTTACAAACATCTCACGTGTAACAAAAGCTAAAGCTGTGACAGGCCAAGATTATTCACACATGTCCTCTTTTTAAATCCTTTATATTAAGTTCACTTGCTTGCTTGCTTGCGCGCTTACGACCGTGCAAATCTCTCGGTCGTTTTTTAACCCACTTACCGTGATCCAATCGAGCTGACATTTTCCACACAGACTCGTTGTGCGTGACAATTTATTTTCGTGAAATTTTTTTCCAAAATTTTACACTTTTTAGGAAAAAAAATGATATTTAATTACCAATTGCTTAATGGTGGCAGCCAATCATCTGACCCATAGGTGGCAGCCATCTCAAGCCAGAGGATGAGAGGACTCTAGCCGCCACGCATATAAAGGATTTATAGTGAAAAACTTTGTTTTTACGGGTAAATTTTTTTATTTATTGATGGTGGTTTGAGAAAATCCTCCGTCGTGTTCCGTCATGCTCCGTCCTACCGATGTTGCCCGGAGAAGACCCGGCACCCGCGCTGCGGTTTTTACGAGAGGGGGCCGACACTGTCCCTGGCAACACCTCGCAGCTCCCCGCCGACAACAATTGGCAAGCCCTGGTGGTGGCGGTGGCGGTCACCCATCCAAGCACTGACCAGGCTCGAGCCTGCTTAGCTCCCGAGACCCGACGGGATTGGTCGTAGTAGGCGTCGTTGCACTTCAACCACGCCACGCAGCCCTAGGGGTCACTCGCAGAGGTCACGGGTCACAGGTCGCACCTTCTCACTGCTAATCCCTGCAAACCCCAATCCTTTTAGCAAAATTAATGTTTTCACAGAGATGGGAGCTTTTTTTTTTAAGCAGCACATGATATATATATTTGTATATACACATAAATGTTTATTCCGCAGTGTTATTAATTTGGAATTTAAAAAATATATTTTCCATTTTGTTAATATTGTCGTCGTTGTCAGCCACGGTCTATCCACCGCTGGATGAAGGCCCCTCCCCACACCGTCACCAGCCCGCGCCGTTCCTGCGATGCCACAGTTCGTCTTCTGCGCTTGAGTTCAACTGAATCGCTCCGTCTCCATGGCGGTCATCCTCTCGTCTCCTCCCCTCGGCTGTCTAGCCACGAAGAGTCGTGCTCAATCCTGCTGTTCCCTTTGCCCCGATTGGTCGATTTTCCGAGCTCCCTCTCGCGAAGGCCCTTCCGCCAGCAGCAAAGCACGAGAGACAAATCGGCAGCGCGGCGCCTTTACCCTTTTATCTGCACTCGGCCGGTGTCAAAACGATTCCGGGCAGCGGCGATCGACGCAGGATGCGGAATGGGGTCGCGCTTTTGTTTCACACCGGGGCAGATCGCGTCGCACTCGGGGCGCGCTTGCACGCGCGTGTGTGCACACGGAGCGAGAGTGCACGCGCGTGTGTGCACACGGCGCACACGGGCATGTGTGCACACGGCGCGAGCGTGCACACAGGCCGTGTGTGCACACGGGCCGTGTGTGCACACGGGCCGTGTGTGCACACGGGCCGAGCTTGCACACAGAGCGAGCGGGCGAGCGGCCGAGGGGACTCGTGTTTATTTATTTTAAGCGTTTAAAAACAAAACATCCAGCAGAGAGACATTGCTTAATTTAAGGGGTGGGCGGTGCGGTTGGTGTTGGGAGGGGTGTGAAGACGATGCTGTGTCTAACGGGACGGGGGGGAAATAAAAATCCGCGGCAGCACCAATAAACATTTCGCTTGCGATGTTCCGTTCTCGTAGCGAATAATCGTCATCGTGGTAACTGTTTCCCAGCCTACGCCGGACGAAGGCTGCCCCGTGACTTTCAGTGATGCGGGTGGTTCAACTTGTTTAGACCATACTTCACCCGCACCTCCCCGAAGTTACAGTTGAACCATTCATATTCACGCATATTTATTATTTATGCAGATTTTTAACAGTCGACTGTTTGCGTCTTGTTGAAATTGTATTCATGTTATGGTGCAGCAGTGAACTCTATAAAAAATATATATTATTTCAATTTGACCTTGTGGGTTTCACTAATCGGGGACTAAACTGAGCGCGCCCGAGCAAAGGGAGGCGTGCGACGATAACCCGCGGTGCCGTTGTAGCGCAGTGCTCGAATGTGGCTTGTCATGCCCCCCCCCCCCCCCCATGAATATTTACGGAGTCCCACACGGCAGCGCTCTCGGTTGAATCGTTACGGCAAACTCACGCGTTGGCAGAGCGCAGCCTGACGACGACAGCAACAAAGCGAGCGCTGCGCCGGGACGTCCGGCCTAGTGCCACGGCGTGTGCAAGTGGCCAGGTTGCGAGGCCCTCTGTGAGGAGCGCGGTGAGTAGCGCAGTGAGTAGCGCAGCAACGGTGAAGCTACTCTCAGCCGCAGTCGCTCGCTCGGTCTCTCCCTCTATCTCTAGTCGGCGACCGGTCGTGTCTCATCATCTCTCTTGTATCGCTGCTGCTGAGGTTGCACTCATTACACACACACAGTTCTTGCTACAAAGGAACCACAGTAACTTGCTGATCTCATCAAGGAGCGTAAATCATCATGTGCTCTCCGGTCATCCTCACAGCCATCGAACAAAGACGGTCGACCGCATTGCGCGCTTTCAGATGCGCTTCTGGGGCCGTCTGGAACACTCTTCCTTCCGATATTAGGAAGCCACTGGAGCTGTGCACTTTTAAATCATCTAGATTGAAAGCTCATTTCTTTCTCACGGCTGGCTACGTACATACGTATATGTGCAACGACGATGCTCAGCGCAGTGCTGCCCTGTTTCCTGACGTGCGTGACGGTTGAGTCTATGGGGCAGGTCGCGCGTGCGGGTCCAGTCTGTTCCCCACCTCCTTGTGGTCGTGGAAGGGGCCCCCTTCCCCCAGCGGTGGCCCGTGTGGGGCACTCGCAGGGCTGCTCCTTTTCATTCCACATCTCAAGGACACAAGACACCAAAGTTGGGTAAATATCTAACCCCACGAAAATTAGGTGAAATGTTTACACGTGTAATTTTATATTCATATATACTCCACTCCCAAAGTCGTCCACAGCCATAGGTTTGCAAATATACATTCACACTTGATTGAGTAAAAAAAAAACACGCGTGTTTTTGTATTCGTGAAAGGAACCCACTGTTTGAATCGACGGCGGCTTCCGCGGATTTTTCTGAAGGCCCCCACTAACGACGCGCACTTGTTTTGGCTAGGAGGGGAGGCCCAGAGCGGCTCCCGGCTCCACTCGGGCCTCTCTTGAGAGCGGGGTGTGAGCAACGGGGTGAGCGACGGGGTGAGCGACGGGTTGAGAGAGGGCGTGAGTGACGGGGTGAGTGAGGGGGTGAGCGGTGATGTCACGGGGTGGTTGCGTGGGGATTACGGGACAAACGAGGGAGCCGTGCAAGAGATTGAGAGGTCGGTCTCGCGGGTTATGAAACGCGGGCGAGCTAGGCGGGTCGGCGGGTGAGCGGGTGACCTCGCGGGTGAGCGAGCGGGCAGGTGAACGAGCGGGTGTGCGAGCGAGCGAGCAAAGGAGTGAGTAAGCACGGAGCACAGTGGGGCAGCCTCACTCGCGGGGAGGGATGCTGGGGGCGGCAGCAGCTCCGCTCTCGTTCCAGGTCAAACGTCAACGAGGGCTGAGCCGTCTAAACCTGACCCCGCGACCTCCGCAAACCTCGCTCCCTTCTCCTCACCCCCTTCCACCCATCCTCCGCCACCGCTTCAACCGCCGCCCACCATCACCACCACCACCACCACCACATCGCGACTGCCGCCACACAGCCACCGTCGCCACCACCTCCACCATCGCAGCCGCAACATTTTAGAGCCTCGGCGGGGTTGACTGGCGCGGGGGTGGGGGGGGCGGGTTCCCCAAGAGACGATGACCGAGGACAGACGAGTCGAGGAGTGGCGGACGGGGGGCCCGGTGGGCAGGGGTGGGGGGGGCCGGTAGGGGGGGGTGGGGCTTTGGTGGGGTGGGGGGGGGCCAGTAGGGGGGGGTGGGGCCTTGGTGGTGGGGGGGGCAGCTCTTCGGGGCTCCCGTGCCGATCCAAACTCACGCGACTCACAGGACAGCGAATCGCTCGCGTAGAAATCATATTGGATGGCGGTTTCGGTTTGTCTGCGTTGTGTGTGGATGAGTTTTCTTGAACCACCAGGTGCCGCTACGTGGACTCACCGCAGTGTTTATAAGGAGAGCAGTTTATTCGCGATCACAAAATCGCGACATTGCAAGCAATGACCCTATTCGCCAGCTTCAAAGAGGCACCTTTCCCCCCACCTTACTCTTTGGTTCTTTCGCTAAAGTCACGTAGGTATAAAATAAAATGAATCACGACGCTTAGATCGCAACACAAGCGGTCGTCCTCAGGCAGAAAAAATATCATCCTGCAGTGGAACTGCTGAAGGTTCAGTTTGGATTCCTGCAGTCACGAAAGCTTCAAATCAAGATTTCCCCCCACCTCCCCGGGTATTTTAAAGCAAAAGTTGGGGGTAGGTGCACGCACTGGTGGGGGGGGGGGGGTGGCACGTGCCCCCCCAATGATCCGATCGAAATCCTTAATTTCGATCGGATCATTGGGGTTTATTAGTAATGAATCGGCATTTTGCGATCCCCACTGCCACTGTGTAGAATATTATTACGTGCCAGGGACTCTATGAGATGATAGGACAATAGTCTGAGTCCATAATTGGCAATAAGTAACGGCAAAGCGGTTATAAGTGACTCACAGAATTGTGCGCAGTTGCGTATACAGTCCACACGACTTTCCTGAAGGCATCAACACCTTCAGTGAGCGTGATGCCGATCACACAACGCGGTTCGAATTCGACCCTCGATCGATGGCTGCGCCATAGCCGTACACGCGTCGAATAAAAAGCAAGGGACTAGTCCTTACTTACTAACAACTCTTATAATTTTTCATTGCTGGAGGGGTTGCCCCCGCTACCTGAAAATCCCGGCTCCGCCATTGGGTGCACGCATCTTATAATCCAGCAGCTGTGTGTGTTGTTGTGGTGTGTGAGAGACCAGATTTTGTTGAACTCGATCGACAACCTTTGCAGAAGGCGAGGGTGCATCTCTACACTCCGGGGGAGCGTCTTAGAATCCGGAGTCTGCTGCAGCGCGCTCGGCATTGTGCCGCGACTCTTTCCTCCAAAGCCGAGTTGGATCCAGCGGCGCCGCGGGCCGTTTTGAACGGAGATCGCGAACGGCGCCCATTTTTCTGCGCCTCCCGTCTCTCCCTTCGTCGTCGCGGTCGTGTGGGGGGGGGGGGGGGGGGGGGGGGGGGGGGGGTGGGGGGGGGGGGTGCCGCCGACGACGTCCCCAACGACGTCCCCCTCCACGGCCGCGGTTTGCCCCCCCGTCGCAAAGCGCCGTCGGGCGCCGCGCCAGCTGAGCACCCCGCACAGCCCGCGGCTGTCGCCTGGCGGCTGCGCGCCCTCCTCCCCTTGGCGTTCCCCCCCCCCCCCTCCTCCCAGGCCCTCGAAAAGGTTGACGGCATGGGAAGGGGGTCGGCCCCCTTTGCCGTGACGCGGCTTCGCGTTCCGGCTCTATACAGAGGGAAGGGGGTGGGGGGGGGGCGGCGGCAATCCTCGCGGAGCGAAACGGGCGCCGGGAAAAAGGGAATGAGAGCAATCGGAGTGGCGCAGGACAACGGAGGCAGCCACCTAAAGAGAGGAAACAGCCGAGCGGAAGAGAAGCCGAGAAGGAAAGAGGAGACAGCCAAGAGAAGTTGGGGGGGGGGGGGGGTCGAGAGCGAGAGAGAGAACCCAAGTCTCTGTCACCACGAGGGCCTGAGCGGTGTTGAGATATTTCGCAGGCGGCCTGGTCAGTATCAGTCGCCACTTGTCCGATATTTACGCAGCGACTGACAGTTCGCTGATTAGGCCGAGCCTTGAAGGGCGGAGTGCATCGGGACAGAAGGAAGGAAGCACGGACGTGAAGAAGGAAACGAATGAATGGCGAAGGAACCCTCGTTTCAATGAAGTGAACCCAACAGGGCCCTTAAGTTGTCAACGATTTCGTGTTTTATAGAACACTGCTGCTGCTGAACGGTCAGCACCACTGGACATCGCCGGTTCGATTCCATCTCCGGGTGTGGCGGTTCAAGCAATGGGGAAGGTTTCTTAAATCAGCCCCAGCTGTGTCCACCCAGCTGTACGAATGGGTTCACCATTCGCAGTCAGTCGATCAGCAGGTTGCGTGCGGCGAGGTAAAACGTGGGCACTTCCACCTCTCCCCAATACATCCGAGCGGCGTGCAAGAGGAGACCAATATCCCCACCGGAGCAGCTCTCTGTCTAGAACTGCCTCTAGTAACGACCCTTATAGCAGCGGCATGTGCGTGCAATCGCAGTGCTGCGCCCTGGACCGCGTTTATATTTTTTTACATTCGCTCAATAACTGGGAGCAGGCTTCACCTGCTTTCTATTCCAGCTCTTTTAAAAGAACGTCCCCGATCATTTGAGTGGATAGAAAATACGACGCGTCCTTTGGAACTTCCCGATAAATACATTTGGCTGCTTAGTCTTAAAAAAACATTTTTTATTTCCACATTTGCCCCCCAAACGTCTGTGAGCAGCACCAGTTTGTTCAGTGTGTGTGGGGAGCGGCACTGTAGCGATTCGTGCGCTGTGCTACTAACCCGGCGACCCGAGTTCGATTCCTGCTCACAGCCAACGCCACCGGTGACGATTATCTGAACCGGTCCTGGGCCTCCCCTAGGTCGGCTCTCCCTCAAATGGGTCCCCGGTGCAGTATGTAAACATCGCCACAGGGGAGACAAAGGCGGCCGGGCGTTGTGTTGACCACCCACCCCCTGGTGTGCCGTTCCGGCCTTCATAGCTGCTCACTAACAACACTTGCCCCAACAGTCTGTTACAGGCTATACGAGGGGTCCTTTGTCTTTGTTAAGTGTCGTAGTTGTCTTGATATTTGTGAACGGAAGGCCATGACCGCCGGCGTCTTTGCGAAGGGGGGGACACGGCGCGTGCGGGGACCCGGGGACTCGGGGGGGGGGGTGTTTGTAGCTACTTTGGCAAGCGGTGGGCTTGACAGCGCCGGTGTCAAACCGCGGTGCTCGAGCCCCCATGGTCGTCGTTACGGAGAGGATCGCCACGATGTGGGGTGTGGGGGGGGGGGTCTGAATATGAAATGCTGGGTTATTTTAAAATGTGATGCAACATTTGGATGTATAGCCCTCGCAAACAAAACAATATGTTAGGCCTTAAAACATTTTTTTTACCCCAAAATTATGTGGGGGGCGCAGAGGAGGGGTTGGTTTGGGGAGCGCCAAAAAAATCGAAAAAGTAGCTTTTCGCATTTTTCCATGCGACGGGCATAAACCCAACCGTGGTACTACTTTTCATCTGCCGTAGTCCTTCGGGACCATCGTTAGAAGTCGCAGCGTTCAGATTTTATATCCCTCGTCGGTAAGAATGCGCCTAACTCCTCGAGGCCCTCCAGCCACGCTGGAATCCGGTTGAAACATGCGCGAGATTCTCCCTCCGCCGTGCAGATTGTCGTGGGACGTCAGTCGAACTTGCACTGTGCTCCTCCGCTGCGTAGGCCTCAGCTTGGCTCTCCCTACCGGACCCCGGTGAGGATCGGCGTCGGTCAGCAGAAGCCGGGTCGATCACCGCCGGCCGTCGGTGCGCGCACTCTGAACGTCGGAAAACGCTCGCGCGACCAAGTGTTTCTCATTTTTTCGCTTGCGCGTCAAGCCACGTGGGGGGGTGGGTGATGGGGGGGCGGGCGACCCCCTATTTTGCGCGCGGCTCCTTTCAAATTGACCGCGAGCAAATTTTTTTTCCAGCGCGTGTGCACACGTATCCCGCGCGTGTGTGGCACCGAATCCGTAAAACATCCTGAGAATCCTAACAAAGCAAATCCCCCTCTCCACCTTTGAAGGTCCCTGTCCAGCGGCGACGTTCATAGCGCCGGGAAGCACCTCGTATTTATTGACTTTATTTATCCCTCCGAGTGTCCTCGCACAAGGTGCACGCTGACACTGTGTGCGTGCCGCGCGGGGACAGTTTCACAAGCGGCGCCTGTTTTTCTTGTTGGGAGGGCCTGGCCGAGCGAGACCTCCACTGCGGGGCGGGGAGAGGAGAGGTCTGTAATGGGGGGGGGGGGGGGGCAGTGGAGGAGCGGTGGCGCAGTGGTTAGGCTACTGCACTACGAAGCCAGCGACCCGAGTTCGAATTGCTACTCTCACGGCCAATAACGGTGACGCGAATATTTAAACCGGTTTTGGGCCTTCCTTGGGTTACACACTTGGTGTGTAAATATCAGCACTGGGGAGACAAAGGCGGCCGGGCGTTGTGTTGCTCACCCACCCCCTAGGGTGCCGTGCCAGTCTCATTAGGTGCTCGCGAACAGCACTTGCCCCAACACGGGGGACTTTTTGGTTGGGGGTGGGCCGGGGGAGTTATGAAAATAGCATTTGTGGAAGTTAAAGAACAAAACTCTTATCGTCATCATCAGCCATGATCAATCCACTGCTAGATCAAGGCATCCCACAAGCCGTTGCCAATCCCTCACGATCCTGCGACTTAAACGATCCCCTTACAACGTCCACGCTGTCGCTGATTTCATGGCTCCATCTCTCCTCTTACAGCTGGACGTCCGCCCGGACGCGTTGCATTCCTCGGCTGTTACTTTCCGTCCTCATTCTTGACCGTGGGTTTACCGTCCCTTCTTACCCTTGCTTGCAAATCCCGATCTCTGAAGCAGGCTTCGATCATTCAGCGTGTTTTTTACTTCTGTGGAAGTCTCAGTCCGGTCGACGACAACTTAGCACGTGGATTTGACGGCGTCGTTCGCTCGGCCTGGTCGACTCACACAGTCGAACACGGAGTCAAAACTCTCTATTCAAGTTAGGGGCATGCAATTCCCAGCCGCACCCACTCCCGCCCCCCTCGAATATTATTAAGTCAGCCAATCAGTGAACTCAGTAAATATTTTATCAACATATGTGTATTAACTTATCTCGGTTCGTGTACTAACTCATCTCAGTTAGCGTATTAACTAATCTCGGTTAGAGTATTCGCTCATCTCAGGTTAAGAGGACTAACTCGTCACGGGCTGCGCCTTCCTGCACGTGCAGGGCGGTTGCCTCTTTACGGCTGGCCGCGTTTTCTCTCTCCGATGTCACCGTCGCGCTCTGATCTTGGTCGGATCACTTGCCGACTGTGACGACGGCAACAACGACGACGACGTTGTAGCCACGCCATCGACCTGACGGTGGAGGTTCACGCGCCAGGGCGTTCATTTTTTTTTCATTCCCTATCCGAGGCGGCCAAATCGTCGTCGCGAGTCTGGGCACGTGCGACGGGCGCCCCCGGCGCGCGGTCACCGCGGGACGGGGCGGCCGCGCTCCTCGCCCGGGCCTCCACGCGTCGCGTAGCCCCAAACCCATTCGCTAAGTGGCGTTGACGTGGGGGTGGCGGGGGTGAAGGAGGTGAATGATGGCTCCTGGCCGGACCGGACGGGGTGCGGAGGTGCCCGGGTTGCTCGCGAGGTCAGGAGGCCCCGCTTACAAATCACCGATGCGGTGCGGCGGTGGCGGCGGCGGCAGTGGTGGAACGAGCACTTAGTTCAAACGCGCGGCCGCGACCATCGGCTCGGTAACAAAAGCCACGGAGTGAGGTGCCTGCACGGCCCGGGGCGTCCAGAGTTCAACTCCACGTTTCGGCCACCCGTGTGATTAAACCGGGGTTCGTTTGTCGCGGATTTATGGTCTCTGCCGGGGCACCGCGATAACTGCGCACAACATCCGCCAGTCGCGATGACCGCATGCTGCCGTGTATTTTCCATGGGCCGGGCGAGTGGTTGGGAATGGCCCCGGTATATGACGGCATGCCCGCATCCCGCCGGCATTCCCCCCTCACTGCACCAAGCATGTGTTCCTATTCATAGACGACGCCGATTCATGTCCCGTCATCTTGAGTGGCTGCGTAGAGCCCTCAACTGTTCCTGCTCCGCGAGCGGCAGCGATTTCACAAAACCCACCGCCGCATCGCGAGGTCACCGCTTCCCAGACGGCGGGGGGGGGGGGGCATCAATCCGCCAAAAGAAAACAAGTTAGGAGAAACCGTGCGCGCATACGCTTGGAACCCCCCCCCCTGCTGCGACGCTCTCCGACCCATTCATTGCTCGTCCTCGCAAGCGTCAGTCCGGGATGATAGCGACCCACTGCGAGCCGCATTGCGAGGTGACGAGGCGGGGTGACATCGTCGTCGCATCGAGGGCACGCGACGCGTACATTCATTGCCTAGGCCGGAAAGGGTTTTTTTTGCTTATTATTGAACAAATTTTTAATAACGCTAGGATCGTTTTCTAGTTTGGATCATCATCACGAGAATTATCATGACCCGTGTTACAGGACGGACGTAGAAAAATGCATTGCCGGCGTTCAACCTTGGTTGAAAAGCTTAACAACAAAAACGGGGGGCAGGCGTATTCTCCGTTTGCGTAGCCTCGGGAAGGCCATGCCCTCGAGTGCTCAGGCACCCATTTAGTCTCCCTGCGTTCCCTCCTCTCCCTCCACTCTCTCTCCTGAGCGCTGGACGGCCGGTGCCAGCGATCGCTCTCGGCCCCGGCTGCTGCGCATGATTTACGTTGATTTACACTGCGCGCTCTCACGCCGTGCGATAATTATCTGACCCGCTCGCGGATCAGCAACTCCGGAACCGCCCACTCTCCTCCCACCGCTCGCTGTTGCCGGCGCCGCGAGCAAGCGAGCGAGCGAGCTAATGTGCCTTGCCCAGCGTACGTGCGCCCGTGTTTAAATTTACGACTTTCATCGTACGGGGCTTTAATTCGTTTTTATGTATCTTGTTTCAACTCGCCGCGACCTCGCTCACATCATGCCCCAGGTTGGGGCCCACGTCAGGCCTCTCCTTGCGGGTCGCTCGGTACCGGGTTGGGCCCACGTGAGGCCTCTCCTTGCGGGCCGCTCGGTACCGGGTTGGGCCCACGTCAGGCCTCTCCTTGCGGGTCGCTCGGTACCGGGTCGGGCCCACGTCAGGCCTTCCCTGCGGTACTACCGCCATCCGCCTCGTGTTCCAGCGCTGTTTGTTTTCGCAGCGGGCCGGCGCGCCGCGTCTCAAATGTCACGATCGAAAATTACCCCGCAGCCAAGCCCCGTAAAAATAATAATAACAAGTACAAAGAAATGTTCAGCTGTAAAAATGATGTCTGTCAGCATGTGTGTCTTCTGCGCACAAAGTGTGTTGCGGCAGCAGTGATTTGAGCGGTAATCTCTGGACTACTCCCTTGGTCTCCGTGTTCTCTGGTTGTGCCGCGCGTCGTAGCAGTCGCCGCAGTCGCGTTACTCATCTCCGCCGGGGGCGGGGGGCGGTGTGGGGAAGATTCGATTATTTTCTCGTGAAACAGAGCCTCGAGAAGCTCCCTGCCCTTGGCGCGAAACGTCGGACGTCGCGCCAAACAGCGCGCGGCGCGAGCAGAAGAACACTGCGCTGGTTTCGACCTGTCCAAGTCTCATCAGCAGGGAGCGACCGCTGTTAAACAAACACCCTTGGGTTGCCTGGGCGTTACTATAGGCAAGAGCATTCCTCGAGCACAGTGGGGCCCGTTGAGCTGTTAAAGTTAACGACTGCTTAGACTTAAATATACAGACGTGGAGGGTTACCTTGGGAAGGGGGCAGCAGATTCTTCACTCCGCTCGAGTTAAACTACGGAGCGTCCAGTCGTTTCAAAGCAACGGTTCAAACCGGCCTGCGTGGTTCTGTACAAATACACATCCTTTTGGTACAAAATCATCTCCCTAGTGCTGACATTTACATTCCGCACCAGGTGCTCATTTTAGGTTGAGATGACCCTGGGAGAGGCCCAGGACCAGTTCAGATATTGGTCATCGATCTTGGCTGTGATTGTGAATCGGAACTCGGGTCGCCGTGTTCGGAGCGCAGTGTGCTAACCACTGCACTACCACTCCCCACACACACTCACGCACGCGTGCAAATTATAATTATTATAATTTGCACGCGTGCGGTGCCTTTCACTAAAAGTCTCAAGGCTCCGTGAATGCAAATTATCGCATCTTAACAAACGAAAGAAGCGGGTGGGCTGAATAAGAGCCAAAGAGGAACAAAACGAATCGGAGAGTACATTTTTTTTTTTTACAAGAACGTCGGATTCGAGTTGAGACGTGAAGACGCCAACGCTGTCAGAGAGGGAGAGAGAGCCTCTGACCTCCCCACGTTGTTGTGGGCGCGGAGGAGAGACGGTAAAGTACGCTCGCAAACAAAAACCGAAAGAGAGGAGAGGCCGTAAGGTGACACCGCGGGCACGATGGTCTTTGATGGCCTCAGTCCGCCCCTCTCATTACTTGCCAAAAATAGTTGCGAGTCCTTCGTTCAGAAGAGATGAACAGGTTTTCTTGGGGCATTTCCTCTCTCAGCGTCCGTGTCTTCTGTCCTTGCGTGTCTTTCTCACACCGCGCCTTGTGTCTCTCTGGCTCGCCGCATCCTCCCCGTGTGTCCCTGCGTGTCCCTCTCTGCCTGTATCGCAACGGTCATCTATAATCGTCGTCGTCTCCGTCACTCGCCATCATCAGCAGCAGCAGCAGCAGCAAGATCACGATTATTACCAGCAGCAGATTCGCCGTCATCGTCACCAACAGTATCGTCAGCAGCATAATGACAACGATCGTCGTGATCAATATCATCATCATAAATCGTCATCATCACTGTCAGTCACCATGATCATCATCATCATCACGAAACATCATCATAGCCAGTGGCATTTAGCAAGTGACCGGAACACAATGGCTTGCTGTTGCACAAACACCTCAAAGGCATCTATTACACCCACATTCTCTACGTGGAGACGCGGAGACGCGGGGGTGGGGGGAGAGGGGGGTGGGGTGCGCAGGGGGTGGGGGGGGGGACTTCCCTTTTGACAACGATCCGCACACGCACGCCGAAGATGCGTATCGTCATCTCTGGCTCCGTGGGGACCGCCAGGTCGCCCAGCCGCCGCAGGTGGAGGAAGGTGACATTCGTAATGAATCAAAACAAAGTTCGGAAAGGGATGGGGGGGGTAGAGTGGTCGTGGTGTGAACGGCATTGTGCAAAGCAAGGTATTCCGATGATCGATTCAATTTGCCGAGGATGTCGCTCGCCCACGGGGCTCGGAGCTGGCGCGAGAGCGGAACGCCGCCCTACGTCGTGGCAAGGAGCTTCATCGGTGGGAACGGATCGAGCGCGTGGGCACGTGTGAAGAGTAATGACGACGGAGATGATGATGTCTGTGCAAACGTAACAGCCTTGTCGGGCCGCGGAATTAATGACGAGAATTTGGGCACAAAAACTACCGGCGCGTAGCCCCAACCCAAAAGCAAACATGGACGGTGGTATTGGCTACGGAAACCTACGTTCCGAGTTATCGTGAACATCAACAGCTGCCCGACACGCGTATCTCATTCATGCATTGTGGCCACACAACCCAAACTATGAACGATATCGTAAACCCATCCAGACACACAGAGATACACAGAGACATATCGAGATACATCGACACACGTAGAGATACATTCAAGACAAAGCAGAGGAGTGCGATTGTGGCCATGCAACATCAGAATATGGGCCACACGTTAAACAACTTTGGTCTCCGCTCCTTCAACAGCAGCAGCAGCACTACACGAACTCTCCCTCCCCTGGAGAACTTTCGTCGTGGCGAGCAGCAGACCTCGGCGTTGGCATCCTGCACATCGTGCCATCACACGCACCGTTAGATTAGGATCTTATCGTACAAGATTTTTTTAAATGTTGAGTTTGTAACTTCCGATTAACATTTCCATTTCTCTCTCCCGCTCTCTCTCTCTTTTTTTTTTACAATCAGAGGAAACAAGAAGATGCTCGGTGTAGTCGGCACTTTGCTTCGTTCATCATTTAGTTTTTTTTTGTTTTTTAAAAGCTTTGCTTTATGTAACCCCCCCCCCTTTTAAATTAAATATTTATCAAGATTTATCCCGCTCTCTCTCTGCCCGCCTTCCCCGCTGCCGCGCAGACGATCGTGCAGTCGGGCCGCCAGCCGACGGTGCTGCAGCAGCTGTGCCTGCTGCCATTCCAGTACTTCAGCGAGGCTCGCCTGCGCCGGGTGCTCTTCCCCACGCTGCTGTCCGCGTGCCACCGCAGCCCCGTCAACCGCAGCACCCTGCAGACCGAGCTCAGCTGCACGCTGCTCACAGCCTTCATTCAGGTGCGACGCCGTGGATCCGTTTCGTGGCGACGAGGGCGAGGAGGGGCGGGGGGGATATCTCACAGTAGCGGTGGAAGAGGGGACTGCCCCGTGTGGCTCTCCCTTCTTCCAACCCCCTCACCCCTCCCTCGTGTGCTGTGCCAGCCTTCATAGGTGCTCGCTAGCAGCGCTTACCCAGTCTGTTGAAGGCTATTTATGGGGGATTTACACAGACGTGTTATGCAAAAACGTGCGTGCGTGTGTCTTTGTGCAGGAGACGATCCAGGCTGCGTCTTCTACCACACGCAAGTACCCAGGTAAGGGACCCTCACCAGCAGCTCATTTAAGCCTTGAGTTCCCAGCTGTTTTCACCCTGGCATCACTTACCCACCCACCGAGACACTTCTTTGCCCACTCAACAAGTCAATGATTCACCCCCTCACCCACCCTTTCACTGCTAACCCACCAACTCACCCACCCTACTCGTTCATGCACTCCCTTAATCAGCTATTTACCTACACATCATCAGCTCATTTACTCACCCACCCACCCACTCACTCACCCACCCACCCACGCATCCACCCACTAATCTACTCACTGACCCACTTATTCACCCATCTACTCACCAACCCACTCCATCGCTCACCCACGCATTCACCCACTCAACCAACTCGCCTGCCCACCCACCCGCTCATCCACCCACTCAGCAAGCTGCTCGCCCTCTCGCTCGCAGACACTGGCGGCGAGGACGACCTGGACGTCTACAGCCGCTTCCCGCAGGAGCAGTGGGAGGGCGCGCTGCGCTTCTTCAGCGATGGGGCGGGCGACGCGGCGAGCGGCGACCCGGCAAGCGGTGGCGGCGGTGTCGGCGCACCGCCGCACTGCGAGCGCTGAGTTCACCGCCGGTCCCACCGGCGACGGTGGAGTCTCGGATCTGGCCTCGGTGGAACGCAAGAGTGTTGTCGGCCTTAAATTAGTATCTGGTGCGGTGCGCAAACGTTGTCCCTGGGGAGACAAAGACGGCCGGGCAAGTAGACGTGGGGCTGGCCACACCACCCCCCGTTTGTATGCTGTGCCACCGCCCCAACCGTGCCTAGGGTTGTCACCTGTCCTGGTGTTTCCCAGGATCGTCCTCTTGTTTGGGCGCTGTCCTGGGAAATCTCTTAAGTCTTCCCCGGACGCCAAATGTCCAGTTTGTGTATTTGTCAGTTGCGTAAGAAGACAACACCGCTGCAGTACACAACGCATTTCTGTAAGGCTCAACCAGGGCACCTGTACCCTCACTCGCCTGCACACCCACACGCTCGCCTACCCACTCACCTGCATACCCGCCAATTCCACTCGCCTACACACTCACTCACCTTTGCAGAAGTTCACCTCTAGGGTTGGCCACCTGTCCTGGTTTTCCCAAGATCGTTTTTCCCATGTTGTTAAAGCAGCCTCTGTCCCGGGAAATCTGTCCCGTCCTTCCGGAAACATTGAAAGTCCACGGTTTTTTTGTTGTCAGTTGTGTCACGATACCGATAATAATAGTTCGACCGCGGTGGAGATGACGCGCTCACAAGTAGTTCCCACCTCTTCCGGCATTTTGCGACCAATTCTTCTTGTTGTTTCCGACTGTACGTGCCGGTGTTATTGTTCATTTGGTGGTGGCAACCCTAGGCTAGAATGCCGGGCAGGGCATTTTACAGAGGCAGCGTCCAATAAAGCCGCCGCTCACTTGGGAACACGACGGCCGGCGCCGGCGCACCGCTCCGTAGCCTGGGTCGGGTCTCTGTCCCCCGTGTGTGAGCGTGGGAAAACTCGTTATATTCCTGCTCGGGGGCCAACATCGGCGAATATCCGAGCCGCGTCTGGGCCTCCCCTGGGTCGGCTCAGCATTAAATTAGTACCTGATGAGGCCGTGCAGTGAACAGCACCACTCGGGGGGGAGACAAAGGTGGGGAGACAAAGGTGGCCAGCCCGCTCCCCGCGTGCGCCGTGCAGGCCTTCATAGGTGCTGGCTACCAGCTCTTGCCCCAATGGACCGTGGAGACTACACTGGGAATCTTTGTATTTGCGTAAGGTCAACACGGCGGTGTGTTGCGACTGCGCGCCGCGTCACGAACCCGCGCTCCCGAGTTCGATTCCCGCCCGTGTTTGCACCGCACGGCGGTTTGCATTTGAAGTCCGAACTTGACCCCAGCTGCGTCTACGCGGACTCGGCATAATAAAGCAAAAAGAGAGCGGCCAGTGCGGTGAACCTCGGAGCAGTCGGGGAGACGGCGGTTCGGTGCGTGCGGTGCCGGCGACGACATCACAGCCTCGCACGCGCCCTGCGGGGACTTACCGGTGCCTCGCTGACGGGGCATACCTTCACGTGTACAGACACGTATACACGTGCGCGTCTACACACGCGTGTACACGTGCGCGTGTACACCCGCGCGTGTACACCCGTATACGCGTGTACACACGTGTACACGCGTACACACGCGTACACCCGTATACACGTGTACACACGTACACACGCTGTTCCTGCTCCCAGTAACTTCCCTGCAGCGACGTGACGGCCGCGTGGTGGAGGCGGCCTGTGCCGTTAGCGAGTCGCATGCTGTGGGGGGGGGGGGGGGCCCTCTGCGTATTTTGCTCGGCGCGAGCATTCGTGGTTACAGCAAGCCAGTAGCATAACAATACCTTAGCATATTTATCAGAGTTAATTGCACTTTAACGAACAATTAAAGGGGGGCGAAGGGGGGGTCGTCGTCTTGTCGAGCGTTTGCGGTAAGTAAAAGAAATAACCCCCGAATGGAGCCGCGTTTTGTGACGCGCGGACACGGACGGTAGCAGCGGCGGCGGCGGCGGCGCCCCCTTCCTACCCAGCGTGCCCCCCTCCTACCCAGCGTGCCCCCCTCCTACCCAGCGTGCCCGCACCACGTTCAGCGTCGAGCTAAGACTCCGAGCCCGACTCCATCCCAGCGGCCCCGAGCTCTCTTGCGGACGCCGTCTCTTTCGTTGTCGGCAGCGCAGTGACGCGCCGCTTCTGGATACCGCCGGGGGACTCCTTTGACCAAACTCTTCCCCTCCATCTCGACTTCTCGTCGTTAAAACATTCATTCATTCGTGGCGCTGCCGAAAGTTTAGACGCCTTGCTTCTCGGTCCGTGCGTGTTGTCCATCATTTGAACACGATCCGTGGCTTCCAATTAAAGGGATTCATTTTTTTGTCATTACTGTGGTGATAATGAGCGGGGCTGCACGGATTTTGGCATGGCTCTGACAGATCGCTCCGTCCGCCATGGGAGGGATCGCTGTCGAGTGTGCAGGCGGTGCAGCTGCACTGAGGCGTACGTGACGGAGGGGGGTGAGGGAGTGAGGGGGTGAAAGACACCCCCTCGGAGGGGGTGGACTGCCCAATTCCATTCCTTGGACCAGGGCCCATTCTAACCACGCTACTACGCAGGCCACCAACATGAACCCATAGGCAAACATCGAGAGCCATGGACTGACGTAGAGATCAATAGACAGACACAGAAACCCATAGACTAACACGGACACCCAAAGACTAACACGGACACCCATAGACTAACACGGAGACCCATAGACTAACACGGACACCCACAGACTAACACGGAGACCCATAGACTTACACGGATACCCATAGACTAACACAGAAACCCATAGACTAACACAGAA
Organism: Lampetra planeri; assembly: GCF_965212315.1. Classification (NCBI taxonomy): domain Eukaryota; kingdom Metazoa; phylum Chordata; class Hyperoartia; order Petromyzontiformes; family Petromyzontidae; genus Lampetra; species Lampetra planeri. Next base: position 7,440,274 of record NC_136159.1, read on the forward strand.
ACCCATAGACTAACACGGAGACCCATAGACTAACACAGAAACCCATAGACTAACACGGAAACCCATAGACTAACACGGAAACCCATAGACTAACACGGACACCCATAGACTAACACGGACACCCATAGACTAACACGGAGACCCATAGACTAACACGGACACCCATAGACTAACACAGAAACCCATAGACTAACACGGACACCCATAGACTAACACGGAAACCCATAGACTAACACGGACACCCATAGACTGACACGGAGACCCACAGACTAACACGGACACCCATAGACTAACACGGACACCCATAGACTAACACGGAGACCCATAGACTAACACGGACACCCATAGACTAACACGGAGACCCATAGACTAACACGGACACCCATAGACTAACACGGAGACCCATAGACTAACACGGACACCCATAGACTAACACGGACACCCATAGACTAACACGGAAACCCATAGACTAACACGGAAACCCATAGACTAACACGGACACCCATAGACTAACACGGACACCCATAGACTAACACGGAAACCCATAGACTGACACGGAGACCCATAGACTGACATGGACACCCATAGACTAACACGGACACCCATAGACTAACACGGAAACCCATAGACTAACACGGAAACCCATAGACTAACACGGACACCCATAGACTAACACGGAAACCCATAGACTAACACGGACACCCACAGACTAACACGGACACCCATAGACTTACACGGACACCCATAGACTAACACGGACACCCATAGACTAACACGGAGACCCATAGACTAACACGGACACCCATAGACTAACACGGAGACCCATAGACTAACACGGACACCCATAGACTAACACGGACACCCATAGACTAACACGGAAACCCATAGACTAACACGGAAACCCATAGACTAACACGGACACCCATAGACTAACACGGAGACCCATAGTCTAACACGGAGAGTCGTGTAGCTTTGGAGTCTACAGGCCCTGCAGTTGCACGCGTTTGCCGCGAGGATGGATTCCTTCCACGTGCTCCAAACGCAGGAGACACGTGCTAGGAGGCACTTGTACATTTTTTTGTTCATCACCTTATATTAATATAATAAAGCTAATTTAACAGATTTGAGCGACTGAAACAATCTCCAGAGGCTTCTGAACAGATGTGCTGTTGTTGTTGTTGTTTGTACACGTGTATGAATAGCTTGAGAGATGTTTCAATGTAAAATAAAACAATGGCTGCAGTGTTCGTTATATCGAAGCCGGTGTGTGGGTTTGTTTTTTTTTCTTTCGGGTGCAGTGCTTTTCGGTTGAGTCTCAAGACGAGTTGTGCATCGGTCGCGATGTTTTTACTCATTTCTGTTTCAAAAGAACGACCAACTGAACTCCCTTCCGTTTATTATAAATTTGAAGCTTTCGTGACTGCAAGGATTCACATTCTTAGTTTTTTTCGGTAAAGTCACGTAGGTAAAAAATTAATAAAAGTAAAATAAAATTTAAATAATCAAGTAAATGAGCATTTACTTGATACAGCAAGCGTGGTGCGACGGTTCCACCTGAAGACGGAAGCTTGTGTTGCCTCCGAAACGTGATTTTTATTATTTTATTTTACTTTTATTAATTTAAATTTTTTTACCTACGTGACTTTACCGAAAAAACCTAGGAATATCCCTTCCGTTTCCAGATCTCCGTGTCGAAACTCGCGTTTCCCCCTCGCATGCGCCTTGTTCAGCCATGCCTCCTCGGCCTTTTCCCACGCCCCACCTCCCTCGGTAAACCCAGCAGCAGCAAATTTTGATTTAAAGCTTTCGTGACTGCAGGGATTCATCTTCTTGGTTCTTTCGGTAAAGTCACGTAGAAGGGAAATAATAAAATAATAAAAATAAAACATAATAAAATAATTCTCACGACGTTTCGGCCACAACTCAAGCAGCCGTCCAGGTCTGAATAACGCTGTCTCCCCGACGGACCTGGTCTTCACCTGAGGACGGCTGCTTGCGTTGTGGCCGAAACGTCGTGAGAATTGTTTTATTATGTTTTATTTTTATTATTTTATTACTTCCCTTCTACGTGACTTTACCGAAAGAACCAAGAAGATCAGCAGCAGCAGTTTAGAGTTTAAACCACGCGAGCCTCGTGCACTGCTTCTTATTATTTGCCCGTGCCTGGGACTCATCGGCCAGTCTCGTGCGAGTCAAACGTAACTCATCCCTGCCGTTCTAAGGCCACGTTATTTCTAGATGTGAAGTTTTCGTGACTGCAAGGATTCATACTCTTAGTTCTTTCGGTAAAGTCACGTAGGTAAAAAATGAAAAAAAAAATCACGATTTTATTATTTTATTTTTATTAATTTTAATTTCATTTTTTACCTACGCCACGTTATTTACCAAGTTTCCCTCGGGGGGTGGGGGTGGGTGGAGGGGAGAGGAGGGGTCCTCCCGTGCAAAGAGCGACAATCATCATCATCATCGCCGCTCGCCCCGGCCTCAAGCGAGCTTCATCCACAGCCCCTGTACACGCTCAGCGGTCGCGTTTTGAGTCGTCCGCCTACAAAGTTCGCTTTTGAATTTGTGTTCGCCACATTAATTCGCGCAAATGAACCGAAGTGCCCATTGTTGAGTTTTGATAATCCCACCAATTGCCCGTTCTGCACCTCTAAGCTCACATCAACACCACTCGTCAATTCCCTTTTAATCTACTCGCCTCTATCAGCCTCCACTCCATTGGCAGTCACTGCACCCAAGCCACCATCATCATTGCACATCCCTAACATCACACTTTACATCACCCCCATCACCCCCATCACTCTCTCCCCATCACCACCATCACCCTCTCCTTCCTGTCACCCCATCACTGCCAGCAACTCTCCTTGCTCCCGCCTCCATCTCCCCAGCAATCCATCCCTCCTCCCTCTCACATCACCTTCCGTCCTGTCACCCTACCCCATCACTCCCCATCACCCCCTCCAACCTCTCTCCATCACCTTTCCTTCCTACTTTTCATTGCCCCCCTCCCCATCACTCTATCCTCCATCCTCCTCCCTATCCCACCACCTCTCCTTCCTCTACCCCCCACCCCACCTCTCTCTCTCTCCTCGTCTCACGTGACTGAGCGATGCCGAATGTTGATAAGGAGCCGCCGCTGGCAGCGAGCGCTGTCTAGACGGCGCGGGGGGAGGGGAGGGGCGGATGGAGGGGGGGGGAGAAGGAGGGAGGTGGGGGGTAGGTGCGAGGATTTCCTACGAGACGCGCGCGTTGTACACAGACCGCGTGGAGAGAGACCGATACAGACGCAGAGAATACAAGCACGGTCACGTGGTGCGGGCACATTCACACGTGGGAGAGTGCGTGGTGGGGAGTAGAGTGAGATGAGAGGCGTGAGGTAGGGGAGTGCGTGGAGGAGATGAGAGGGGAGAAGTAGGAGAGCGCGTGGTGGGGAGTAGAGTGAAATGAGAGGTAGGAGAGTGTTTGGAGGGGAGTCGAGCGAGATGGGAGAGGTAGGAGAGTGTTGGGAGGGAGTAGAGAGAAATGAGAGCCGAGAGGTAGGAGATCGCGTGGAGGAGAGTAGAGTGAGATGAGAGGGGAGAGTGTTGGGAGTAGAGTGAGATGAGAGGGGAGAGGTAGGAAAGTGTGTGGAAGAGAGTAGAGTGAGATGAGAGGTAGGAGAGTGTGTGGAGGGGAGTAGAGCGAGGGGAGAGGTAGGAGAGTGTTGGGAGGGAGTAGAGTGAGATGAGAGGGGACAGGTAGGAGAGCGCGTGGAAGAGAGTAGAGTGCGATGAGAGGTAGCTGAATGCGTGGAGGGGAGTAGAGTGAGAGGAGATGAGAGGTAGGAGAGTGCGTGGAGGGGAGTAGAGTGAGAGGGGTAGGAGAGTAGAGTGAGATGAGAGGTAGGAGGAGTGCGTGGACGGGAGTAGAGTGAGATGAGAGGTAGGAGAGTGTGTGGAGGGGAGTAGAGTGAGAGGGGTAGGAGAGTAGAGTGAGATGAGAGGTAGGAGAGTGTGTGGAGGGGAGTAGAGTGAGATGGTAGGGGACAGGTAGGAGAGTGCGTGGAGGGGAGTAGAGTGAGATGAGAGGTAGGAGAGTGTGTGGAGGGGAGTAGAGTGAGAGGGGTAGGAGAGTAGAGTGAGATGAGAGGTAGGAGAGTGTGTGGAGGGGAGTAGAGTGAGATGGTAGGGGACAGGTAGGAGAGTGCGTGGAGGGGAGTAGAGTGAGATGAGAGGTAGGAGAGTGTGTGGAGGGGAGTAGAGTGAGAGGGGTAGGAGAGTAGAGTGAGATGAGAGGTAGGAGGAGTGCGTGGAGGGGAGTAGAGTGAGATGAGAGGTAGCTGAGAGATTCGGGAACTCTCATCCAGCGTGGTGTCAGAGGCCAGGGGGTCTGGGAGGTGCAATCCGATGAGGACTTCAATCGCAGCGTGCTTGACACCCCACCGCACGCGACCCACACTGTGCACTGCTGGGGTGGAAAACTCGGCTCCCCCGCCCCCATCCATTGTTTCGGGCTGCCGCGCCTGGAGGTCGGATAGAGCCTCGCCATTCCACCACCACCGCTGTGGTGATGGTGGTGGTTAGGGTGAAGGTTGTTGATATACGCGGAGGCCGAGAAGAGAGACGGGGGAGGAGAGTTGTGTGGGACGGAGTGCGCGGACGATTTACCCCCACGCGCAGACACGCAACCATATGCGGTACAGCCGCATTCAACCAAAGACAAAGATCTTCCGTATAGTCTGAGCGGACTGTTGGGGCAAGTGCTGTTAGCGCGAGCTGCGAAGGCCGGCACGGCACACGAGGGCGCGGGGTGGCCTGCGACCACCGCCCAAGCCGCCTTTGTCTCACCCAGCGGCGATGTTTACACACCGCTACACCAGGTACTAATTTGAGACCAAGTCGACCTAGGGGAGGCCCAGGAACCGGTTCAGATAATTGTCCCTGGGTGTTGGTAGCCGTGAGCGGGAATCGAACTCGGGTGGTGGCCGGGTTCGTAGCGCAGCGCGCTGACCGCTGCACCACCGCTCCCCATCGCTCCCCCATTGACACGCAGATCATCACCGACGAGCCCAATTGACACAATCGTCTATAGACACATTTACAGACACATTCACATACAGACACGTTTACATACAGACACGTTTACATACAGACACATTTACAGACATTCACATACAGACACGTTACGGACGGACACTCTCAAAATACAGACACATTTACATACAGACACGTTAACGGACGGACACTGTCAAAGACGCATTCACATACGGACGCAGCAGCAGCACACAGACATTCGCATGCAGACACCTTCAGTATAGCGACCCGTGCACATCGCGTCTTGAACTCTACACCCAGTGGTCCTTTCCCTGGGGTTCACTCCCCCCCCCACCTTCTCTGGTACGCGGTCACCAGACAAGCACCGTAAGTTTGTCTGTGGATGTCAGCTGCAGCAGCAGCAGCAGCAGGAGTCCAACCTCGGCTGAATCTGTGCTCTGTGCAAGCAGCGATTATGATTGTTTAGCGCAGTGGGTCTCTCATTAACCTTGACTTGCAGCCATGCCACCACTTTGCTTCTCAATAGTTACAATGTACAACGTTGATGAATACAGAGGCTTTGATGAGACACCGTTGTACTTCGGGGCCGTCCATAAATGACGTCACGCACCTAGGAGGGGGGGGGGGTCAGACATTCGTGACGAGGGGGGGGGGTTGAGAAATGTAACGTCACATCAAAATGCGCAGCTTTAAATAAATATAGACAACACGTTCTACTTAATTAAATAGACTTTTTAAACACATTCCTGTGGAGGGAGCTGGTAGGAACGTTGGGTTGCTCGGTCAATGGCCAGGGTCAACGGCGGCGTGGTGTATTCCGCAAATATGCCCGACTGTGAGGGCGGGCACAAGCCGGCGTGAGTAGGTTAAACGTTAGTTTTATAAGGGCACCACGGGGTGACCAGCCCCTCCCCACCCAGCCCCACCCCTCCAACCCCCACCCAGCCCCACCCAGCCCCTCCCCACCCAGCCCCTACCCACCCTCCCCTCCCCACCCTCTTCACCCAGCCCCTCCCCAACCTCCCCACCGAGCCCCTCCATCCCCACCCAGCCCCTCTCTGCACGACGGATGGACGGACACAATAATCCCCTGTGGGCTGGTGTAACCAGGAGGTTCCTACCAGTATAAATGTTTTCTCCTACAACATCAGAGTGCAGCGCCACATTAAATACGCACTACAATGACAATAGTTTAAAGCGATTTGAAGCATGTTTTATTTTTGGGGGGGGGGGGGGGGGGGGCAGAGCTTTGTGACGTCATATTTGAGGGGGGGGTCTGACTTTTTGTGACGCCGTGTGACAAGGGGGAGGGGGGCAAAAATCGTCCAAAATCGTGTGACGTCATTTATGGCCGGCCCCTTACATGGCCGTGCTTAATTCGATGATTTACCTTCGAAAGAAAATCTGGCCGCGTGTCGCAACCCCCCCCCCCCCCCCAGAAATGGCATCTCGCACCCCCAGAGAAGGTGGGGGGGGTGGAGTGAACCCCAGGGAAAGGACCACTGGGTGTAGAGTTCAAGACGCGATGTGCACGGGTCGCTATACTGAAGGTGTCTGCATGCGAATGTCTGTGTGCTGCTGCTGCGTCCGTATGTGAATGCGTCTTTGACAGTGTCCGTCCGTTAACGTGTCTGTATGTAAATGTGTCTGTATTTTGAGAGTGTCCGTCCGTAACGTGTGTGAACGTGTCTGTATGTGAAGGTGTCTGTATGTAAACGTATCTGTATGTGTATATGTCTGTATGTGGCACAGTAGGGGGCACAGGTGGTGCATCAGCCAGTCATCTCAGTCAGTCGACCCGTGGCACCTGCTGGGTCTGCCCCGTGACCTCCTGCCAGCGGGCGTTCGACACTTCACGTGGCCTCAAGGTGCACATGGCCTGGCACAAGCGTCGTGGTGACGTCACCGCCACTTAGTGGCGAATGGCGGTTGTTGTTGTATGTGAAAGTGTCTGTATGTTAACGTGTCTGTATGTGAACGTGTCTGTATGTGAACGTGTCTGTATGTGAACGTGTCTGTATGTGAACGTGTCTGTATGTGAACGTGTCTGTATGTGAACGTGTGTGTATGTGAATGTTTCTGTATGTGAATGTGTTTGTATGTGAATGTGTCTGTATGTGAATGTGTCTGTATGTGAATGTGTCTGTGTGTGAACGTGTCTGTATGTTAATGTGTCTGTATGTGAACGTGTCTGTAAACGTGTCTGTATATGAACGTTTCTGTATTTGTAAACCCATGATTATATCTTGGGAAACCTCTCACCTGTATCTCTCGCGCAAATCAAAACAGTTTTGTCTACCTGACCCAATGCATTGATACAGAAACATTCACATACAGACACGTTCACATACATACACGTTCACGTAGAGACACATTCACGTACAGACACATTCAGATACAGACACGTTCACATACAGACACATTCAGATACAGACACGTTCACATACAGACACATTCACACACATTCACATACAGACACATTCACATACAGACACATTCACATACAGACACAGTCGCGTACAGACACAGTCACATACAGACACGTTCACATACAGACACGTTCACATACAGACACATTCACATACAGACACATTCACATACAGACACATTCACATACAGACACTTTCACATACAGACACGTTCACATACAGACACGTTCACATACAGACACATTCACATACAGACACATTCACATTTCGGTTTCAACTAAAAAGCAGTTCAAGCCTCCCGTAACTCACGTGACTTCAGCGAGTGGCCACCCCCACTCTGAGCCCTTCGCCCCGCCCCCTATGAGAACAGCCGCCGCTCCGTGCAGCAGCGTCGAGTCTCTGACGCAGCCATCTCCCTCCTGCCACTCCTCGTCTCTCCTGGCCCTGTGCTCCCGTTCCTCCGCTTCTTCCCCATCCTCTTCCTCTCTCGTTCCCCATTCTTTTTTAGATCCTTTATATTAAGTTCACTTGCTTGCTTGCGCGCTTACGACCGTGCAAATCTTTCGGTCGTTTTTTTTAACCCACTTCCCGTGATCCAATCGAGCTGACATTTTGCACACAGACTCGTTGTGCGTGACAATTTATTTTCGTGAAAAAAAATTCCTAAATTTTCCACTTTTTAGGAAAAATTTTTTTTCATATTTTATTTAAAATACCAATGTGATTAAAATGAAACTCTTACTCAAGAAAAACAGAAATGAATAATAAAATAAAACCGATGCCACGCATATAAAGGATTTATAGTGAAAAACTTTGTTTTTACGGGTTAATTTTTTTTTATCTTCTCCTCTCTCTCCCCGTCTCCTCCTCTTTTCCCGTCGTGCATTACATCCGAGACTCGACTTACCCCACCCCCCGCTCCCTCCACGTGGTAGCACCGCCGACGGTAACAACAGCAGCTGCTAATTAACAGGACACAAAGCCATCGATCTCCCGCAGAGTGTGACGCTATAGCCGCGGAAAGCGGTCACGGACGTCCTGGCAGACGGACGGACGGGTTGCTGTCCGACGTTTCGCCTTCCAACCCAGCAGCTGGGTTCGGAGCTTTCTGCCCGGGGATTGAATATTTCGCTTCCGGCACGTGCAGCGAAACGTCTATACGTCGTGCCGGACAGCACGTGGCTACAATCACCGCTTCAGCAAACCCGCCCTGACCAGCGCGGTGAGGTATGGTGCATACCAAGGCCGTGATTATAATAGAAATTGGGGGGGGCACACCCCCCCCCCAATATTCAAATATGCTCAAAATGTCCCCGTCCCCCCCCCAAATATTATTGCTATAAAATAGATTTCTGTTTATATGATTGTGGTTATGGTTGTACTTTATTAATCCCTAATCTCTGCAATTACATACACTGAAACAAGAAAAGGTAAAAAAGAAAAAAACTGAGCAATGTAATACAATACACTATTAGACATTATTGTAAAAAATAAATAAAAAGTCCATTCTATGTGTTATTGAATTTTTTTTATATTTTAGACAGGAAATTCGTTTTCAAATTTAGATTTTTTTTTTTTTCTGGGGAGGGGGGGACCCCCAGACCCCCTGGAAGATTTGGTCCCCCCCAATGTTGGTGCAATACAGAAGCAGGCCATCATCCATTCATCCCGCAGTGGACTGATAAACGGCTATGGGCATGCAACTAAGGACCTGCGTTCGGGGATAATTAGACCGGTGAGAAATGTGGCAGTACAATTGCACGCACGTAAGCATGTTACCTACCCGCCTGCCTGCCTACCTGCCCACATACCCATCCACCCATGTACCTACCAAAGGCAAAACAATCTCTCGTACTAAATTTCGATTTAAAGCTTTCGTGACTGCAGGGATTCATCTTCTTGGTTCTTTCGGTAAAGTCACGTAGAATGGAAATAAAAAAATAATAAAAATAAAATATAATAACATAATTCTCACGACGTTTCGGCCACAACGCAAGCAGCCGTCCTCAGGTGAAGAACAGGTCTGTCGAGAAGACAGAACTGTTATTTTATAATTTCCATTCTACGTGACTTTACCGAAAGAACCAAAAAGAAAAATCTCCCGTACTGTGTAGCCTTTAGCAGACTGCTGGGGAAAGTGTTGTTAGCAGGCACATACAGAGCCGCCGTGGTACGTAGACCGACGGGTAAGGCAGGGTTGGTTTCAATATTCGCCATCGATTATAATAATCAGTGGCGAATATTTGAACCAATTATTACTGAGCGGGAATCGAACTTGGATCGCTGGGCTTGTAACCACCCCTCACGCATATGAAACAAAACACCTACCCATCGATTTCCCTAACTAAATGCCGATAAACCCACACTCTTACCTACCTACCTACTCACACATTCACCTACCCACCCACACACCTCTCTAATGACTTGGCTATACCCACCAACTCCCACACTCACTCACCCACCCACTCACCTATCCACCTTCCCACCCACCTACACCCACACTCACCCACCCACTCACCTATCCACCTTCCCACCCACCCACTCACCTATCCACCTTCCCACCCACCTACACCCACACTCACCCACCCACTCACCTATCCACCTTCCCACCCACCCACTCACATATCCACCTTCCCACCCACCTACACCCACACTCACCCACCCACTCACCTATCCACCTTGTCACCCACCTACACCCACACTCACCCACCCACTCACCTATCCACCATCCCACCCATCTACACCCACACTCACCCACCCATCTACACCCACACTCACCCACCCACCCACTCAACTATCCACCTTCCCACCCACCTATTCCCACACTCACCCACCCACTCACCTATCCACCTTCCCACCCACCTACTCCCACACTCACCCACCCACTCACCTATCCACCTTCCCACCCACCTATTCCCACACTCACCCACCCACTCACCTATCCACCTTCACATCCACCTACTCCCACACTCACCCACCCACTCACCTATCCACCTTCCCACCCACCTACACCCACACTCACTCACCCACTCACCTATCCACCTTCCCACACACCTACACCCACACTCACCCACCCACTCACCTATCCACCTTCCCACCCAACTACTCCCACACTCACCCACCCACCTACTCCCACACTCACCCACCCACTCACCTATCCACCTTCCCACCCACCCACTCACCTATCCACCTTCCCACCCACCCACTCACCTATCCACCTTCCCACCCACCTACACCCACACTCACTCACCCACTCACCTATCCACCTTCCCACACACCTACACCCACACTCACCCACCCACTCACCTATCCACCTTCCCACCCAACTACTCCCACACTCACCCACCCACCTACTCCCACACTCACCCACCCACTCACCTATCCACCTTCCCACCCACCCACTCACCTATCCACCTTCCCACCCACCCACTCACCTATCCACCTTCCCACCCACCCACTCACCTATCCACCTTCCCACCCACCCACTCACCTATCCACCTTCCCACCCACCCACTCACCTATCCACCTTCCCACCCACCCACTCACCTATCCACCTTCCCACCCACCCACTCACCTATCCACCTTCCCACCCACCCACTCACCTATCCACCTTCCCACCCACCCACTCACCTATCCACCTTCCCACCCACCCACTCACCTATCCACCTTCCCACCCACCCACTCACCTATCCACCTTCCCACCCAACTACTCCCACACTCACCCACCCACCTACTCCCACACTCACCCACCCACTCACCTATCCACCTTCCCACCCACCCACTCACCTATCCACCTTCCCACCCATCCACTCACCTATCCACCTTCCCACCCACCTGTCCACGTCATCACAACCACTCCGCGCGCCCGAGAAGTGGAGCCCCTACACTCATTTCTGGCGAACGCTCGGCAAAGGACGCGAACTCTTTAAACACAACCAGCGCTTTGTTGTGTATTACTCACCGACTCGGTCACTGGATTTTTGTTGTTGTTGTTGCCTTCATGGGAAAATGGTGTAACAAAAAAAGAGAGAGAGAGAGAGAGTGACAGGGAGAAATAGAGAGGTGAGAGAGAGAGAGGTTGGAGAGAGAGCTAATTACAGGGCCACTTGTACTCGGGGTTGGAACGCGAGAATGGCTCTTCTCTCCGCTCAAAACCCTAAACAGGTTATTCCCTCCCGCGCCATAAATCACGCGACCTGTCTCTCTGCGGTCAGAATTAGTGACGTGTTTAGGGCGGCTCGTGGGTGCGTGGATGGATGGTTGGGTGGACGAGTGGGTGGGAGGATGAGTTGGTGAGCGGATGGGTAGATGGATGGTTGGGTCGACGAGTGGGTGGGTGGATGAGTTGGTGAGTGGATGGGTAGATGGATGGTTGGGTGGACGAGTGGATGGGAGGATGAGTTGGTGAGTGGATGGGTAGATGGATGGTTGGGTCGACGAGTGGGTGGGTGGATGAGTTGGTGAGAGGATGGGTAGATGGATGATTGAGTGGACGAGTAGGTGGGTGGATGAGTTGGTGAGTGGATGGGTTAGGTGTGGGTGGGGTGGATGGACGGGTGTGTGAGTGACTTAATGGGTGGATAGGTGGGTCGATAGATGAATTAATGGGCTAATTGATACATTGGTGAGTGGACGGATGTGTGGGTTAGCAGATGGGTGAATGGGAGGGTGAGTGTATGGCGGAGGTGGTAGGTTCAATGGATGGGTGGATGAAACTGGCGACTGAAGATGAGAGTGAATGCGTGCAAGGTAGGTGAGTACATTGAGGCTACGTTAAGTTTTGAAGGTTCGCTGCCGGCAGGAGGTCACAGGACGGACCCAGGTGCTATGGGTTGATTGACTGAGATGGCTGATAGATGGACCACCAGTGTACTAACTAGCTGCGCGTTCGGCGTCCGGAGCTCCACTCGTTGTTGTGAGCATCGCTCCTCTGCCCTCCGTTGTTGCTGAAGGGAGACTGCCTCCAACTGCCCAGTAGCAGCGTCCTTCCCGACCTACTCTACAAAGGCCGATCTTGACACCTCCAGAACCAGTCGTCGGCAAGTCTACTCAGCTCTGGATCATCTCGTACCGAATCAGCCCATCTCTTCCCCAGTCCGTGCCGCGCCCGTTTAGCCTCCTCTATCCGGCCAAACAGAAGCTGTTTGG